>NC_068374.1:19801518-20127793 GCF_023724105.1 Carassius gibelio
AACCAATAGCATCAAACTATGCTATCTTGCCGATCAAATGGCTATTGATTTTGTCAGGTTGCCATTAACTCAATTTAACTACAAGTGGTAAGAGCTGCACACTATGAAAAGCCTCTTATCGTAGGAGTCTTATTTTGCAGTTTAATAATCATACAAGGCCATATCACTTTGATTTTGCAGGTCTTAAACATAAAACCATGAATCCTGGGGCATAAACATCAGAAGGCCCTCTAAACCCACACAAAATATATTGCTTTCCTGCAATTATTTAGTGCTATTAATAACAGTGGATGACAAAAGGCCCCTGTTATTAAGTCCTTGGTGTATGGGGCTCTCCATAGCATAGATGGAACCCCAGGGCATGTGCCATAAATTGCAACATTTTTAGTAATAATATGGGACAGATAATTGTGGTCAGTAGTTTTTATGATAAATTTGAGTGTGATGAAAGATCATATTTCCCTTCTTCTGGATAAAAGTACCAGTTGCCAGTTGCAACAAAAATCTTAAAGGGATAGTTCTAGAAGAAAAAAAAAGGAATTTATAAAAAAAATACATTAAAACAATAATTTACTCATCATTATTTACTCATACTGGTCAGTTTTTAGGATGAATTTGAGGTTCTTAAAAGCATCATCAAATTTTTCAAAGTACCTTCCAGATGCAATGAAACAAACAGGACTTCATACTTCAGGGTGGCTGATATTTGGGGTTCCTGGGAATTTGGGGCCCTAAGGCATGTGCCACAAATTGCAACGTTCTCAAAACTTTAAATGGATAATTCACACACACACACAAAAAAACACCTTTGTTTCAACCTTTCATCCTCAAACCACGATCCTGCTCCAGATTAATAAACAGGTGCTGCTATCCAAGAAATTGGTTGGTACTTGGAGCCCTGGGAATTTGGGGCCTTAGGGAGTGTGCCACAAATTGCAACATTTTCAGAAACTTATAGGTCAGATAACTGTGCTGAGAAGTTTTAGGATAAGTTTGTGGCTGTTAAAACGGCATGATACAGCTTTAAAAATTATGTGTAATTTACATGTCAAAAAATAATTACAAAATGACCCTAGAACTCTGTTGTATGGATGCGCAAGGAATTACATGCTAGATGGTGCTTCTATAGGGCTGATAAAATTTTCTCCCAAAAGCCAAAGTCTCATGATAAATATTTTTATTTTATTTTATTTTATTATTATTTTTTTTTTACAGGCTGGCAAAAGTGTAGTTATACTTAAAATAATACATATTGTGGGTGGATAGGGGATTTAATAAAAAATAAAAAATATATTTATCTCCGCAAGCACTTGAGCTGATTCTATGACAGTGCGGGGGCAGGAGCAGCAGGGAGTCACATATAGGCAGAGGCACACACACACACACACACAAGCAAGCACACACCTCAGAACTACAGGAGCACAAATTCATCCCCTACATGCTTACTAATGCCTGCACTGTGTCGCAGTAGTAAAGTTGAAATTTACACTCACAGCTGATGTGAAAAGCTGAACCTTTCAATTTGCACATACAGTCAATGATAAAAAAACCCGTGTTTTGAATTGGAAGTTGTAGATTAATAGTTACAAATGTGTAGAACGCAACCCGATCTCACGGCAATACATACATTTTTCACAAGGTGGCTTATTCGTACGAATTCGTACGACCACACTCATACGAGCTGCACAATTCGTATGAATTTGTACGAATTACCTACACCTAACCCCGCCCCTAAACCTAACCGTCACTGGGTTCGTATAGAATCGTACGAGTGAGGTTGTACAAATTTGTACAAATAAGCCACCTCGTAAAATACGTACGAAT
The DNA here is from genome assembly GCF_023724105.1 of Carassius gibelio. Taxonomy (NCBI): domain Eukaryota; kingdom Metazoa; phylum Chordata; class Actinopteri; order Cypriniformes; family Cyprinidae; genus Carassius; species Carassius gibelio. The sequence continues at coordinate 19,803,343 of NC_068374.1, forward strand.
TGGTCGTGAGATATCGTTGGCAGAATGACATTCACACAAAGAAAATTACATACACAGATGTTTATATTTGCATAATGTCAAATCGGCACTTCTCAGATCTGGCAGTAGAAGTTCAAAACATAACTCTGACTTTTGCTACTCCTTTTGCGGTATTCCTGTTGCAAAACTCACTTGTGCACTTGTGCAGATGTGAGAGAGCAGAGCCGGGGGCAGGGCTTTGGTGCGAATGAAGACATTGGTAGATGCCTGACCGATGAACAATGCCAGACATTGCGACTTGCCAAGAAAGAAGTTTGTGTTTTATGCATATGAATCAGTAATTTGTTAAACATTACAAACTAACATTTCACTGAATATCCTTAGCTTTTACAGGATTTTAAGATGCTAGATTCATCTCGTCATTAAATAATGCAACATATTTCAAATGTATATCCATATTGCATATTGCAGAGTAAGTAACGAGAACAGCTGAGAAACAGTTGTGATATGCTTTGATCTCACTGCCTCCCGGTCATATGGTTCATGGCGCTATCAATAGTGCTAAACAAATCGCACTGCCAATATATTTGAATGGGATTAATCAGGACAGACAGCAGTTTCAATATATTTGCAGCAATTTCTAATAATTATTAACACATAGCCTAATGTGCATCGATTGTGCATGGATAACTACAAACCCAATTCCAAAAACTTTGGGACACTGTACAAATTGTGAGTAAAAAAGGAATGGAATAATTTACAAATCTCATATTTATATTTTATTCACAATAGAATATAGATTACATATCAAATGTTGAAAGTGAGACATTTTTGAATTTAATCTGGAACAATCTTTGTGCGTAAGGGTCAAGGACAGAAAACCGTACTGGATGCCCGTGATCTTCGGGCCCTTAGACGGCACTGCATCACATACAGGAATGCTACTGTAATGGAAATCACAACATGGGCTCAAGAATACTTCTAGAAAACATGGTCTGTGAACACAATCCACCGTGCCATCCGCCATTGCTGGCTAAAACTCTATAGGTCAAAAAAGAAGCCATATCGAAACATGATCCAGAAGCGCAGGCATTTTCTCTGGGCCAAGGCTCATTTAAAATGGACTGTGGCAAAGTGGAAAACTGTTCTGTGGTCAGATTAATTAAAATTTGAAGTTCTTTTTGGAAAACTGGGACACCATGTCATCCGGAATAAAGAGGACAAGGAGAACCCACGTTGTTATCAGCGCTCAGTTCAGAAGCATGCATCTCTGATGAGTGCGTGTGGCATGGGCAGCTTACACATCTAGAAAGGCACCATCAATGCTGAAAGGTATATCCAAGTTCTAGAACAACATATGCTCCCATCCAGACGTTGCCTCTTTCAGGGAAGACCTTGCATTTTCCAACATGACAATGCCAGACCACATACTGCATCAATTACAACATCATGGCTGTGTTCAAGAAGGATCCGGGTACTGAAATGACCAGCCTGCAGTCCAGATCTTTCACCCATAGAAAACATTTGGCGCATCATAAAGAGGAAGATGTGACAAAGAAGACCTAAGACAGTTGAGCAACTAGAAGCCTGTATTTGACAAGAATTGGACAACATTCCTATTCCTAAACTTGAGCAACTTGAGCAACGTTTGCAGACTGTTATAAAAAGAAGAGGGGATGCCACACAGTGGTAAGCATGGCCTTTTCCCAACTTTTTTTTAAATGTGTTGATGCCTTGAAATTTAAAATCAACTTATTTTTCCATTAAAATTATACATTTTCTCAGTTTAAACATTTGAATTGTTATCTATGTTGTATACTGAATAAAATATTGAAATTTGAAACTTCCATGTCATTGCATTCTGTTTTTATTCACAATTTGTACAGTGTCCCAACTTTTTTGGAATTGGGTTTGTACACTGATGTTGTTTTACAATAGCATTTTATTCTGGGAAATGAAACAGCATTACAGGTGCTTCTCAATGAATTAGAATGTCTTGGAGAAGTTCATTTATTTCAGTAATTCAACTCAAATTGTGAAACATGTGTATTAAATAAATTCAGTGCACACAAACTGCGTAGCTTAAGTCTTTGGTTGTTTTCATTGTGATGATTTAGGCTAACATTTAACAAAATCCCATCAAATCACAATCTCAACAAATTAGAATACTTCATAAGACCAATAAAAAAAAGCTTTCTGGAAAGCCAAATTGTTGGCCTTCTGGAAAGTATACTATGTTCATTTACTGTACATGAACTCAATACCAGGGGATAGGGGATGGTTTTGCTTTAATTACTGCCTCAATTCGGCATGGCATGGAGGTGATCAGTTTGTGGCACTGCTGAGGTGGTATGGAAGCCCAGGTTTTTTGACAGTGGCCTTCAGCTCATCTGCATTGTTTGGTCTCTTGTTTCTTATTTTCCCTCTGGACAACCCCCTATAGATTCTCTATGGGCTTCAGGTCTGGTGGGTTTGCTGGCCAGTCAAGCACACCAACACCATGGTCATTTAACCAACTTTTGGTGCTTTTGGCAGTGTGGGCAGGTGCCAAATCCTGCTGGAAACTGAAATTAGAATATTTAAAAAGCTGGTCAGCAGAAGGAAGCATGAAGTGCTCCAAGATTTCTTGGTAAATGGGTGCACTGACTTTGGTTTCCAAAAAAACATAATAGACCGACACCAGCAGATGACATTGGACCCCAAATCATCTTTGTTTTTGTTTTTTTCTCCACACTTTTTCCTTCCACTCAACCTTCTGTTAACATGCTTGGATACAACACTCTTTGAGCAGCCAGCTTCTTTGGCAATGAATGTTTGTGGCTCCTTGTGATGGGTGTCAATGATTGTCTTCTCGATAACTGTCAGATCAGCTGTCTTCCCCATGATTGTGTAGCCTAGTGAACCAAACTGAGAGGCCATTTTGAAGGCTCAGGAAACCTTTGCAGGTGTTTTGAATTAAATAGTTGATTAGCATGTCACCATTTTCTAATTTGTTGAGAGTGAATTGGTGGGTTTTTGTTAAAGCTGCGGTAGGTAACTTTTGACGCTCTAGCGTTTAATAAACAGAACTGCTTGCGTCTTGCGGAAGAACATTGTAGCCGGAACTACTTCTCTCTGTTTATGTCTATGAAGAATCACAAAGGTACTGGGTTACTCCGCCGCGGTACCCCCGAAGCAATCTAAAATAGTCCGAATATAAACACTTATTATAGGTGCACCCTAGTGATTCAGGACAAGCCAAAAACACGGTTTGGAAAATGGATTCATGGTGTACTCGCTTATTATATAAATTTTTCTACATTTTGAACACAAACAAAGTTACGGACCGCAGCTCTGATTTGTTGTTTTTTACCGGGAGCAGATTACTTTCTGCAAATGGCAATAGGACCACTGGGAGGAGCCAGAGGAGCTTTATTTTTTCACAGATTATCTGTCTCATATTCTACTGTCAGGACATAATGACAGGTTTAACAAATATGTAAAAAATACATGCACTGCATGCGAACTGCGCCCGAGTCCAACTGAACCGTGCCCTGGCCCACCTCTTCCAAGCGGGCCAGGGCCAGCTAATCGAGCCGCGCCCGGGCATGATTCGGAGCACTCACACTAGTCAAACGAACCGCGCTTTGGTGGTCAAACGCACTCGGGCACGGTTCAAACTGGCTAGTGTGAGTACACCCTTACAAAAGTTACCTACTGCAGCTTTAAATGTGTTAAATGTTAAATGTGAGCCAAATCATCACAATTAAAAGGACCAGAGACTTAAACTACTTCAATCTGTGTGCATTAAATTTATTTAATACCAGAGTTTCACAATTTGAGTTGAATTACTGAAATGAAATTAACTTTTTTTCACGACATTCTAATTCATTGAGAAGCAACTCTATGTTTTCATACTCTTTGGCAGTCAAATGTGATCAAACACCTTAATCAATAAAATAGCTGTACTACATTTTAGCTCAGTCTTGTTTAGTTAATTTGAAGAGATTATGGTACTAAATAATATTCGCAATAATTGTGATCCATGAATTACCATTTAAAAATCTAACATTTTCTATTATGCTTATTATTTATATTATAATTAGTGTAGTATTTAAGGTAAAAAAATATATTTTTTTTATTCCAGTGCAAAGAGGCACACTAGAGGCATTTTGTGGCCAGAAAGATAATATTCATATGTAATACAATTGTTTAACCACTAGATGGTCTTATTGATGTTTAATAAATACACGTATTTAGCTCTACTCTAGTTGCTCAAAACAATATTGCTGGTCATAACTGCTTTTTTTAGGTTTTGCTTTTTAATGTAAATTTAGACATTATCAAACACTTGTTTTTATAAGCTTTTTTAATGTTGCATTTAAAAAGTTTCATTGCTGACAAGCAAATTAGGAATTTATCCCAATGAAGTTTAAATTATTTTTACACTATGTAAAAATAATAAAAACAACAGAGTTATGTTGCAACTATGGTACAGCGAGATGCAGTGGCATATACATATGAAATATGTTGCATTATTTGTCTACCAGAAAATACCTGAATGACAAGATGAACCTAGTGTCTTAAAATCCTGTAAAAGCTAAGGATATTCAGTGAAAATAGTTTGGAGTGTTTTACAAATAATTGATAGACATAAAACACAAATTTCTTTCTTCGCAAGTCGAGATGTCATCGACCATTTAAAGGTCTTAATTTGCACCGAAGCCCCGGCCCTGGCTCTGCTCTCTCACATCTGCATATACAAGTGCACAATTGAGTTTTGCAACAGGAATACCGCAAAAGGAGTAGCAAAAGTCAGAGCGCTAGGTTTTGAACTTGTACTGCCAGAGAGGTTGTAAGTGCCGATTTGACTTTTAGCAATGAAACTGAAAACCAAATATGTCGTAAAAATTTGTGTATGTCATTTTCTTTGTGTGAATGTCATTCTACACATTTGTAACTACCGAATTATTCGGACTATAAGTCAAATCTGAGTATAAGTCGCATCAGTTTAGAACCAAGAAACAAGAGAAAATATTACCGTCCACAGCCGCGAGAGGGCGCTCTATGCTGCTCAGTGCTGCCATAGCATACACTGAAATCATAGAGCGCCCTCTCGTGGCTGTAGACGGTAATATTTTCTCTTGGTTCATTTCTTTTGGTTCATGTCAAATTAATTTAGATAAATAAGTCACACCTGACTATAAGTCACAGGACCAGCCAAACTATGAAAAAAAGTGTGACTTATAGTCCATGAAATACGGTATTAATCTACAACTTTTAATTAAAAATGTGGGTGTTCTGATCATTGTCTGTGTGTGCAAATTAAAAGATTCAGCTTTTCACATCAGGGCTGTGAGTGTTAATTTTAACTTACAAATACGAATACTAATATGACAAGTTCTCAGATTCAGATTTTCAACCTCTCGATGTAAGCTACTCATATACTTCCATATAATATCGACAGAGCGACAGAGTATCAGAGAATTTGTCATTCAACTTGAACTGAAATTTGACTGGGATCACTAAAATTCTCTGTACCCTATAATAAATCACACATTAAAATTATAGAACTGTTTTGTATTAGCCATGTTACCTTGTAAATATAAAACATGAATTACTATATTTTCCCAAGACAGACATGAAATTTTGAGCTGTTGCAGATAATAACATTTGGGAAGTGTGAATGCAGTGGGGAAATGAATAAGAAATGAGAGGTGTAGAAGAGAAGAACATTTTGGCACTTTGCTAAACCAACTGAGAACCGAGAAGGTCAACATGACAAAAAAAATACACTGAAGTTGATGACAGAAAAAATAGGAAAGGAGAGAGAGAGAGAGAGAGAGAGAGAGAGAGAGAGAGAGAGAGAGAGAAAGAGAACATCTAAGTTCAACTGAAGCTTCAACACATATAAATACTCAAAACTTCACTTACTTTTACTGCCATTGTAAACACACATTCACACACCTTGTATATAACATTGTGTGTGTTTGTGGATGTTTAGTTTGTGGTTGTCTAGTTTACACAATTCCGTATTCTTTATTTCCAGCAGCCCCATGACTCCCTGCCCCTGTATACCTGTTTTTTACCTCTCTCCCCCTCAGTCACACATTGTTTTCTCTCATTCTGTCCTCAAGAAAACAATGTGGCTGTATTTGATAAAAAGGCAAAAAATAAATAAGAAATAAAGAAAAAAGGCAATATTATTAACCAGTTGCTCCCACTCCCCCCAAAAAAATTAAAAATAAAATACACAATGAGGATTCCGTGTCTGTAGAACTGTCTGTTTTTGTACCCTAGCTTTGCCATTTGCTGAGAGGAAGCTTTATTTCAACATCTATTATTCACAGCTTCCATTTCTTTGGAACTTTCAGATGAAATGGATTCAACTTAGAGGATTATTCTTCAGTCCACTGGACTGACTCTAAGTGCAGAGGAATTGTGAAATATGGAGCATAGTTTCTCTTTAAATGTGAAGTCTGTCATTTCTGCACCCTAAGCGACATCAAACATACCTATGCCATTGGTTGACCAAACAGGTTATTTTATTCTGAGCTGGCATTGATTGAGCTATATTGCTTTGTCGGAGTGTTTAAGATGCTCAAACAAATAGAGCAGTGTTTTGAGGCCAACTAACTGGCCAGCCCTAGTTGTTGTCTATCATCTAATTGAAGAAATTGAGAAACCTTGGTGTAATCTATTGTCATAATTCTTCATCTTCTAATATGTAACTTATATGAAGAATTATCCATTGCTGAGCTTAAACAAGTGTTTTTTCTTTCTTGTATTTAGAGGATGAATGGATTAGCAGTATTTTCTCCCTAAACAAGATCTCCATTTTTTGCTTTTATTCCTCCAGTCTTTTCCCCCCTTGAGGATATACTGTGTGCGTGTTTCATGCTGCATATGCTGGCTGTTATGTTCTGATTTCGTGCTCACTGACTCCTGTCTTATCGCCTTAGCCATTTCTGGAAAGAGTTGATTTTAATCGCCACATTCAGTCCCGCCGGCGAGGCTACAAATGCATGTTGAAATAAGATACCACAAACCATGTTCAACATGGGAGTATTGTGAATCTTTTTTTCCCAGTATTGTGAAATTAATTCCCAGATACAAGCTTTTAACCCCATGTCGTGTTAGAATATTCTGTTAGTGGGAGGTTTTATTTTAGGTGTCCCTATACGCATGTCCTGATTTTGCTGAGTTAGATGTGTTCCTAGATTAACATACTTTGTTGACCCTGGAAAAACATTTTATTCCAAAAATTTAGCCTTTAGACCATATCCCTATGCCTAAACCTAACCTTAACCTACATAAAATCACAGCTGTGACAGACGTTGTAAGCCTAAACTTTACAAAAACTATAAATTGTTTCTTCAAGTCTGATTGGTTAATCACAGGGTTGATAAAGATGTTGATCAAGGAACATGTCGTACTTGGTAAAATCAGGTTCTGCGTCCCTATACTGTATATTCACTGGTTTCCACCAGAGAAGCAATAAAAAATGTACAATTTTAAAATGGTGACAACTCAGTTTTGTTTTGCTGGAGAAAGCGCAGAGATCTGCTTAAAAACCTCATGAGCTCCCTTGCTATCTATAGTACTGCCTACTACATACACAGCTAGCTTTGAGGCTGTATCTAAACCCCAATGGAACCTCATAAGTAACTCATTTCAGACATTCTACTTTGCAGCAACTTTGGCCATAACATAAATATCACACCTCAATTGAAGAACAAAATTAGTTTAATTTAAAATTAGTTAAGTTAATTAGTTTATTCGTTTCTTAGTTAATTATTATTATTGTTATTTGTGTACGAAATTACATAGGATAAGTAGATTTATAATATCAAAATTTTTCTCAATTTTTCTGATAATTTGTATTAATTTTATCCAATGCTGTTTTGCCTTAGATTTTGGTCAAAATGTATCTTAGAAGATCTTACCTTTGGGAGCAGCCAAATGAGTGGGTTCCTGATGCCTTACAATGTAGCTAGGCACCTAACTACATTTTGGAGTTGCCATTCTTCTTTGTCCACTAATTCATACTAAATTCCTAAAATATCCCCTTCCCTCAAAATCTCTATTCCATCCTCACTTGCTGTTTTTGGGGACAAAAATTGCTTAAAAAACATTGAATCCGATTCCATTTACAATCAGCAGCTTTTTTGCTTTGTCGCCCCCATTGCCGTGTTATCTGGATGGAAAGATGATTGAGTTTCGCTGCTTCATGCATACATTTATGCCAGCAGAGCCTTCTAAAAGCCTGTCTGTGTACAGAACTCTAACTATGACCTGTCCCGGTCCACTAGCACTCTGTGATATTAGACTGCGCTAAGACAAATACATGCCTTGAGTGCTCCTAATGCCTCTCAGTGCCTCTCACATACACAATCATACTCTTTCGCACTAAAAGAAAGAAGAGAGTGTACAGGGCGCAAGGGACTGAAAGGCTAGAACCCAGAAGGAAAACAGGGGTGGGTATAAATGCGATCAAATGTGACATGGAGAAAGTGATGTGAGAGAGTGATCAAATGTGACATGGAGAAAGAGGGAAGTTAAAACAGGGTTATGAAAGGCGAAAGAGCTACGGTCTCTTATTAATATTAGCCCAACACAAAGCAAAACTAAAGTCTCTACTGTCAAATACATCCATATATACATTTATATATATATGTATATATATATTTTTTTTTTTTTCAGTCAATCTGGGGCTTTAGGTAGGCCACTGGTGGACTGGACAACCCTGCTTTCATTCTGGGGAAAATTAGCCCATTAAATTCTGGTACAATCTGTTTTCTTTAAACCGCAAATGAAGTTCATTGTCAAAAGCGTGACATACAACACAAATGTGGTCTTAGGCATACTTTTTAAGGTATTCAAAGTAGCTACATTTACATGGAGCCTAATAATTTTTAGATATGCTAGAAATGGTGACAATGCTGGTGCGTCATGCTGAGTTCTCTAGCATCTGCAGTCAAATAACTGTTGGTTTTCTGACAGAACAATTCAGATGGCTAAAAGGCAGAGATGGGACCAAGTCACACATGTGCAAGTCTCAAGTAAGTCTCAAGTCTTAACCTTCAAGTCTCAAGTAAGTCCCAAGTATTTTTTTCTTGGGCAAGTCAAGTCAAGTCAAGTCACAAGCTATGTCAAGTCAAGTCCAAGTCAAGTCACCTTAATATTGTTATTTTACCTGCAGAATCTGATCTTAATAAAGTTAAAAGACAAGATATAAGTAACTGTCAGTAAATTAAAATAATTTGGATTTGCATTGTAAATACTCATGTTCAGTAAAATACATCATGGAATTAAACAAAATTGTAACTTCTTAAAATTATTTATTTTTCACTTCTGCCAACAGTTTTTGAAATGTTTTACATTTTCAACATTGAGTCCATAAAAAAAATAACATCTAAACATCCAACAGACTCCTCTCTGAACACCTCTCTCTCTCTCTCTCTCAAACACAGTTTACATACAACATTAAACTGTTACATTTCTCCTCTCTGTCTCTCTCTCTCTCTCTCTCTCTCTCTCTCTCTCAGAGTATAGAATATAAATATGACGTATTTTTAATTGTTTCATACTTTTTTTTTATGTACAGTACAGACCAAAAGTTTGGACACACCTTCTCATTCAAAGAGTTTTCTTTATTTTCATGACTATGAAAATTGTAGATTCACACTGAAGGCATCAAAACTATGAATTAACACATGTGGAATTATATACATAACAAAAAAACTGTGAAACAACTGAAATATGTCATATTGTAGGTTCTTCAAAGTAGCCATCTTCTGCTTTGATTACTGCTTTGCACACTCTTGGCATTCTCTTGATGAGCTTCAGGAGGTAGTCACCTGAAATGGTCTTCCAACAGTCTTGAAGGAGTTCCCCGAGAGATGTTTAGCACTTGTTGGCCCTTTTGCCTTCTGTCTGCGGTCCAGCTCACCCCTAAACCATCTCGATTGTGTTCAGGTCCAGTGACTGTAGAGACCAGGTCATCTGGCGCAGCAGCCCATCACTCTCCTTCTTGCTCAAATAGCCCTGGATGCCTTCAGTGTGACTCTACAATTTTCATAGTCATGAAAACAAAGAAAACTCTTTGAATGAGAAGGTGTGTCCAAACTTTTGGTCTGTACTGTACATAACAAAAAAGTATGAAACAACTTAAAATACGTCATATTTATATTCTGTACTGTGTGTATATATATATATATATATATATATATATATATATATATATATATATATATATACAGTACAGAATATAAATATGACGTATTTTAAGTTGTTTCATGCACTTCTCATGATTGGGTAATCGCGGCAGCTACATTAGTTTTTCTGATTAATTGTTTTGCTCTATGAGAAAAACAAGGTAACAAAATATTCGGGGCTTATGCCCCCTTAGCCCAGCCCTAGCGCCGCCCCTGGAATGCGTTTTTTTGACGGCCTGCTAGCAGATCATTAGGGGCCGTTCACATCACGTATTTTGCGCGCGCAAGTTCGTTATTTCCAATGTAGGCGCGCGGTATGCGCGCTCATAATGGAAGCAACGCGCGCGCGTCGCACCGCATCGAGTTAAAAACATCTAAACTTTTCAGAATGCCGCAAGCGCACCGCAGGTCATGTGACACTAACTAACCAATCAGCTTCATCCTTTTCCCGTATCAACGTTGAAAGCTCAGCTAAGATGAAGGAACAGCTGTTCATAGCTGTATATGGATTGCCATTTTGAAACGAATTTAGTAGCAGAGCTACTGCGAGCGATTTTTAGTGCTGCAAATCCATTTATACTTTGCTGAAATTTCCGCGTCTTCATTGAGAGAGAGCGTGTCATGGATGCTTAGCAAAGACAGACGCCCAGGCGCACTTCTGTCCGAGCGCTTTGGAAAGAAGGAGAAAGCGGCGCGACTAGCGTTTTCCACGCGTTTTTAGGCGCGAACTATTGAAGACAAAAGCGATGATCCCTCGGTACCTCTCAGGCTGACATGTTGATGTGATGTGATATCTGATTTAAGTGGGCGTGGTGTGCGTAAGGTAGAGAGGACATGACCGATGATAGTGTCCTGATCCAGTCACGACGCTATTCTCAGCCTGCGCTCCAGCTGAGTAATCAACTTTATTTAAAAAAAATAAATAAATAATTTATATATTTTATATTCAAACTGAAAACATAATGTGATTAACACTCAAGTCATTCAAGTCATCGTGTCTCAAGTCAAGTCAAGTCTCGAGTCTTTAACTTCCAAGTCCGAGTCAAGTCTCAAGTCCTAAAAATAGCGACTCGAGTCGACTCGAGTCCAAGTCACCAAGTCACAAGTCCCCATGTCTGCTAAAAGGCCTCTAAATGTTAAGGCAAAACTGACACTAAATTGACAATAATTTGTAGATGGGGCTCCACCACAAGCTTAGCAGAGGGTCCAAGAGATTTGCATTAGTTAACCTGAACAATTCCATTGTTACAACAGGTCATAGAACACCACCATAAAGAGCAGTAAATGTACCACACTGATAGCTGCATGACTGTGTCTGTCATGTCTGTGTGTGTCACATGTTGGGTGTTGCAAGTCACTGTGTGTCCCACCCTCCCCCTCTGCTTGTCTAGTAACTCTCGAATCCATCCTGGAATGGACAGTAGTGGCTTTTGCCCCAAGCCAATCACTTCATCTCTTTCTCTTTGCCTTGAGGGGCACAGTTGATGAGAGAAAAGGGAGGGAGAGATTGAAATTGACCCACCCATAGGCCAAACCCCCCTCAGATGGAGGACAAGGTCACATTGTGCCTGGGCTGCAGGCTGACTTTTAGTTTTCTCCTCCTTTCTGCAGTGAAGAGCCACCCTCCCCTTCTCCCATTGAAACACCATCACCTGCTGCATCACCATCACCTGGGGTGACTTCCACCGATGCCATCCAGCCCGAGGTCCAGGTGGCACCTCAGGTTGCAGGGAGCATCGTGTCATCTGTCAATACAGGAGGGGCAGATGGGGGTAGAGATGGAGATGAAGCACAAGAGAGAGGGAGTGCAGAGGTGGAGAAGGAAGAGGTGAGGGTACAAGAGATTGAACAGGAAGAAGAAAAACCCGAGGCTCAACCACCGCAACCAATTCAGCAAGAGGTGAAGAAAGAGACAGAGGAGCTGGAAAAGGAAACAGCAAGTACTGGAGGCACAGGAAGGAGGCCAAGCTTGCATCACACTGCTTCACCAATCAGAGTGCAGAGGAATGGAGCATGCAGTCACTCTACAACCTCCGACTATGAACTCTCGCTCGACCTCAAAAACAAGCAGGTAGGGAGCAGGGCACTGTGGGATTGCAGTCTTGAGGATGTGTGAATGTATGCTTCAGGTTCCTGAGGACTGGCTGTTGTGCTTCCAGTGGTTGATTCTAGTGGCTGAGTGTGTTAGAATGTGTTGAAGTTGAAGGCCACTGGACCTTGCTGGAATTGGATGTTTACAGGTTGATTATCCATCCTCATCTCATTCACATCCACTACTATCTCCGTCAGCTTTCTCACCTATCACAAGGCCAACACGGAATCTGCACTGAATTCTGTGGAATTATGGTAAAGTGTATGAAACGGAGTTGAGGAGTATTGGAGGCCATTCATTCAAGGTGTGTTCTTGCATTAATAGCACCTAATCATAGCCATAGCCTAATCATAGCCATATCAAATACCATACACCAATAAAAAAGTTATTAAAGTTTGAAAGCATTTAAACTATTTTTAACTTGGCACAGAGTTTTAGAAACCAGGTACTTATGCTTGTCTAGTGCAAGTTTGCATAAGTCAACAATGGTGGGGGGTGGTAAAACATTCTTGGTAAATATGTGGTAATTTACAAACACTTGAAATTAGTTGCAAAAGATGCCTGCTTGAAGAACTTTTTAAGAAATCAAACAGCTGGAACTGCTGTTACAGAAGATAGGTAGCATGCTTATGCTTATATTATGTTAGCCTTATTTGGCCAAAGACTAAAACACACTGCAACAAGTTAGATGAGTCAAAACATCAATTACACATTTTATATAAATTCACTATTTTTCCCAATAATTATGTGGGCTCTGTATTTTAACACTTAGTATAATATCACATTGTTAGCTCAGCAAATTTCTAATTTCAAACTTATTGCTAATTTCAAATTTTACTTGAGTTGAGTCTCCTTATATGTCCATTGTGCTGTCTGTGTATCCAAATTAGACACTTGTTAAGCTCCAGGATACAGCCTATGTAGGCAATAGACTGCATGTCAGCTCACTATGTTTTGGAACAGAGTTATATCTATACTGGGGCTCAATTAGAGCACAGACATGTTTCTTTGAACTGAAAACACCAAAACAGCCTCATTCAGGGGCTATCAAAGGTTTGAGAGGGGTATGTTGTAGAGAAGTATATTGAGATGACAGAGATAGAGAGGCCAAAAGTGACTGCAAGGGAGATGGATGGGAGGAGAGGATGAGAAAGGGGTGTGTTGTCATGGTGACACAAATGTTCTCTTAAAATCCCCATCCTCCATTTGTCCTTTTCTTGCTGATTGTTCATATTGTTCAAATTACATTTCCCATCCTGCACTGTTTTTACTAAGAAATATCTCATATAATTATGTTTGAATTACAAATTGACAAGTGATTTATTCTGCTTTTAATATAAGTGCAAAATTTAATTTTATTTAAATAAAAATACATTTCTTAAATAATAGCATTATAGATAATTTGTTAAAAAAAATAATAATAAAAAAACCTGATTACATATGGCTGGGGACACAAAGGAAATTCAGGGAATTATCAGAATGTTAAATCCAATTACAATGAAATAATTAAATCTTAAATTAAAATAATTATAAGGATTTCTAGTAATACATAATTAGACTGAATTTTAGAAAAGATTCTAATAATACAAACAATTATTAGTTTTTAATAGATATTGGGAAGCATGCTAAAAAAAACATAATTCCGTATATATATATAATCAAAGTTACTATTAATATGTATTAATTATTATTCATTTTATGCAACATATTACATTTAAATATTGCTAAAAGGTTGCTTATTTGCAGGTTCACATTGTGAGAGGTTAAACCATGCAATGAGACAAAATACCCAACTAATGAATGTAGGAATTGTCTTGTAATTCTGCAGTATTGCATAACACATCAGATACATTTGCCTTTTTCAGGTTGATGAAGTGCTCAGACTCTCTATTGAAACATATCAATATCCACTATAAAATTGGTTAGTGCCATCCACACAGCATCCACTACCTTCTGCCCCTCTAAGAAAAATTTTTTTTTTATATATATATATATATATATATATATATACATATATATATATATATATATATATATATATATATATATATATATATATATATATATATATATATATATATATATACATATATATATATATACATATATATATATATATATATATATATACATATATATATATATATATATATATATATATATATATATATATATATATATATACATATATATATATATATATATATATATATATATATATATATATATATATATATATATATATATATTACCTAGAAGCTCAGTAAGTGAATTTCTTCTTTTAGTGAATCATGTCAAAAGTGTACAATGCAAATTGCATTGATAGATACAGAATATAAACCTTCATTAAAACCATTTCCATTTCCATTATAACCAGTAAAACTATTACAAATTATGTGATGTTTTCTATTTTAGCCATTTTTTTTTCAGCAGTGCATTGAAATAAAAATGTATTATTGTAACTAAAATACTTGAAATCTACATAAAAAGACCAGAATGCAAAATGTATAATATGAAAATGATAGACAGTGATTAAAAAAAGTCTGTGTGTTTATGTGTGTGTGTGTGTGTGTGTGTGTGTGTGTGTGTCATGTTAATCAGACTAATCATATTATAGGTTACTTTATTTGCTCTATTTTCTAACTCAGAATCTCTCAAATATAACGTTGTAGAATTTATGCTGTCTCTTTACGTATGAATTATAAATGAATGGAGTATGCATGTTAGACAATGTGGAGTAATTGTCTTTCTGCTGGTCGTCAACATCACTTAATCTGACACTTTTTCTTTGTTGAACCAGCCAGCCCCGACTTTTCCAGCCATAAAAAACTTAAAGCCGTAAAAACTTGTCTATCAGGAAAGAGAACTTTTTGGAGAACTTTATGTAAATTGAATTTTCTTTCAATGCATAGTGATGAAATGGCCGTAAGCTGGAAGTAAAATTATGAAATATTTTGTTGCAGCAGTAAGCTGCAAGTAAAATGACTATATAATATTGTGTAATCTAGGGCTGGGCTATAGTCATAACGAGCGGCATGTGGCTGTACCGAAATCAAAATGTTGATGTGAATGTGGTTGCAGTATGATACACTGTGCTATGCACTGACATGTGTGTGTTTCTGTGTGTGTGTGTGTTTGTACCAGGATTTGTGCTTGAGAATATGAGTATACGCATTCACTTGAACGATTCTCTGTGTGTCTTCATTATGGCAGAAGGCAGATAAGACACTGTGGATTAGTACTAATGTTCACTAGTATCTCTCTCTCGGTGACACACAAACACACATGTGCAAGCATACAGACTGAACTGAAACATAAATGCATGCCATAGATCTAAATACAAAAACTTTTAGTCGAGTTCTTTATTCAGGGGTTTAGTGAATATGAAGCCATTAAAATTGTTGAAGTCAAAAGCTTCTTTTAAAATCAAATTAAGTTGAATTAAATGTTTATTTATTTCTATTAAGTGAATTTAGTGCCACATTAAAAAAGTATTCAACTTGAACAGGTCAAATATGTATGAAATAAATGTTTTTCTCTAATACACATTGGCCACAATTAATGCCCCCCTTTTATTAAATACTTTTTGAAACCTCCATTTGCCAGTTTAACAGGTTTTAATTTTCTCCTGTAATGCCTGATGAGGTTAGAGAACACCTCACAAGAGATCAGAGACTGTTCCTCCATCCAGAATCACTCCAGACCCTTTAGATTCCCATCTCCATGTTGGTGCTTCTCCTCTTCAGTTCACTCCTCTCATTTCTTCTCATCCATAGGGTTCAGGTCAGAGGACTGGAATGGCTATAGCAGAAGCTTGGTTTTGAGCTCAGTGACCCATTTCTGTGTTGTTTTTGAGGTTTATGTTTGGATTATTGTACGGTTGAATGATCCAAACATGGCCCATTATAAGATTTTTAACAGAGTCAGTCACTTATGATTTTTTATCTGTTAGTATTTGATAGAATCCATGATGCCACGTGTCTAAACAAGATGTCCAGGGCTTCCAGCAGAAATATAGGCCCAAGACATCAAAAATAAAGCTGTATATTTCATTATTTATTTTTTTTTTTTTTTATCTCTGTGTTCACCAAACCATCTTAGCAGTGTTTGCTGCTAAAAAGCTCATTTTTAGTTTCATCTGTCCATAGAAGCCAGTCCTATTTGAAGTTCCAGAATTTAAGCTTTGTTTTCCCTCCTCTTTATAGTTCTGTGAAACAGGTAGTCATGGATGGATAATTTCCTGTTTATAATCAGCTGGCTCAAAATTGTGAATATGAATAGGAATATACTTCAGAGATATTTTACTCATAAGATTTTCGAGGGGGGCCAATAATTATGTCCAACGAGTATTTGAGAAAAACCTTTATTTCATAATGGTATCTCCCCCCCCCCCCATTTTAAATTCTTATTATCCAATGAAAGGATGCATTTTTTTTGTGTTTTTTATTTTTAAATAAAAGATCAAAAAGATTAACAATGCAGATTAATTTTCCTTCTTTGATCCTTTTTCCTATGTTTGTGTGCTGTTGCGTGTCCCTGTTTGTTATAAGCAAATATTGTGTATTGTGTACCCGCCTATAGGTGCATACAAGCTCTTTAAATAGCAAAAAAATATATATATATATTGCGCCAAACATTAGACCAGGTTTGAGTTTTTGAGTTCAAAATAGCAACACGCCAACAATTCACCTGAACACACCTTTATTTTAGACCAGCAAAAACACTCTCTATAGTAAAAACACTTGCGCCGTGCCTTGTGCCGGGTTTATGATGGGGCCCTTAGAGTGCAAATCAAACACTGTTTATTCATTTTTCCATAACATTGCATATAATCTGTAGCATGTGGTGCATTAGGGTGAACTTCTTACTATAATCACCCAGAAAAACCCAGGCTAATGAAAAATGGGTATTCATGTGAAATGGGTCCATATCTCAGCCTACCGTTTTATAAATAGAACTAATCTGAAACCCCTCTGCAGTACTTTCTGACAGACTTTCCAAGCAGCAACATGCAGAAAACGTTCGATGTGTTTACTTTTTTACTCTCGTCTCTGAACTGCTAATGTTTGAAAAAAAAAGTGGATTAGCAAATTTAATGGATCCGATGGAATGTTTTATACCAAACACTGCAGAATCACTTTTATTTTTCTTATTTATTTCTGAAGATTAAAATAAAAAAATAAAAAAAATGCTGTCTTCAGTGGATGATTTTTGGATATGATGAATAGTATTTATTAATATTAATATCTATACATCCTTAATGATTTTATAAATCAGTAGTATGATAAAAGGCAGTGGTAAAAAAAAAAGATGACTCTGAGCTGAGTTCGCAAAATAAACTTGCAATGCTTTTTACAAGATAAAATCTAATAATTACGATAATTCTCGCATCACATTAATGATTCATAATTGTCAATTGTCAAATTTCCAAGCAACGTTGCAACATCTCCAATTCCAATGAGGTGCAGTCACAGGTGTGCATATATATCTTTACTTTCTATCCTTTAAGAACTATCCTGACTGACAAGGCTGAGGCTGAAGCGCAATCCACTGTCAGAAAAGTCAGCTCCCTCAGAGGGTGTCTGTGCTGATAATCTGCCTTTAGTGATTCTAGACACGATCTCTGGGAGGCTGATGGCTTCATAGATAACTGCTACAGCGTCTCTTCTGTGTGATTGCCTCTTTATGTTAATGAAGGTGTGCCTAACCTCCCAATGAGACCTTTGATTATCCTGTCTTATGCTGATGGCCTCATAAATATACATATATCCTTGAGACACAAATCAATGCAAATTAGAGACTAATATCAAGCACTAAATATGACACATATTAAAATCAGTTAAGCCAATGAGATTGCATTTACAGAGCAACATTTTCTAGTGGGTTACCTCTTGATTCCAATAGTGTGTCTTATGCAAAATGTATATTCATATCTTTACAGTACAGGAAGAACAGGCAGCTATTTGACATTGAATTAAAAAAAAAAAAAAACACACATTTGCAAGTATATGATTATTCAGTTGAAAACATATTTGCTTTTTCAGTCCTCTATGTGTAGCTCTTAAAATCAACTTTATGTAATAAGCTTTTTTAGCCTTACGATCAGCTGGCTAACTTTTCATCTTGCTTATTGTAACGTGTAATCAAACCAAATGCAATTTTATTTAGGTTTCACATTAATGGATTACAAGGCGAAAAAGCTAATTTTGCATTTTGCTGCGTTCCAAAGTTCAGAAGAGAGAGAGATACAGAGATTACAATATAATGATATACTTTCCAAGCGGTCGCAAAAGACACAGTACAAGCACATATTAATCAATGTTGTGATAATTGGGGAGAAACCATTTTATCTTGCTCCCGCCCATATTCGCAGGGGCGTCCGAAATAATTTTTCACGTTTAAAGTCTAGTGTGACCGCCCCTTAACACTTGCCTCCATCACCTTTCTTGTGTTGTTTATGTAGGCCTGTCTTGTTTAGATATGTGTGATATGTCATTTTCTGCTGGGATGGTGAAGAAGTAAGCTTGAACAGAGTGCTGATCCAGTTGTCACGTCAGATTTGCCTGGGCTGAGTTGATAGGGAGTGGTGTCACCGCTATAACCCCCTTCCATTCCGGCTGCGGTGGTTCCAGAATGATCTCTCTCCCTGCCGCCGTTTAGTGAAGTGATCGGAAATGGACCTGACAGCTGGCTAATGGGTGGATTTGCAGAAGGACTGCATTCGTTACACACCTTCTCGTTTCTTTGTGTTTTGCTCTCACCCTCTTTCATGCCTCTGCTCTGTTATGCACCTGGTTTCCCATGGTGTTTTTACCACACCTCACGGTTAGATAGATCACAGCTATACTTGTGGTTTCTATGAACCCAGCAATCAAATATTTTCTCTGAATCCTCTCTCTAGGTCATCTCACTGTGTTTCAGCCATACTGTCATTAATCTCCCTAACATTTCCAATAGCTCAAAACTGAATAACACTAAATGTTAGATATGTCTACTCTATGAATCAAGGAGAAACATCCTTGATTTATTCATCATACCATCATATTTCAAGGCACATGTAGTGTAAATAAAAAAGACATCCTTGGCAACTGTAGCATCCTTTCTGAAAACACATCTTGTGTCCAAGCCCACTACTACTATATCATCCCTTTCTTTCTATAACGTTCCAGAAGTGAGGGTTCATGCTTAAATACAGCCTGTTTCGTTGCAGTCTTTCTTTTAAGGTTAATATTTACTTTAAGAGAGGTTTCATTGTTTTATGACTGCAATAATGAAATATTCTGGGTAAAAACAATGAATATTTAAGGTGGGTTGTGAATTTCCTGTGGTGGTTGAAGGCAGCAGCAACCCCAGCTCATAGCCTCTTCTGATAAGAAACTAGCTCACAGCCTAGAACCTATTCAAAACTTAATATTACCCAGACATATCTCTCCTTTCTAACCTAGTCTGACGCAAATCTAGATTACTTAGATTAGGCTTTTTTGGTGTTTTTTTCAAACATTTCTCAGATAGTTTGAATCCATAACAATGACTGATTGTATCAGATCACTCTCTCTTATCACACTTTTTGAAATGGCAGGACTTTAATGACCTCTAATATGAGCTCAGACTGACAGCTGATGGGAGCACAATAGGAGACTAGCAGGTGAAATTCAGCTTTAGATATAAGCTAGGGGCCTTGCATTCACTTTCTAGAAAGAATTCATGACTGACGGCACAAATTATTACTCTTGTCATCTTTGAAGGTAATGTTGGGGCTACAGATGGAATCTTATGAAATCAGAGTTCCTCTTAGACTGTCTGTATGGTTTCAGTAATGCCCAAATCTGGCTATGATGAACAAATGTGAAACTTGTATATATATATATATATATATATATATATATATATATATATATATATATATATATATATATATATATATATTACATTAGCAGACATATGCAAAGTTCAAAACTCAATTTTTTTGGGCATTATTTTATATATTTTAAGACTCCCCTTCTGTCATTTCAATTCAACTGGCCCTGTAATGGACTGGCCATCCTATGGCCCGAGGCGATGGGATATGCTCCAGCATCGCTTCAACCCTACATAGAACAAACAATTTAGAAAATGAATGGATGGATAGAAGTTGGCAGGCAAAGGCAAATCTGTTCTGACCACATGGGTTCTCAAAATCAAATACTTTTTGAAAGTGTTTGTTGAGGGTGATTTACCTTTTTATTTTCAGCCAAACAGTTCCCAGAGTATGTACTTTTTTTTTTTGTATTTTCAATTTGGATTGTTCTGCAAGGTCATATCACAGTTTGACTGTCTTGATCTTCTTACCTGTTATGTCCACTAATTATTTAAATCAAAAGTTTATTCAAAAGGAATGTTTGAAGCAGTTTTTATGAATGCAGTCTGATTAACACTACTGTACATGCACAGGTTACCACATGTTTATCACAAGCTTCATTTTTCAGTGTGGGTTAATTGCTTTCACTGTTGCATACAGTGTAATATACATATATTGGAAAATTACGATTTTCTGCACGAAAGGCAGACTGGAGACTGGAAAATTGATTTGTCTCAGCATGTCATGATATTGAGCAATTTGTAGTAAGTCTTGTTATTGATTTAATTTTATGCTGTCATCTCTTACCCTGGGTATTTGTCTGTGCTCGTCATTATGTTGCCTTATCTGACCTTGTTTCATGTCTCTTTCTTTGCAGATCGAAATGTTAGAGCACAAATATGGGGGCCACCTCATCTCACGCCATGCTGCTTGCAAGATCCAGACAGCCTTTCGTCAGTATCAGCTCAGCAAAAACTTTGAGAAGATCCGA
The DNA here is from genome assembly GCF_023724105.1 of Carassius gibelio. Taxonomy (NCBI): domain Eukaryota; kingdom Metazoa; phylum Chordata; class Actinopteri; order Cypriniformes; family Cyprinidae; genus Carassius; species Carassius gibelio. The sequence continues at coordinate 19,824,438 of NC_068374.1, forward strand.
AACTCCCTCCTGGAAAGTCGTTTGCCACACCGTATCTCCCTGCGAAAAGTGCGGGTGCAAAATACAGAGGGTATCTCAGCTGAACGGGCACTGGCTGAAGGCTGCAATCTGACAAGTATCCCCCTTGTCCGGTCCCCGTCCCTGCCAACCACGGTAGGTGGCTCCCTTACTGATCTTGAAGATTCCTTTAATGAGCAAGTCCAGTCCCTTGCCAAATCCATTGATGATGCACTTAGCAACTGGAGCATGAAGACCATGTGTTCACTCCAAGAAAGTGGCACCTACCAGTTTAGCTCAGAGGCCTTTAGTACGGCTGGTGACAATACTGGGTTGGCAGGAACAGTCCGAGAATGTGGCCCCATGGACCCTGCCACCTTCCATAGTGGAACAGGCCAAGTAGACAACTCTGAGAACGTGGCCCGTAGTGCCAGCAAGCTGATGATGGCCTTCCGGGATGTGACAGTTCAAATTGACAGCAAGAATTTTCATGTGTCCTCTTCCGTTATGGAGTCCTCCACCTCTGTTTCCCTTGGTAATTGTGTTCAGCAGGGGGCCATAATTACTGAAAGCCCACAGCAACCTCTGGTCAATGATGCAAAGGAACAGCATCAACAAGGACAGCCACCGGCATCCCCCCAGTATCCAGCTCCTCCACCCCTAGAGTGGGATGCTGAGGAAGTACTAGATGGCGACTTCCCAGATCCTCCCCCAAGTGAGGAGGAGCTTGGGGAGGATCTTTCACCTCTGGCAATGGAGAAACAGGAAGTTCCAGAACCAGCAATTCTAGCAGAGACAGCAATAACCTCTGAAACCTTGTCTCCACCAGAGGTTGCAGAGATGCCAGTCACACCAACTGTAGAGGTTTTGGAAGCTAAACGAATTGAGTCAGACACAGCGGACAACAGCTCAGAGCAGATGAGTAGCAGCAGTACATCCACATCAGCCCGGTCGACTTCTGAGGTCTCTTCCAAAGAGGCTTTACAGGCGATGATTCTTAGCTTGCCCCGATACCACTGCGAAAACCCAACCAGTTGCAAATCTCCTACCCTCTCTACTGACGTCATTCGAAAACGTCTATATCGTATTGGTCTCAACCTCTTCAACATGTGAGTACCCATACTGAGAACCTCTAATCTCCAGCTGATTGTTATGGTTACAGAACTCTTGCTTGTAGTGACTAATGCCAGATATGTTTAGAATATATAATTTTTTTTTTTTCTCTTATTTTATCAAGCTGTCCTAACCTGCAACTAATAAAGCTGCATGAGGGCTGCCCTTCAAAACCTCACCAAATCCTAGTCTCTCTCTCTCTCACTTTGTTGTCTCACTCCATAATCTAGTTATGTCTCCAGCTGGCTTACACACCCTTCCTGATGCCTGTCACACTGAGTTTGTCTGACCCTATTAATAGCTCTGCTTTTATTTGAAGTGATGTCTCACTCCCTTTTCCCTAAAATCATCTCCATTCCAAATGTAAAGACATTTTAAAAGTTGGACAAGTTGGGAAATTAATAGCACACAACAAAAATGAGACTATTAGCTTTATCTGGGTTGTGAGCATAAGAAAGACAAGGGCAAACATGAAGAGGAAAAAATTATTTGGAGGGCCAAGCACTGTAGCTGTAGGCACATATTGTGTCTGTTAGTTTCTGCTTACTTCTGTTGCCACCATTTCTTGATAGGATTCTATGGCCCCTCAAACTATAGGGAATTGTACAGTTTTTGCTTTCAAATTTTGTCTTTGGGTGTTCATTCTCACTCTTTAGATATATCTTAATGAATTTGCCATAAATACCATGTAAGGAATTTTTGTTGTTGTTGTTCCATTTTTACACTAAATAGCAGAGCTTTCCAAACCTGCCCTAGAGGCTCCCATTTGGATGTCTCTGTTTACTGTCTCCGTTTAAGGACACCGTCATTTCAGGTTTTGCAGTTTGTAATGAGCGTTGAATCAGGTGTGTCAGCTGAGGGAAAGCTGTATTTGAAAAACACTTTTTTATAAGTATCATTGTTGTAATACAACATAAATGGTGACCACCAACTATTCAGACTTAAAAAGTGTAATTGCTGCTCTGCTTACAGCTTTATTTAACAGCTTCTATTTACTATTAAAGTAAGATATTTATAGCAGGGTAAGATCACTTCTTTATCCTGATTCCTGCATTTCTTACTTTCATACCTAATAAGACATTGCAATTCTCTCCACTGTGGATGCATTTTTTGACCCAAATGGCTAATATCTTGAAGCTCATGTAACAAAGGCCTAATAATAACGTTTTATTGAGATTTTATTTTTAATGCAGGACCAGTTTGTTCCTTTATTACAAAATGGATTTTACAAGGATTAGCCATCATCAAGATCATGTCGGTTTACTAGCAATTAAAATGCATGATCGCAATATAACAAAATCTCCCTGAAGGCATTAAAATATTATTTTGCTGCACCGCCAGAAATCAGCTGATACAATAAATGTCTGATTTGAAATAAGCTTGTATAACTTGTGTATGGAGTAAATTAAAGTAAAATAGGACTCTTTTTAAGATGGATGTGATATGTAAACATACAGAAATGTTTGCACATACATATATATATATATATATATATATATATATATATATATATATATATATATATATATATATATATATATATATATATATATATATTAAATATATATAAATTAACTTGTTTATTAAATTTAGTTTGTTTTGTCTTTAGTTTTATTTTTAGTTTTTTTTTTAACAGTGCCCAGTTCCCCGATAATGGTCACTCTTAGCATGATAACAAGACTCGAAAGATATATCTTACAAAAGTTGTTTATGTTCCTAAGTGTGTTCCCCGAAGTGTCCCTTAGGAAGCTTCTTAACACGCTGCCTCTTACGTCCGATGTTACAAAGGCGCTGTCCCGGGTGAGGGTGATGGATTAGTTGGCATCGATTGCTTAGGAATGGATTTTCCACTTCACGCGAAGGTGCATTACAGCGTTAAGAAAGAAAAAATGTTCCATGCAAATGAAACATTCCTCAAATTATTACAGTAACATTTATTTTAACATAGTTTAAGTTATCAGTAGAATATAGAATATAAATTAAATTATCATATGGTGAGTAATATTTTCAAGTGATATGTTACGGTTAGACGAACCGAGTATCCCTTGCTAATCATCCACCCTCCTTATCCCATTGTGCCACTTGTGCCGCTTCTTGACATGGGTTTAACGACTTCTAAAAATTATTTAATACACTTTTATATTAATTGTAAGATACTTTACAATCATAATTGATTGGCAAGCAGCTGCAGTTACTTCTGTTTAATGCGGTATTGATTGCCATTGGTTAATGTTTACAATACAAAGCAACCTATGAACAGAGAGAGAGAGTTAGATACAGAATATGGTCGGGAAGCAATGTATAAAATGTCACCTAGCTTAGACCGTAGCCCTCTCCCACGACCTCGATGAAGCTCCCTGTAGCAAAAACCTTAGCGCTACAAGCAGCTGGACTTCAGGGCTTAAAGCAAAATTCCGCCGCGTTAGCCTGGGAAGCGCAGGTCTGAGAAGGTCCAGCAGCTCCATAATGAGTTGTCTTGGGAAGCAATTTTTATTTTTTTTACATAGCCACTTCAGGCAAAATGTCTTTTATTATTAGTCGTAAAATGTCAATAACATAAAATTATTGTTGAGCCACATCATTGTCAACATACCATAGTTTGACTTGTACTGTGCTGTGCTGATTTCTAAAGACTGCTGCACAGTGGCGGCGACTAGCGTCTTGTGCTCAAACAATGAAAAGAGAGAGCTTACGAATGGTCCAGACCAACCTCACGAAAGTGTGACTTACAGAAGGTTTACTTAGCGTACGAACGTGTCGGGAATCGTGCCATAAGGTTAAGAGAGAGGTTAAGGAATAGGTTAAGAACTACTTAGCGATAAGAATGTTTTGGGGAACCGGGCCCAGATTATTAATTGCACATTGTTTATCATGTACTAATTTAAATATTCAATATATATATATATATAGTTTCTTTTTGGTATTTTCACTTATCACTTATCAGTGATATCAACATGCAGAGGAACTGTCTGCTTTTGTAACTATCCTATCACCCATGCACACCTTCCAACCTGGACACCTGTTTGAGCTGGAGAAATACAGCTCCACTTTACAAATCATTTGGTCTTAATTTTCTGCAGCGTCACATTGCTGCCAATTAAAATTCTGCTCCCGCATGTCTATTCTCTATGTTCAGCCAAGAGTGACTGAGGCAGAGTTTGATAAGAGCTCTCTATAAGTAAATTATCACAGAGGTGCATGATGGGAAAGGCTGAATCAGGATCAGTCTGTGCCAGACTATGTATAATAAACAAAATTTACTCTACGCAAATGCAGATGCTAATGCTGAATAACAAATTGTAAATGTACGTAGTCTGTGGCAACACATTTCAGAACTCAAGGGGTTAATAGAGTTATTTTCAAATGTCGGTTCCATTAAGTCGGATGTGTTAGCATTTAAATAGCTTCAGTTTAGACATGCTGGCAATTTAAAGAAGTGTGATTCAGCAAGGATATTCTCAAACTGTTGCTCCTTCGTGACTAATTATCTTGCAATTGAAAACAGTTCGCTATTGTCATGTCGTCCCTATCAAAGCATATTGAATTGTGTTTCAACACATTTCGAATTGCAACAGTATAGGCATTTAAATATATTTAGATCCTAAATATTAATGTTTTTCAACTAGGACAATGACTCGATTTGATTTCTGGTTTCTCAAGGCCTATATATACAGTAAACATTACTGAGCTAAAATCCAGTCATAATTATTGCTACTATATTGTATCCAACAATTTTAATGACTATTCTTGATTATGTAGCTGTTGTGGTTCAACAAAACCTAAAATGTGTATGTATGCATGTAAAAAAATAAAATACATAATAATAATAATAATAATAAAAAAATACATAAATAAATAAAGTGTGCAATATAAAAGTGTACATCCAAACATGGTACTACGTATTTAGTTGTACATGCTGTATTATTATTGCAGATGCGGTCACCAACATTTATGTAACACTTTAAGTAGTTAATTCATATTAATCAATATTTAAATGTACAATAAAGGGTATCTGAAAATTATTTACAGATGTACTTACATACAGGTAATTTTTTATTTAAATTTTTAATATAAGCACATTGTAGAAACATGTATGCACACAATAAATGCAAGGTATACTCTTTTATGCTTTCTATCGTACATTCTATAAAAAAATCCCACTCCAATAATTGAGGCAATAGATGACTTTTACCCTTACTTCTACATTTACTACTCCATGCAATGGTGCTTCAGCCCCATTTGTAGTTCTTTTAAAGTGAGATAAATAATATGAAGATAGAAGATCTAATTAAAAAGTTATTAATCAGCTGTAAAGAAGTCATTGGGGAATGTGGCTTTAAAAGTTCAAATCTTATTCAGATGAAGCAGTGCTTTTCTGTAGTATATTAAACTGTCCAAGATCTCCATGTACTAGCTTCTGCTTATTTTCCCTTTCATTGCTGTTACAGCGTCCAAGGCAAAACTCTTTGTTCCTACCTTGTATGGAAAGTATTTGTGTGCCTGTAATAGCAGAGTCAAATAAAAGTAGATGTAAGAATCTGAGTCAAGAGCAATAAATAATAAAAAAAAAAATAATAATAAAAAAAATAAAAAAAATAAAAATAAAAAAAATAAAAATCCCATTTCCAGACAGCATTTAACAGAATGTTCCTGATGTGGTAACTTATATAACTGACAAATAGGCTTGCATTTGCACACAGCGGCTCATTATCCATCTTGTGAAAGGGAAGGTGCATAATCTACTGATTTATTTTCTAGCGTCTTTGCCCTATGTTGATGGCAACAATATTCACGGTTGAATGTAACAGAAGGGATTCGTCTGTTTTATTGGGGTGAGCGAATGTATGTGTGCACTTGATTATGAATCAGTTGGGAGGAAGATAACAGCTGCCAAGCTGGTTATTTCCCACCCGCTCATCAGATTTCCTCCATATAAAGGAAAATACAGTGAGAATTTTGAACATATGATTAAATCCCTCAAATGATTCAGACTCATCTGCCATTCAACGATTAGTTCACCCAAAGATGAAAAATCTGTCATCTTTGAATCACCATGTTGTGACTTTCTTTCTCTTTTGGAACATTTTTTCCAGTGAATTATTATTATTATTATTATTATTATTATTATTATTATTTATTTATTTATTGTTTTAATCAATGTGAATTTTAAATTCATTTTGTGTAAATAAAATGTTAATTTTGTTCATGCAAATGTATGTACATGAGATTTGTCATCATTAAATGTAATTAATTTTAATGTATAAGCCATCTATGCTGTAAATTTTAGCATCTGCTATTACAGTTTTTACAATCGTTATGACAGTTTTTTCAATACTTTTAACAAGTTTCCTAAACTCTTAACACAGTTAGCACAACATTCGTCTTTGTAGGCTATACAATTAAAACATTCGTGTTGCTTTAATACAAAATGCAAACAGTTAATACCAATTTAAATAGCTTGAACTTCTTTTACACACAAGCTCAACCAAGACCAAAACAATGTAATTTTACAGTCAAATGTACAAATGCTTTCACACATTAAGTCAGAACAGATAACATCATGTTCTTAACATAACTTATAGCCTAAAGTCAAAGTGAACAGCTGTTCATATTGTGAACATTGAAACACAAATATATTCCCTGTACTTTATTCCATTGCTAATGAGAAACAGCTTATTGCAGTTATGCAAATATATAAATCACAGCTGATTCCCATCTAGGAACCACACTCAGGTGTTGAGGTTTTTTGAATTGCATGATCTGATCATTCTATATACAGTAAAAGAGGACCTATTTGGGCTGATTTTGTGTGGAAAAGTGCACTCCTGCGTAAATGTGAGATTTTAGAAGATCTGTACCAAAGACTGGTGCCAGAGAAAGGGGACAGGGGGGAGACCATTCCACCATTCCCAGAGCAGTCAGTGACTACGTTTACATGCAGCCAATAACCCGTTCAAAACCGGAATATTAGCAATAACCCGGTCGCGCACCGGCCATGTAAACACAAAAAAGACAAAAGAATGCATATTGCGTCTTACGTCCAGACGCTAACCGTGCGTCGCCGTTTACATCGGGATATTGGGGACTGATTACACATTCCATGTATACAGGAGTAACTCTCTCTGCTCACGCATGTAAACGGGTTATCCCGAATGTTTCAGAAACCCGAATAGTGACCTTAACCCGACCATAACCCAAATTTTAACAGCTTGTAAACATAGTCAGTCAATGATGTCTCTTTTCCTTGGCCCTTTTCCTCAACCCTGAGGGTTGCATCTCCCCCACAGAGGGAGATGCCAGGATACAATGGATGCTGCATGCCAAGGCATTACAGCTGAACAATACCAGAAGTGGATAAGGCATACCAAAAGATACTTCCCCAGATGCCTTGCCAGAGAAGATATCAGGTGTGATGTGGATGAGAACATGTGGCCAAACGTAGAATTATCTACTTTTTATTCTACTGTGGCTTTTTCTGTTCTGTAAATTTTGTATTTTCACATAATGACACAAATAATAAATAAATGACAGATATATTGCATTTTGTCTTGTATTTTTGTTTTTTTCTTTCCTTTTCTAATGTCCTGTTGCAAATAAAGTATTTACTGCAGCAATTCTGTAATAGCAAATATTCTGCAATAATTGAAAAGAAATCTGCAAATATATATATATATATATATATTTTTTTTTTTACATAAACTGTACATTTTATAAAGCTACTCTGAGATGGTCATTCATTTTTTGTATTGAATTTTTGCAGCGAAAGAAACAAAATGCATGCATTTACTAAACCCAACCAAACAAAAATGTAGAAAGGCTTCAAAAGAAACTACATTGCAAAACACAATCTATGATCAATACAATATACTATCTATTGAATAATAATAATAATTATCATTGTGTTATGATGACTAAATGTTCCTTTTGGAAGAGAACATGTATTAGTGTTTTTAATAATATTTTGATTTTGAAAAATATTTGAAGTGTTTTGTTAGACATAGTGTATTGTGTTAGTTTATTATTGTATTTTGAAAATTAGTTTTGGGGTTTAGTTTACAATGTGTGATTTTGAGCATGAAATTAACCTTTTTGCCAATTGTGTGTTTTACTGTAGGTGTGCTGGTGCATTAAGAGTTTAGGAAACTTGTTTATTGAATGAACAAATTGTAACAACAATGAGTTTTACAGAATAATTAACTCAAATGATATATGGGGAATTTGAATAATTAATCAGGAATATGATTAATTTATATCTCAGATGACAGTTACATTAAATTTGATTGATTATGAAAAATAGCTCAATTGCCTATACCAATAAATAATCACAGGGCATTGTAATTTACTCATTAATATGTCAATATTCCATTCTTCATATCAATTGTTGTGATAGCTCTTACTGTAAATTACTGCAAATCAAACAGCGGTTTGTCCAGCAAACCACTGTTGACCTATCGATTTTCAATAAAGTTATCACGCCTTATAATTCAAGGAACAATATTCTCTGGCCATGAAAACATTATCCTATCCTTATGATACATTTAGTTTCTAAATTTAGAGCTTGTAGCTATAGATCAGACATCTCAGTGACTCATAATGTGAGTGGGGTGGAGTCCAAGCCAATCGTCAGTATATGGGTTTTTAATAATTAAACTAGTAATACATCAAACTACAAATCACACAGAGTAAATATGCGTACGACAATACAAACAGTAAGCTTTATACAAGACATAACGGAATCCAAATAAAAGAGAGAGAGAGAGAGAGAGAGAGAGAGAGAAAATAGAATGAGATCACATAAGGAGCTCAGGTATGGAAATCATAGTCAGTAACTTTTGGAAGCCAACAACGATCAGATCACAGCAACAATTTAAAGCAGCATTTAAATCTTCATAGAGAAAGTGATACTTGCAAAGTGTCCAATGTGCGTGAGCTGGACATCGGGGCGCGCTGGATCTTTTGAAACCGGCGTGTGCGTGCTGGAGACCGGCGCATGCTGGAGCACGTGGTCTTTTGTTCTGTCCTCGCGCGGTATTTGAAAGGTTCAACAAACAATGTTCCAGAATTCGTCTTCCTTGCGTGGAGAGGCGAATAGTTGAATAAACTTAATAGAGAAAAGAAAAGAAAAGAACGAAAGCTTCCAAAGGAGCCATTAAAATGGCTTTTCTCTCAGCCCCTGTGCTGAGGGGGGGCTTGCACTATGAGCGCGGCCTAAGGCCGCGCGGAAGCAACGTTGGTCGCACAGGAGAGCAGCGTGTCCGAAAACGGAGAAGGAGAAGAAGAGGGAAGGCAGACCTTGTTCGGTCGTTCTTATGGCTTGAGATGGTCCCCGCCTCTTTTCGCGTTAACAGCCAATGAACGTCCGCGATCTGAAGCGGAGGGAAAAGTTCCTTTGTCTCTGGAGACAACCCCCTGGTGATCTAGGGCTTGTCAGATTTAATTTCTAGCAAGTTTGTAATTCCAGATTACATACATTTTTCAGTACTTTGCTCTAGATAAATGGGTCTGTCACAGCATGATGATTACACAGATACTAAACATAATATATATAGATGATCAAAACATGAAGTTACATTCAAATGCAGAATTACACACATTTAAAGATTTGATTAACACATGATAACACTGCAGATAGTGCCAATTTATATGGGAAACATCTAATGTACCAAAAAGGGAATACGTAATACATGTATAAAACATAAAAACAAAAAGTTAAGTTTAGAATGCATAAGGAAAGGAAACCAGTGATCTGGCTTCTCTCCTGTCCTGTTGTCCAGGGTGGTCATAAAGTTTTACGACCTGCAGGGGTGGGGGTTGCAGAAGCATGGCTCTCTTTGAGAAAGTTAAAGTGAGGAGAGACATTTCCTAAAGTATAAGCTAGCAACTTATACTCTTCACATAACAAGGATTAACCATTTTATGCAATCCATAAACATATTTAAAATACATATTATTAATAAAATTGTGAAAGTAAGGAACTTCTAAGAAAGGTTTCCTTCGTCTTCAGGAATTTGGTTGGGGGTTTTCATTTCTCCTTTGAGGCTTGCACGGTTATCGTAAATTAATTTAAGTCCAGCCAGGCTGGCGCCAGGCCAGGCAATTAGTGCAAAATGGGTTTCATTTTTTTATGCCTGAATTTAACCCATGAATCGATGATCTGCATATCTGTTACAAAATAAAAACACTAGCTGCATGCAGCCTGGAGATACACTGAAACATGTAACTGTATCACATTATTGTGACTGTAGTTATCAAATACAGATATATGTGATTTATTCAGTTGATTTTAGTTAATTTTCTGCAGGGTTTCCTCCTAATACCTGTGAAAGCTCAGACTGAATCTAAAGCAGGTGTGTGTGTGTGTGTGTGGGTGTGTGTGTGTTCTGGGATGAGACACTGAAATCTGAGTATGGATTGACTGAGAGATTTGGGGACTGGAATGTGCTTTCCTTAGAGAATTAAGAAATGAGGAGGATTATGAGGGCTCTGTGAGTGTATATATGTTTGAAAGGGTGTGCAAAGGACATGTAGAGGACACTGATGTTTGAATGAAGGACGGATGGTAAGCGGAGTGAGTATAACTCACTAAATTAAATTTTTACCTGCCTTGTAAACTGAATGGGCATGTTTCTTTTCCCCAAAAAAAGATGAAAACAGCAGGAGAGGAGTAAAGAAAGTGAGGAGATTGTGTGTAGGAGAGGAGATAGATATTTGATTGTGTTTATGTATAAGGAAAGGAGACTTCCATGATTGTAAAGTATCTCTAAAAAGGTGTGCATTTCCTTTCTTGTTTTATGCAGGGATTGTGCCTGCAGTTCACCTGCCCTCCTTTTTTCTTACAATGCCAGAATAGAATCAGAGCACAGATGTTAGTTGAGAGAGGTGAACTTTATGAAGCAACATGTAGCAAATGCTCTTTTTATCTCTCTGAATGTCTGTATTTCTTTAACTGGAAGCACTTTTGGCCCTGTGCACTTTTAGAAAATAAAATCCCTGAAAACATACTTTTCAAACCCTCGCTAGTTTATTTAATGGAGTGTTTTTTCACTCTAAGTGCAAACAGCCAAACTGGATGCCAAAGGCTATTTTTACTCCTATCAATCACTTCAGCAGCTAACTTCTATTGCATTACAGCATCTGCCATTTTTAAATGTTGTCATTTTTAATAATAGCATATGTGGAAAGGACTTTTTTATGATTTTTAAACATTTCTAAAATAAAAACATAAGAATCCTCCAATCATAAGTGATTTTTAATTTAATTTAATTTTATCTTCAAAAGACCTGTCTTATTACATCTCAAGCTTTCTTTTTGCAGACTTATGGATTGTTTACTTTCCAAGTCAGTAGAATAACTTTTGAACACAATTTTTCAATTATGCATCGTTTTAAAAAATATATATATGGATTTTGAATAATTTCCACACACACACACATAAAAAGAAAAAATGCTAAATGTTTATCATTTATTATAGACTTTTCATCTTTTAGTATCTTGTTAGAATGCTGATAAGATCTTGGACATTTCTTGGCAGAAATCATGATAAAAAGTCAGTTTTGATGTGATGTGTATGTAGCAAAGAAAGAAAGAAAGAAAGAAAGAAAGAAAGAAAGAAAGAAAGAAAGAAAAAGAAAGAAAGAAAGAAAGAAAGAAAATAAGCCTATTTAAAATATATTTTGAACATCTGGCAAATACAATCCATTAATGTTGTTTTACTTAATATACTATTATAGTATTATATATATATATATATATATATAACACTATAATAGTATATAGTATTATATACTATTTTTATATATATATATATATATATATATATATATATATATATATATATATATATATATATATATATATGTTTTTTTTTTTGTTTGTTTTTTTTTTTGTGCATTTTGTCATTTATATTAATGTTTTATATTTTTTATTCAGATATTTAGCTTTTGAGTGAAATATTTAATTAGCTCACTAGAATCAAAGCTAACCAATTTTAAAATAGATGAGCATTTCAGGGATAAGATACTATCAAACTACTTTTTTGCATGGCTTTTCACCACAAAAATAATCGCGATGACAAAAAAATATTGATTTGAGATAAAACTGTTTTAAAATCATACCTGTTTATTATTATATAATCAATTGAAGTCTAGAAAACAATCATCCCGCATGAAAAGAAAGATGAACACAGCAACAGTATTACAGTGTAATTAATACTGAAGTCCTCCGATATCATTTTCAGCACAATCAATAACTATAGCAGAGACACAAGATGGCTGCATTTCAATTAAACCAAAGAGACTGAGTCTGTGACAGAACGAAACCAAATTAATCTGGGATTTAAACACAGGACAATGAAAGGAGATAAACTTTCAAAAATACAAGTCTAATGTAGTTTTGATATACATTTAACCAATTAGCAGGTTTTTACTGTAGCATCTGTATAACAGTTTTCTGCTAAAATTACCACAATTTTCACTTTGCAGAAACACACAGGTGCACACTAGAGATGTTTTATGGCCATTTAACAATTTTTTCCCCCATCATAATAAACAAAATAAAAACAGCACAACCTATTCAGAGACGCAAGTCACATTATTGCATATAATTTCAATGCCATTCAAATAAAATGCAGTGACACACCTTTTGTTGTAAATGGCAAACAGGCTGTTCATAAAATACATCATGTTCCCCTCAGTAAAGCTAGACTGTCGGCAGGGGTTGTACATTTATTATATTAGGACTAAAGCATTGTAACAAATAGGGAATATAGAGAGAAATAAGAGGATTTGTATATAACACAGTCAAGCAAACCAGAAATACACGTTCTTTCAGCATGTGGATGAATTAAATTTTACTGGACCTTCTATAAACCATCTACTTTTTTGGTCCCACTTTATATTAGGTGGCCTTAACTACTATGTACTTACATAAAAATGAGTACAATGTACTTATTGTGTTCATATTGTATTGTAAAACACTTTTGATGCTATTGAGGTGGGATAGGGGTAAGGTTAGGGAGAGGGTTGGAGGTATGGGTAAGTTTAAGGTTGGGTTAAGGTGTAAAGTATGGGTCAACAGTGTAATTATAAATGTAATTACAGAAATTAAATACAGATGTAATTACATGTAGTTTTTTTTTATATAAGTACAATGTAAAAACATGTATGTACACAATAAGTACATTGTACTAAATTATTCATTACAATGTAAGTACATAGTAGTTAAGGCCACTTAATATAAAGTGGGTCCCAGAAGAGAAGCTTCTTTCTGTCCCTCTTTTTCATTTTTATTGTCTGAAGGCAGGAAAGCATTGAAATTCTGGTCATTGATAAGGCACAGAATAGAAAAATAGAGATTATTAATGCCCACTTGGCTTCTGTGGAATGGGACAGTGCTAAGGGGTTGTATGTGATTGTTTTTCTTTTTTCCTTTATGGAAACCTGTTATGTATTTAGTATTGATAACTGGGTTATCATGCAGTTGTTTTATTGCTGTAGATGGCGCTGTATAGCCATGTGTCATTGAACCTTGAACATTGAACAGTAAATGAAGTCAGTTCTAAGCGTACTCGTTTTCATTGTGTTATTGTTATTGAGAGCTCTCCAGAATATAATGATATTCTGAAAAATATAACAAAAATGGTGACGCGGACGGGATAATATCAGTGTGGCAGAAGACACTAGCAACAATTGAAGAGTGGGACAATTAGGATGGCGACTATCGGGCATATTGATGCTTTCGACGAGGCCATCGAACAGTGGACAACGTATATTGAAAGGTTTGATCGCTTCATAAAGGCAAATGATATCGACGAGGTAACGACATTAAGTGAACATTATTCGCCCAAGCCCCTCATAATAGCGGAACGATTCCGTTTCCACAAACGCAATCAACAGGAAGGGGAAACCATTGCAGAGTATGTAGCAGTGTTAAAACAACTCTCTGAACATTGTGACTTCGGTACGCATTTGCAAGATGCTCTACGAGATAGATTTGTTTGTGGATTAAACAACAAGGCGATACAAAAGAGACTTCTCACAGAGGCTGCGGTCACTTTTCAAAAAGCAGTAGAGCTAGATGTTGCTGCGGAAACCGTCGCTCGCGAAGCTCAGCATCTCAGCAGTTCACTTAAAGTCAATGCAATGCATGTTTCCTCGCCTAAACAGCGACGCAATTGTAAGAGGTGGAAAAATGAACCACACGGACGAGGACTGCTGGTACAAGGATCAAGCCTGTCATTCATGCGGAAAGAAAGGCCACATCGGACGAGTATGCAGAAATAAATGGAACTTTGAGAGAGAAAGAAAGCACGAGAGTAAGTTTAAGTCAAGTAATCGATGTAGTAAAGTGGATTGCATCATTTGCATCATTTAGACACAGGTAGAAGACTAAGTGGTGAGTCCAGTACAGACACTGAAAAGGAAATGTCACTGTATATGGTGAGAAGTGAGCAACTGGCTCACGGGAAAATGATTGAAATGGAACTGGATACAGGTGCTGCAGTATCATTGATTTCAAAAGGAAAATATGACAGTAACTTGCAGCATATTCCTTTGCAGCCAACTGATATAATTTTAAAAACATACACCAGTGAAGCACTAGCGCCAGTTGGGGTTATCAGTGTGGAGGTTAAGTTGACCAATCAGTTGGCAAAATTGCCTTTGTATGTTGTTAACAGTGATGCACCACCATTATTTGGTAGAGAATGGCTGAGAGCTATAAAACTAAATTGGCAAGATAAAACTAAATTGGCAAGCATGTATACTATAGAGAGTGTGTTAAAACGACACTCCCAAGTTTTTGAAAAAGAACTAGGCACCATGAAAGGAATTGAGGCAAAAATTATACTCAAGCCTGACCATACTCCAATATTCTTCCAACCACGGATAGTACCTTATGCAATTCGACCAAAAGTGGAAGCGGAATTGACACGTTTAACAGAGATGGGAGTAATTTCACCAGTGCAGTACAGTGAGTGGGCCACACCTGTGGTACCAGTGATAAAAAAAGATGGCTCCGTGAGACTGTGTGGTGATTTTAAAGTGACACTCAACCCAGCCATTTGTGTGGATCACTACCCAAATCCACGCATAGAAGATCTGTTTGCATCTCTGGCTAGTGGTCAATTATTTAGTAAGTTAGACTTGTCAAGCGCTTACTTGCAGATGTCAGTGGCACATGAGTCAAGAAAACTACTCACCATATCCACTCAAAAAGGGCTATTCTGCTATAACTGCTTACCCTTAGGGATTGCTCCAGCCCTTGCATTATTTCAGAAAGCAATGGATCAAATCCTTTTGGGTATTCCAAACACTCAACTAATAACAGGACGAAATAATGGGGAACATCTCAAGACATTAGACCAAGTACTCACCAGACTGGAGGAATATGGTCTGAGATTGCAGCGTGAACATTTTTTATCTGGGTCACTACATTGACGCAACTGGATTACACAAATCACCAGAAAAGATCAAAACCATTATTGAAGCACCTGCACCGACCAATGTAAGTCAATTACGCTCTTTTCTTGGGATGATTAACTACTATGGCCATTTCATTCCAAATCTGGCATCTGTGCTGAACCCCCTCAATGCTCTTTTATGTAAAGGAATGAAATGGAGCTAGAGCATGGCATGTGAACAATCATTTCAGAAAGTGAAGGATCTCCTTACGTCACCAGCAGTACTCACACATTATGACCCAGAATTACCCATTTGTCTTGCTGTGATGCTTCCCCATATGGGGTGGGGGCAGTGATATCACATGTGTGCCCCGATGGCGAGGAGAAGCCGATTGCTTTTGCATCCAGGACACTTAGTAAAGTGGAGAAAAATGATGCTCAGATCGAGCGTGAGGCGCTGAGTATAATCTTTGGAATTCACAAATCCATCAATACTTATACGGAAGAAGGTTTACCCTCTTTACGGATCATCAACCTCTAATGGCTATTCTCAGTCCCAACAAGAGCATTCCATCCATGGCAGCAGCTAGAATACAACGATGGGCTCTGATATTAGCCGCCCATGACTATGTCCTTGAGTATAAAAAAGCAGCCTTACATGCCAATGCAGATGGACTGTCAGGGCTGCCATTACCAATGACACACACTGAGAAGACGGACACGGTGGATGTGTTCTATGCTGCCCAGATAGCCACTCTTCCTGTCAGTAGTGCTGAAATTAGACGTGACACCCTAAATGATCCCATTTTGTCACCTGTGCTGGACATGGTTTCAACTGGACGGTTCCCGAAAGTTAAAGAGGTACCTCAAGGTTTGCTACCTTTGGTGACACGTCGAAATGAGCTCACAGTTGTTCAAGGATGTTTAATGTGGGGAAGTCGTGTCGTGGTTCTAACCAAGCTTCGCAACCGGGTGTTAACTGATCTGCATTTGGGGCATCCTGGGGTGGTAAGGATGAAACACCTGGCCCGTAGCTATGTCTGGTGGCTGGGTATTGATTGACAGATTGAATCTCAATCCAAAGCATGCCACTCTTGTCAGCGTATCCAAAATGCCCCCTGTCCTGCGCCACTTCATCCTTGGGAGAGAATACATGTTGATTTTGCATTCCCTTTCGAAGACCATATGTACTTCATTGTAGTTGATGAGCACTCTAAATGGCCGGAAGTCTCTATTATGGAAAGTACTACCACCAGCAAAACCATTCAAGTCTTAGGAGGACTTTTCGGTCATTATGGAATCCCTAATGTCATTGTCAGTGACAACGGTCCACAGTTTTGTGCTGAGGAGTTTTCACTTTTCCTGAAGGCAAATGGGGTGCAACATATTCGATCTGCCCCATATCACCCCTCTAGCAATGGACAAGCTGAACGTTTTGTCCAAACATTCAAACATGCTCTAAAAGCTTCAAAAAGGTCAGCTCCAATCCAACAGAGACTTGATGGATTCCTGTTAACATAGAGAAACACTCCGCATGCTACTACAAAGGAGTCGCCTGCAATGCTTTTCCTCAATCACAAACTAAGAACCCGGCTGGATCTTCTAAAACCTAGTCTCACCAAAACAGTGTGTCAGTCCCAATATGCCCAGCAATTACAACGTCAAAAACACTCTAAGTTCAGAGAATTTAGTGTTGGAGAGTCCGTTCTTGCTCATGACTATGGAAAGGGGGGAAAATGGATACCTTGAGTGGACCGGTCTCCTATGTTGGAATCTGGAAACGTCATGTAGATCAATTACTGAAACAAGGGACTGAATCCTCTGAAATCCAGATGGAACCAGAAATTCCTGCTGCCCCTGATAACTTGCAAGCACCTCCGCTGCAGGAGAACATCGGGGAAAAGACGATTGACACACCAGAGTCAGGCAACATTGACCAGTCACCCCCAGGGATTGTACAAACTGGAAAGACTATTAAGCGTTATCCTACCCGTCTCTCTAAACCACCTGACCATTATAAAGCATTCTAATATATATATGTATATAAAAGGAATAGTTTCATGGAGATTAAGACGTGCCCACTAAGTTGTGGTTAAAGTTGGATTAAAGAAAATAAATATTTATTTTGTTTTTTTTTGACAACCCTTGATTTAAGTTGGGAGGAAATGATTGATAACTGGGTTATCATGCAGTTTTGTTCTTGTTGTAAATGGCACTGTATAGCCATGTGTCATTGAACCTTGAACATTGAACAGTAAATGAAGTCAGTTCTAAGCGTACTCGTTTCAGTGTGTTATTGTTATTGAGAGATCTCCAGAATATAATGATATTCCGAAAAATATAACAAAACGTTTCTACATTTTACATATTTTATATCCAATAATAACAACAAAACCTAACCCCAAAACCCTTTAACCCTTTAAAATGTTTTTAAGATATAGTTCCATTAAAAAAATAAAAAAAATAATACAAATAAAACGGTAACACTTTATTTTAGGATCTCTTAACTAGGTGCTTATTAGCATGCATATTACTAGAATATTAGCCATTTATTAGTCGTAATTAATACATATTAATGCCTTATTCTACATCCCTAATCCTACCCAATACCTAAACTTAACAACTACCTAACTAACTATTAATAAGCTGCACATTAATAGTTAAAAGTCATAGTTAATAGTGAATGAGTGTTTCCTATTCTGTTTCCAAAAAACACACAAATCAGATTATATATTTTATGTATTTGTTTATTTATTTTTAACAGTCTTGTGTTGTTCTGACATCTCTCTCTCTCTCTCTCTCTCTCTCTCTCTCTCTCTCTCGCGTGCTTTCAAAGATTGTCATATAATGAGTATTCGGGCTGTCAAGCAAAATGACAAAAATAAATAAATACATTTTTCCAATTGTATATTTATTTATTTCTTAATTGATTGCTATACATGTTATTGAATTTGCTATTTTGCACTCTTAGAAATATTGTAAAATTAATATTTTAAGTTAATGCCTGTCCATTTAGTTAATACAGTATTTATGGACTCAGATTAAATTTTTAATTGTGCTAACTTTCTCTTTCTTGCTCTCTCTCTGTCCCCTAACTCCCTCCTACTATCTACTATATTTCTTTCTTTCTCATCAAACAGAAATCCAGACAAGGGCCTCCAGTTTCTCATCTCCCGTGGGTTCATTCCAGATACGCCTATAGGTGTGGCACACTTCCTGCTTCAGAGAAAGGGGCTGAGTCGACAGATGATCGGCGAGTTTCTTGGCAACAGCAAGAAGCCATTTAACAGAGATGTGTTAGAGTGAGTATTTGAAAATCCCTACCAGAATACATAGCTTGAAGAAGAGTAACGAGCACTGTAAAAAGAATACTGTGAAAGTTACAGTAACTTGCTGGCAGCAATTAGCTAGTAAGTTGCTGTAGTTCATTTCACAGTATGCTGTACTGTAAACTGAATTGCAGTAACTTTAAAAATACTGTAAACTTTTTTACAGTAATAATCACAGTGCTGTGTTTCATCACCTCACATATTATACTACTGTAATAAGGATTACAGCATTAAGTTTGTGTACTGTAAAATGAAGACAGTGTTTTTGCCACAAAAATGAAATTTATTGATAACTTTTCAAACTTAATTTCTATAAATAAAATAAAAATAGCATTGCAAAAAAAAATAAATAATAATAATTCAATAGGTAAACATTTTTCTTTTAACATTTCATTTTGTTTTGTGTACAAGAACACTTTTCTGAACATACAAATCAATCCTGTTCAAATGTATTAAAATGTTAGGTTAAACTAGAATGTATAAAAGGCAAATTAAATTATTTAAAAACAGCAGGATTTCAAATAGTAGAATTTGGTCCCTGAATGTTGTTTTTCTACCAGAACTGTATTTTTCTTCAGAAACGGGCCTGAATTAGTCAGTTAGGAGTCTTCTACCCTGCAGTGGAAGAAATTAATTATTAATGGAAAGGTTTATAAGCAAGACAGATGAGTTGATGACAATATATAAAAGTTTGATTGGATCATTTGATTTAGCCAATCAACGTGTAATACAACATGTAATACAATGTCCACTTCTCTATAAACCAAAACTCTTACTTAAAACACACATATTAGGGCCTGGAGAGAAAATTCGATTCACCTAGCTATTTGCATAGTGTAAGGGAAACAGGTCAATTTAGCTCAAAGGGAATCATTTAAGATTTTAAAGAGAATTTGAACAGAATCACTGTTTCACGGCTGTTCACGGAGACGCGCCTGCGGTTCAGTGAACGAGCCTTTTAACATCAAATCTGCGCTGGATACTAATATCCAAACTATAGTGAAAACACTATCAATTAGCACAGTAACAAGATCGGCAGTTTAAGACATTAACTTGTAAGCACAAAACACAAGATACTTCTCTTTTCAATATGAATAAGGCTTTATTAGATAAATCTAAGACATATAAACTAATCTAACACATAAACGCACGCACACACACATTCACACAAGTTGCAGGAAGGTCGAAAGTTAGGGAAAGATGAGTTTAAGAGAATGGAAATATGGAATCCCAAGTTAACAGCAATACGTTAAATTGCATAAACATGAACAACCATCAATCATGTAATTAGCGCTCGCATTGAGTTCCTCAATGAGGTTAAAATTATATTAGATACACCAGTAAAGGTCACAGTCTGGAGGTAAAGTTACTTGCATCTCCTGTGAAGAAGGAGCCTCGGTGAAAGGGCTATCCCGAGGTCGTTGATTGGCTGGAAGTTCAGTCTCTGAAGTGACGTCTTGGGAAGCCCGTGGTTGTTGGGCGTTGGCTGAAAGTGCAGAGTCGTGTTCGCTGGTTGAAGTTGAACGGACGTTACAAAACTTAACTCAGAACCTGAAACTCTCAAACGGAAAAGAAAAGAAATAAAGTTTGACGAGACTAGGTTGTGTTCCTTCTCATCGTGGCATAGTAGCAGCAGGCATGCACGCTGGAACCGCGCTCAAAGAACAATGATGACTAACCGCATGGCTAGATGCTACAAGCTAAAGCTAGGTAGCAAAGCTACAAGCTAAAAGCTAAGAGCAGGCATGACTGATAGCACGAGCAAGGCTGGAACTAAAAGCAAGGCATGACTGATAGCACAATCAATGCTAGAACTAAAAGCAAAATTTCATGGGGTCCAAAGTATTTAAACTTCCTTGTTGGCCACCCTCAAATGTTGCCTTGACCAATCAGATATGGTCTTGGGTCTGGGGATCATAAATCATTTGTTTATCTTACCAAGCATGTGGTTCCTGCCTCACAGGGACTTTTCTGTGAAGACAAAGGTTTAAAGCCCTTCCCCCTTAGGAATTTCAGTCTGGTTCTGCTGGCTGGGGGGAAGACAATGCAAGTATTTAACTTGATCTCCTGGGTTTACATGTGATGTCCAGCGTTGCATTTCAATCACGAACAATAAATTTGACAATCTCTTCTTTGAATAAAAATTGTCAATAATTGTTCTATTGGTGTTAATGTTGAAAGCTGTTGTGTGAACAAGTTGGTTGGTTGGTTATCTTGCTTGGTTCTTGTGGCACTAGAACTGATTTATGACTTCCTGAGGAATTCGGCTCTCGTTTCAATGCACACAGCTCTGATAGACTCTTTAATTTGTCTGGTTCGACTCATTTCTGCTACAATAGATTCTAAAATCTTTTTTTTTATTTATTTTTTTTTATTACAGAATCTTAAATCTATATCCTTGCTTGTAGATGAGGTTGACAGAAGATAGCCACTTTCGTTCAAAGAGAGGATGAAATGTGTCGTTATCTATGAGTATTAAAGTGTTGTAACATCCAGAGTGGACATGTAGAAGAGACATGAGACTGAACACACTGAAAAGCCTTTGCCCTGCTTAGATGCTGAGAGAGAGATTATACAAGAGAGCTGCACGATTCATCTTCAAAGACTGATCTCGGTCATTGCGACCTTTCAATTTGTCTGTCTACTAAACTTTGACAAAATCATATCGCAACATTCATAGAGGTTAGTCATGAAACAGCTTCACAAGCAGTCTTTTAAATAAATATTTTTTTATATTTTATATGCTCATTACAGTGAGCACAATAACGGAAGTGTGAAGAGTAGAGATGGAAATTTTTAGTAATTTAGAATTCAAGTACTCTAAAAACCAAGTACACTAGTATTAAAGTGAAGAAAAGAAAATGTGATGTGCATGAAATTTAGACTTTAGAGCAGCTGTGGTTACTTTTCTACCATTTGCATGGTGAGTTAAAATAAAAGTTTGATGTTTAAAAATTACACAACAGTCCATATAAACCCAAATATACACTTTTAGAAGAATTTTACTAATCAGGTAGGTGGTTAAAGAATGAGTACTCCAATATTTGTTCCCATTCCTAGTCAAAAATATATCAACAACAAATAAGTGCTTACCTCTGGATAAATTCTAATGTAGTGGCTGCCTCCACAGGATATTTCATGTTAAATATATAGTATGATACAAAAAGGACAGCCAGAGCAGAAGTGAATTCGGAACGGTCACTCTGGAGAACTCTGCCCTCTATGGAAAGCATCCACCTGTATGCCCCTAGAATGGACTCTCCTAAAAAAAATAAGTTGAAATTGGACAGGATTCAATCTGATATGGTTTACTGTTTGGCAAAAAAAAAAAAAAAAAAAAAAAAACTTTGCTACACGGTTCACTTTCACAACATCCTCTAATGCACAGCCAGGTAGTGAGCCTACACATGTATGCACAGTGCAGAATTTGTGCACTACATTTAGTAAAAATCTGGGTGTCTGTAAAGTCCTGATCATATAAAAGAATACTGGAGACATGGATTACACAGGATGAGTGAGTATGACCTTTTAAAATGACGTTTTTAAAGCATTTTGCTTTTATACATGCATTGAGCTATTTTTTTCTATTGGATCAGTGACAACTAGCGATGTTTGGAATCTAAGTGCAAAATGGCGTAAAACCTTGTTCACACACAGTGAATCAATACAAATATACTTAATACTTAATATACATATGCTTAGAATTGGGACCTATTTTGTATGTCTAGCGCTGGGATTTTACCGAGTGTCACTGGCCTCACTGTTTTAATGGATCCAGTTATCCAGCCACTAAACACTTCCACAATAAACTCCATGAAGGTGCAATGTATGAGGTTTAATCATGAAAAGTTTGAAACTACAAAGAGAAAAATACACAAACATGAATTTCACAAAAATAGATAAATCATTAAATAAATTAGCATTCTCATACACACAAGGCAAAGAACCAACAACAAAACAGTTGAATCAACAGGATAGATTAATACTTTGCAAACTTGAGTAGAAAAAGATAACAAACATGCTGAATTAAATGCTACATTGCATAGCACAAGAATAAATAACTCAATGCTCACTTAACAAAATCAAACAGTCACTTACAGATATTGCATTTCAAAGGGCTTTCAAGATGAAGATATATGTTTTCAACCACATGGAGTACCTTGCACAACTAAACCACTGAAGGAATATGGCCTACTTCCTCTTTAAAACAGGAAACCATTGGAAAACCCCAAAATAAGCATGAAAACAAAAGTCCTTGTTGAAACCAAAGTTTAAAGTCCAGCACACCGAGCATGATGAGTCTTAAGAGTGCCTGGCAGGGAAATCTGGGCCTCAACGTCTGCTTGGGGGGAAGTTTCCTAAACACAAAATAACCAGAAAAAACACTTTTAGAAATCATAAGTACAATATTCATAAGAGAAAGTGTGTGGCAATACACAATTTTGAGATCTAACATTAGCTGGTTTAGGTTTTGAGTAATATCGGTACATGTGTGTCTGTAACGCAAAAATGTCTTAATGTTTGCACGTTTTATGTGCACTTTCTAGGGATTGTGTCTGAAGAGAAACAACATTGTTTCCATTTGAAAAACATTGTATAAATGCTATTTCATGTTATTTATGTACCTGGATTGATTCTTGAGGCCTCTTTACTGTAAGAAATGAACCAAATGGCAAATAAAAGAACGACTAATATCTCAAAAAATCTTAATACAGGGCGAGTATATTATTAAGCTTCCACGTGTCATGAATAAAACTCTCGAATTAATAAAACTTTCAAATCGGCCCGCTTAAATGTCTGATTCTTTAGGCACCAACGTTAGCAAGCCAAAAAAAAAAAAAAACGAAAACAAAAAAAAGAGTGAGATTATTCAAACAGCTACCGCGTCAGCACATACATCAAATACACAATCTCAAATACATTTTATTCAACAATGCTAAACGTTACTCTTTAATCAAATTGAAGACGTTATAAATGTATGTTAATGTTGGCAGAGAAGACAAATCTTTATACAATATATGCTCCCACATGTCGGGAATGGCACTTCAAATTAGACTATCAACAATCTCGTTTCTGCGGTGGGACTTGCGATGAAGTTCAGAAAAATGATGAACCTATGAAAAATGTCTAAAGTCTTACCTTTAACTGTGTTTTCTGTCGAGTCTCTGGAGTCGGCTTGGCTGGCTTCACTGCTTCACGCGCATGCACACGGTGTCGGCGGTGACAGTTGACGTTAGCTGGCCAGAGAAAACTCCGGCTAGTGCACCAACAGTCACAATCACATACACAATTCCAATTTAATTTTTATTCAACAATGCTATCCTTCTCTAAACTGATGACATTATCGAATGTTGCCAGATTAGAAAATCGATCTAAATTATGCAAAAAAAATTTTTGGTAATAAAATGCACACAAGACATGAGTTTACTAGGAAGTGTCCCGCTCTTTTACCTCTCTCCCTCTCAGTGCACTCTTGAAAAAATAATAATAAATAATAAATAATAAATTAGTTGAACAAATAGTTAACTTGACTAGAGTAAACTGTGGAAATAAATCAGCAAAGTTACCTTTCTGAAGGTAAAATTCTGATGAAAGTGTGGAATCTAGTGGCTGGAAAAAAAAAATCCTCTAGAAATTGCTGTATTGTGATTCACAGAAGAAAAAAACATATTTTTACTGTGGAAATTACCCGCCATTGAAAATTGACCATGATGCTTTGCAGATCTACAGTAACATGCTGTATACAGGTTCTACAGTAAGCATGTTCCCGTTTTACAGTAATAATGCTGTGAAAACTACAGAAATTTGTTACAGCGAGAGCCTGTAACTGTGTGCAAAAAAGAGAACAATACCATAAAAGGGAGCATATTTAAACTTTTAAATTGAAGCATTTTTGTGTTGTTTTTGTTTTCTTTTCCTCTGTGGATTTCGGTGAGTCGTGGCATCTTTTAATGAGATCTTCTTCAGCTGCTGAGCTCCTGCAGTCTAACTGCAGAGCTTTGCACTTGGAAATGATACACTCTTGAGACCTCTTAGATGAGTCAGTGTGTGCATGTGTGTGTGTGTGTATACAGTGCAGAACATATGAGGTTTTTGAAGTGATGTATCTTCTAAGCCTTAAAGGGATAGTTCACCCGAAATTTAAAAGTCTGTCATCATTTACACACCACCATCAACTGTCACCCACTTTCTTCAAGATATCATTCTTTAAGTTTAACAGAAGAAAGAAACATACAAGTTTGGAACAACTTCAGGGTGAGTAAATGAGAATTATCCCTTTAAATCAGGGGTTCCCAACGCTGCTCCTGGCGATCAACTGTCCGGCAAAGTTTTGCTCCAACCCTAATCAAACACACCTGCCTTTAATTTTTAAGTGAGCTTGAAGACCTTAATTAGTTGCTTAAATTAATAAATAACATGAATTAATAAATAGCAAGCACTACTATAAATTTGTCTGCGATGAAGTTATGTCTGTTTTAGATACAAGAATAGTATACTTTGTGGTTCAGAAAATAAATAATAATAATAAAAATAATAATAATAAATAGAATAAAACAGACCAAAAGCATAAAAACTTAAGAAGTAAATAAAGCACTCATCCCTGACAGATGGATGTCTCTCTCTATCTGGCCCCACCCCTCTCTTCTGAGTAGTCAGTGTGTTAAAAAATATACAGTATAGCTGCCACTTGATGTGCATGTGTGGTCAATAAAGCCACAGAGTATGAAGCAGAACTCTTTGCCAGTTTATTCATACTATATGAGTCAACACCATTAATCCCCATAAGGGCTTCAGGACATGCATATAGTAAAACAGGATGTTACAGGATGTTACAAAATAAATAAATAAAGTGGTGTGAGAAAACGGCAGAGCAGAGAAATAGCCAGATTCAACTGGGCAATTTTTTTTTTAAATGACATCTTCTAGGCTAGCATTTTCCCTTGACAGTTTTTGCTTCTTGTCCAATTGCTGTTATATATTTCTTTAACCTATGTTTTTGCTTAAAAGGCTTCTTTCGGGCTGTTTTCTTTACGTGCGTTCAATACAAATTCAACAAACTTCTTCATGACGGCAAAATCTCCCTAATTCCCCAACAGTCTTTCACATTGTTACACCTAAAAATGCATTTATCAGCTCCAGGAAGCCACAATAGGCAAAATTTGACAATTTAATTTAATTTAATTTTAAATTATTAATCTCCAGTTTTTCACTTTCATGCATATCAGACACTTTTCTGAAGTTAATAAACACTAAAATATAACTTGTTCTGCTTTACTTAGTAATATTTAGGTGAAACAAAAGTGAGCAAATGGTATTTACTGATTAAATTCTCCAGAGAGCTTTACATTTACATGAAAAATTGGTCATTAGGAAATATTACAACACTACTACCAAGAAAATGAATGACATGCAGCACAACAAATTCAAAACTCCCTTCTGTAGCCAGAAATTTAATATTATGAATATTTCATGGCATGATAATAAATGGACACTAATATTTTGATTTCCCTCAAGTCAAGTCAAACCTTTGCATATTAGAACAAATGTCTTTTATTAAATTTGCTTTGGTGCGCACACACACACACACAGAGCAAACACTCCATGCACCTCTCTCTAGAGGGAAAGAGCCAGTATTGCCCACACAAAGTTAAATGCCATAGCTCCTTGACAAAGTCATGCAAAGCAAAACATTGAAACCCATTTAATATAAGAATAAAGCCCAAATTATATTGAATGTTTGCATACAGTGCTGATGCAAATTTTGTCAGTAGTATAGTACACACATTCACAGTCCGTCTGCACAGCATGAGACAAGGGTTTGCTGCGTTGTTTGTTTTCACTAAAACATAGCTAAATGACAACATCTCAGACTCCGCTACTCAAGAACATGCCTGCTAACGAAGTGGACAGAGATGCAGCACTGTAAGGGTTGCAGGGGTTTAACAATGTTATTGTAGTGACAAAACACTGTTCATCGATGGTGGAGTTTATGTTTGTAAAGTGTCGACTGTTCTATCTGCCGTGGGAGTTTACGGCCATTGTTATTGTCACAGTTTACATCCCTCTGTGTGCTAATGTGAAGGATGCTCTTTGCAAGCTGTTTTCCCATGCAAGGCTGTGCGTCCTGACGACATACTTGGCCATGTACTGAGAGACTGTTCTGCACAGCTGACAAATGTCCTAACAGATGTCTTCAACACCACATTGAGCCAGGCAGTCATCCCCACATGTCTCAAATCCACAACAATCATACTGGTACCAAAAAAATCACCTGCGTCCTGTCTAAAGGACTACCGTCCCATGGCACAGACTCCAATCACGATGAAGTGCTTTGAGAGGTTAGTCGTCCAAAACATTAAAACCAGCCTCCCCAACACATTCCAACCACTCCGGTTGTTGCATACCGTTCAAACCCTTGTACAGACGATGGAATTTACTCCACCTTCCACCTGGCTCTTACCCACCTAGAAAATAAAGTCTCATATGTCAGAATGCTGTTCATCAACTTCAGCTCAGCATTCAACACAATAATACCACAACAGCTCATTAATAAAATAAACCTGCTGGGACTATTCCCTCTGTAATTGGATCCTGGACTTTCTAACTAGAAGACCTCAGTCCATGTTGGCCACAACACTTTGAGCACTACCACACTGAGCACAGGTGCTCCACAAGGCTGTATGCTCAGCCCACTTCTCAGTATGCTGCTGACTCATGACTCCACTGCCAAGTTCAGCTCCAACCACATCATCAAGTTTACAGATGACACAATGGTGATAGGTATCATCAGCAACAACAATGAAACACATTACAGAGAGGAAGTGGCAAAGCTGGCTGAATGGTGTGGTACTAACAACCTGTCCCTCAACATGGAGAAGACAAAGGAGGTTGTGATGGACTTCAGGAGACACTCTTTTGACCACCTTCCACTGACCATCGACAGCTTGACTGTGGATAAAGTCAGCAGCACTAAATTCCAGGGGGTGTACATCACAGAGGATGACCATTCCACCCACAGTCTCTTCCAATTCCTACCATCAGGAAGATGGTATCGGAGCATTAGATTCCACTCCGCCAGACTGCACAACAGCTTTTTCCCCCAGGCTTTGAGAGCCCTGAACTCAAATCACCTCACCCCCTTCTCTGAAACCCCACACAAACCCCCTACCTCCTGAAACATGGACCATTTCACCTCTTCAGCTTACGCCCGCAACTTAACCACATCACAGACTGTCTGAAACTTAATTTTTTTTGTGCAATTCAAATCTATTTTGTGCAACTCTCCTCTATGCGCACTAGACACTCTTCACACACACTGCTGTATGTACATAATCCCACAAAAGTAATACGTGTGTTTACATGCTCATGCACTACAAATTATCTTGCACTGTGTAGCGGCACTGGGTAGTACATTAAAGTTAGCTCAAATGATATATAGGGAATTTTTATAATTAATCAGGAATATGTTTAATATATATCACATATGACGGTTACATAAAAAATGATTGAAGATTAAAAATAGTTAAATTGTATATATCAATAACTCATTACAAGGCGCTGTAATTTACTCATTAATATGTCAATACTCCATTCTTCACATCAATTATCGTGATATCTTTTTCTGGGAATTAATGCAAATCGAGCAGCGGTTTGTCCAGCAAACGGCCGTAAGATTAATTTATCAACTTTCAATAAAGTCACACTTCTTATAATTTTAGGAAACATTGTTTCTGGCCATGAAACTATTCTCCTGTCCTTATAAAACTTAGGTTACTGAAAAGTAACAAGCTTTTTAGCTAAGATCAAACACTTCATTGACTCATGATGTGAGCATTTTAGACAGTAGCAATCGTGAATACATATATTGGATTTTAATCATTGAAAGGTAATATACAACCTTTAAGCAGCATTTAAATCTCTATAGAAAATTAAATCTCTATAGAAAATAATACTTGCATTGGGTCTCTTTGTGACTCGCAAGACGAGTGTGGCTGTGTCGTTCATTTGGAGCTGGGCGTGTTCTCTCGTGTCTTCCGGACAGAAGAAAACAGAGATGAGAGCTCCCTGAGGAGCCATGAGAACAGGCTGTTCTCTCAGACGCAGTGCTGAGACCAATCAAAGAAGGGCAGAAGAGCAGAAGAGCAGAAGAGCAGAAGGGACGAGAACTTCCTGGGTCAGTTCTCTTATGGATTGACTGGTTCAAGCCTCTGTTTGCGCGAACAACCAATGAGAGAACCAATGAGAGAACCAGAGACCTATCTCTTTAACCTGGCATACACATAACATACTAATATGCTTTTAATATCCAAATCCAATATGTGCACCACTGAATGACGCTGGATTTCCCGGTCAGAGAGCACCTGTTCATCAAAAGCTCACTATCCAATCAGAGTAGATCACTGTTAAGCCTGCCCCCATGATAAGTTTGTGTCCAAACATAAAACTGCGAAGCGAAAGGAAAATCTGTGGCAATGCATTCAGAATCCACAATTAGCGAAAACTAATCTTTAAAAAACATTAACAAAGAATGAAGCATATTAGAAGAGCCTGTTAAATTTGTGTATCTGTGTTCATTTTTTTTTCATTTTCATTGTGTTTTCTTCTTTTGTAATAGCATATTTTTGATAGTTTCTGAATTAAGTTACATTCAGTTTTATAAAGTTTTGTTCATTATTATTGAAGCAAATGTAATTACATAGTTTTGCACTAATTGATTGTTCCACAAGTTGGCAGTACTGTCCCGGGCCATTACTTAACCCTCTGGAGTCAATTAACGCGTATACGCATTATGAGTCATTTTCTCCTGATAACCCCGAATATAACTTAAATTACAAGTTCAGTTTTGATCGTAGAGATAAGAGCAATACATCAATCGAAAATGTAAAGGGTCTACTTAAAAAAAACAAAAAAACATAATAACTAAAGAAATCTGTGCACTTATAAAATAAAGATAACAAACAAGGTGTGCTGTCTGCAGCCTTTGTCTGCGCTGATCTTCATTTACAAAATGAACTGTAACTCCGTGAATACTCAAAGAAGAGACATGAGAGAGATGTCTATAGAAAGCTTGACACGTCTACTTTTGAAACTAAATAAGTGTCACCAAAAACAAATATTCTGTGATAAAGTAATCCATATGAAAACAACACAATGTCAGTTTTTCACGTCTCCCTTCATTATATCTAATGTGACCACGTCAAGTAAAAAGACAAAGAGAGAGAAAAAAGTCAGATCTGATTGAGAATTGAGAAAAGGAAAGATTTTTTCTTTCGATTATTAGATTGCCTAAGCATGTGACTGCCTACTGCAACAGCTATGGAAGGAATGGAATGGAAGGATTTCTCTCCTGTTACAAGTAACAAATTGTTTACATGCGCAATGACATATATACACCTGATATATTGAACAAATCGAAAGTTACAGACCTGTTTAAACATAGCGGCAATGTAAGGTTCTCTTTCAGTCAGTCACGTTCGACGTTACGAATGGGATCTCGCCCGAGAGCCCAATCACCTTAGAGTGGTACAAAACGAGCCAATGGTACACAAAGTACCTTGGTCTGCGGAATTTGCATCGCGAGCTCCACCCTGTAGAGTGGGTATATAAGGAGCAGTGAGAGCAACTCGCATTCAAGCTTTGGCTTTGCAGCCGAGCACATCGCTTGCTGCTTTCACCGGAGTGTTTACAAACAAGTCAGCTGGTGTTGGTGTGACAGCGCGATTCATCAGTTTGTCTGGGTTTCCTGCAACAGCTCCCGCGTTCCCCTTAGCGCTTCAACACCCCTGAAAGAGCTTTTTCTTTTCACGAAAGCGTAAAGGTTCGATTTGCGTCTTTTTAAAGATGTCATTTCGCCCGCCTGTTTCTGGGTGCGGTCGATACATCACTCCTCGTGACAGACACAATCACGGTGTCACATGTCTGGCCTTCCAGCACGCTGAAACTGCGTTCATGGATGGCTCATGTTCTCATTGCGGGGACATGAATATCTCTGCGTTGAGATGGAGACTCGATTACCTTAATCTGTTAGCCACCACCCCCCATTATGGGACTCACATCTGAAAGTGCTCTACCTAACTTATAATTGTAACAGTTTCCTACTTCAGTGTGTTATAAACATAATCTTGGTGTCTTTGGAAAGAACACACTTTGGGCTTTACGTTTTATCAACCAGATCTGATAATGCTCAAAAATATTAAAAGTTATAGACACTGAAGTGCCTTGATTTTTTTTTTTTTTTTTTTTTTGTACCACACTTAAATATTTTTTATTTGATATAAAAATACATGAAATGAGTCCTGGAGCAATCTAGAAAAGTAATGGGTTGAAAGCCACATGTCTCCTGAGTTTCTATTTCAAATCTGAATAAGATATCATGAAAAATGAGACTCCTGCAAATATTTTTATGAGACTGTGTCTAGACCCCCCACCCCCCAAATTTAAGAAAATATTATAACTATTTAGTCAGTAAACATACCACTGCATAGTTTTTTTTTTCAATTAGAAAACACTAGACATAAGCTTAGATATCATATAAGTGATTTATTTGAGCACTAGAAAAATACAATAAGAATAATTTGAGTAAGAAAAATAAGAATAATAAGAAAAAAATTTAACTTTGTTTGCCAATTACAAAAAGTCTTGAGATTGCTAGAAATGCAGCATTTACAATGAATTACGATGCAAATAAATGCTGATGTGCTGATGGCCACTTATACAAATGGTAATAAAACAACTGTGCCAAAGTAAATAATCCACTCTCTCTATTCATATAGACGTGTTCACTTTGATAGCCGTGATCATATAGTATTAGCGAGCTGATTTGGGCTGATTTGCACTCAAACAGATGGTAATCATGCAGATACATTTACATTCAACATAAAACACACTCTCACATATATAAAACTGTTGAAAAATAAAACAAACAAAGAAAAAGGCGAAAAAGGCGAAAAAGGCCTCCATCAGCTGACAGGTGCGTCATGAGGGAGCGCCAAAATTCAAATATACTATCTTTCGTCTATCTTTCATTCATTCTTTTTTCCAGTGAATTGTCTCATTCTGTTTGTGACACTGTATGCTGCAAAACCATGCCATGTTTTTACTACCAAGACGCAGTGTCTGATTGTGAGTTATTCCATAATGGACACAAACAATTCTGTCGCTGAAGAACTGAAACGTAAACAAAGGAATTATGATCCATATTACAAAGTTATTGCTTCGTTGGACTGAACGTGCTCCATGAGATGTCGTTCAGTGGACCCTTACCTTTCTAACTAAACCAGGATTTAGAGCTGTGGATGTGTTTATGACTCGTTATTACGACAGATCTGGTATGTACAGCGTTTCCATTGCTAATGTTTTTTATGTGTACTTCTTACACAAATGTAGCAAGTACAGTCTTTATAAGCTTTCCATTGAAAAACAGTGATCTGTCGTCAATGCTTGAAGCTTAGATCTTTGTAATGATACATAGTTTGTCAAGATTAAATTTGTCCCGTTTCATTTAATCTATTCGTAAACACTGACACGTGCAAGTTTAGAGGCTTTCAGGACGATGGCATTCTGGTGCTGGCTAACAGGTTAAACCTGTCATTTTGTCCTGACAGTAGAATACGAAACAGGTAACCTTTGAAAAATTCAAGTTCCTCTGGCTCCTCCCAGTGGTCCTATTGCCCTTTCAAAAATACACCACTCCCGGTAAGAAACAACCAATCAGAGCTGTGGTCTGTAACTTTTTCTGTGTTCAATATTTACAAAATGTATATAAGTGAGTACACCATGAATCCATTTTCCAAACTGTGTTTTTAGCCTGTCCTGAATCACTAGGGTACACCTATAATAAGTGTTTATATTCAGACTATTTTAGATTGCTTGGGGGTACCACTGCTGAGTAACCCAGTACCTTTGTGATTCTTCATAGACATAAACAGAGAGAAGTAGCTCCGTATACAATGTTCTTCCGCAAGACGCAAGCAGATCTGTTTATTAACCGCTAGAGCATCAAAAGTTACCAACTGCAGCTTTAATACAATATCTGGCTAGTCATTTTTCTGGTCTGCTAATGCATAAAAACAAGCTCAAGTGAGATTTAAATAAGCTGATAAACTAATTGTATATACCTTTATTTAGCTACAACACCTTTACTGTAATTGATCAAAAGTGGCTATTGATTGTAATGGGAAGCATTGTAACAAAAATACTATACAAACAAACTTCTTCATAAACCAGGGTGGACTAAAAATCTAAAACTGCTTTTATAGTGACTACTAAGTGACTTTCTGTACATGTGCATGTTATAATCATGTTCCCATGCATTTGAAAGAAATGTAAGTTATAGACAATAGTAGAAATAAATAGCATTTTGTATGAATAATTCCTTTTACAGTTTTTCTCAGTTGCTTTGGTACATTTCTCGAATCATCCTTGAGATTTGCAAAACAGTAAGTGCATTTGGTAAATGGACTGCATTTATATAGCGCTTTCAACAGACCCCATGGCCATCCAAAGCGCTTTACAAGTTGCCTCACATTCACCCATTCACTCACTCATTCACACACCGACTGCGGTGTCAGCCATTCAAGGCGCCATCCAGCTCATTGGGAGCAGCTGGGGTTAAGTGTCTTGCTCAAGGACACCTCAACATTTGGTTAGGTGGAGCCAGGGATTGAACCAACAACCTTCCGGTTTGTAGACAACCTACATGAACCACTGAGCCACTGCCACCCCATTTCTCAAAACAACTCATAAAAATAGAAAAACAAAACGGGTTACCTGCAAAAGTCAGTCTCTTGCTCAAAATCCTTAGTTCGTCTCTCAAAAATAAATATTGGTGTCAATGAACATGTCAGTGCCATCAGAATGACAAGTTCTTGTGCCATTGTTTCCGGATAAGACAGTCAAATTGCTTAGTCATGTTGTCAATATAACTGATGTATGTTCTGATGTAAACTACTGTATTGAACTGTATGCCATATGCTTATGTATGCCACATATCCCTTTCAAAAGTATACATTTACACATTACTGTATGTGGGATATTGATTGAAAGAGACTGGATAGAATTCCCTGTTACACTTTTACTAGTGGTCTGAGCCAAAAAAAAAAAAAAAAAACCTTTACAATGCCATTGTGAAAAAGAAAAGGAAAAATAAATATGGGCACATATGAATAATGTAACTCTGAATAAATATGAATTTGTAACTCTTCTGTCTATACACTATAAGCTTTCCAACTGAAGATTCATGAGATGAACCTTTGAGCTCTTTCAGAGAAATGGTTTCTAATTGGTTGATCTGCATTCTCTACATTAGTAAAGATTCACTTGCACAATTCATGCCAAATTTACAAAAAAATCTGTAAGATTGCGCTGCCTACATTGTGTGATGTGTGGTTTGCGAGTGGTAGAGATAGTAGCGATCTGGAAACACATAGTATCACATTATCTTCATTAGTCAATATTCACTTGCACAATTCATGCCAAATTGACACAAAGTCTAATAATAATGTGTAAAAATAAAAAGTATGCTTGGCAGTTTGTGACAACTAACTTTTCTTGGACCTGCAAAAAAACAGTAACATTGTGATATATTATTAGATTTAAACTGTTTTCTATGTAATATATTTAAACAGATTTTTCTCAAGTCTTCAGTGCCACATGATCCTTCAGAAGTTGTAATATGCTGATATGGTGCTCAGTCGTTATTAACTATCATTGGTTCTCAATTATTAATAATAGTTCTTATCATTATCAGTGTTGAAAAGAATTGTGCTGCACAGTGTTTTTGTATAAATCTGATGCATAGAAAGGTCAAAAAGCAACATTTATTAGACAGAAATCTTTTGCTATGTTATAAATGTTCTTACTGTTACACTTGATCAGTTCAACACATCATTTTAAAAATAATTAAATTAAATTATTACAAAGTATGTGACACTCCAGCATTTCATCAAAGGACCTCCCCATACAGTTCCACATAAGTCTGCGCTAATCTAACCACTGACCATAGAGCTGGCCCCGCGTCTGCTTAATGCCTTGTTTTTCTTACACACTCTCTTTCCCTCTCTCATTTTCTGCCTGTTCCTTCTTTCTGATAGCTGTGTGGTGGATGAGATGGATTTCTCGGGGATGGAGTTGGATGAGGCTCTGAGGAAGTTTCAGGCTCATATCCGTGTGCAAGGTGAAGCACAAAAAGTGGAAAGACTGATAGAGGCATTCAGGTGAGAATCCAGACATTGTTACACACACACACATAAATGCTCCTGCCACCTTCATATGTGAGGGGAAGATAAGAGCCGGGGCTGATGGGATACCTGTGATTATGAACTTTTTCATCTCTGCACTGAAGGATTAAAAAGCAAGCTTAATGCTCTCCATAAATCAATCCCATTCTCATGGAATACAGAGCTGTATTATACTGAAGTAAAGGATTTAAGGTTTAATTTGAAAAGCAGTTGGGTAGTTGACATGAAACATTTTTGGGAAATGTATATGCAGTGTAACATTATAAACGTTAAAAGTTTCTCATATTACCAGAGAAACTAAATATTTGTACTTTTATTATTTGTTACACTGCAGGACCATTTTAAATGAACTAGTAAAGGCAAAAACAAAACGTGATGATAAGTTAAAGGAAACAATATTGTGACAAGCTACTTAAAATGTATATTTTCTCTCATCAATTTCTCATTATTTTCTAGTTTTTTAAATCAATTGTTTTATTTAAAGACTCCTTAGAATTCTTAACAATTTTTTCTTACAAAATGTATAACATTTTAATGATCTTTTATGCGTGAATATAAATTATATTTTGTTAATTATATTATTTGTTCTCATTTTTTATTTTATTTTCTTTCTAGATTTCATTTATTTTTATTTTATCAAATATTTTTTCATTTATTTATTAGTAATTAAATTTAAGCTTTAAACTTGATTTAAATTTCAGTTGAAATAAAACAAAATGTTTTTAATATTATATTTATATATCCTTTATTTCAGTGTATGGAAACTATTTTAAATATATTTTTTGTTGTTGTTGTTTTAGTTTACATTATGCAATGTGTAATAAGGTGATATCACTTTGATCTGTGCAAGTGTAGAATGTTTCTCCTATGGCACAAATGCCAGTGTGGGTTTACTTAGCAATGGTCTGATAATCCAAATACTCATCTTGCTAGCACAATTACTTTCCATTCATATGCCACAGAGGCTCTTATTGTGAATCTGAATCTTAATGCAGTTGCAGCTATGAGCATTTCTAGGGTGATAGCCAAATGTGCTTTTGTTTTCAGCAATGGAAATAACACGACTGCTGATTATCCTTTTGCTGTTGTGTGTGTGAGAGAGTGTTGCAGTGTTGTGAGACACTGGTTTATAAATAACTGTGGTTGCATAACATAATCCAGCCTGTTCCCGGCTGTCTTTCCTGCATATTTCACAAACCTAAAAAAAAAAAAAAAAAATGTGGGAGAAGAGGTAAATGTATGGGAAATATAACATTGTAAGAATTAAAGAACCTCAGACACTTTGATCTTCTGAGACACTCAAAAGCAGTGTTGTAGTCGAGACCAGCTCATTCGAGTCCGAGTCCAGATCGAGTCCAGAGAGGGTCGAGTCCGAGTCAAGACCGAGTTCAGAAAGGGTCAAGTCCGAGTCAAGACCGAGTTCAGAAAGGGTCGAGTCCGAGTCAAGACCGAGACCAGAGAGATTGGGTCTGAGACAAGACCTAAAGAAATCTTCAAGAGTATATCAAATGTTTGGTGGAAACAATAAAGGTTAAAAGGGCCACATAGTATGTGGTGTAAAGTTAATTTTATTAGTATTATGAATTGTTACTTGTCAATATTAAGTGCTCATTTTCACATAACATCGTTGTACCACTATACATATCCATATAACCTTTCTAGTACACATAATATTACTGTACGACTCTATATTGTAATTCTACATAACACTTCTAGTACAAGTAACATTACTGTACCACTATACCTGTAAATGTTCAACTGTAACAGCTTTTACATAACTTTTAACCTTGAAGCTTAGCTAATGACTGCTAATATCCTTACAATGTATTGGATTATGTGCACTTTAGATGTTGTGAAGATTAGAGATGAAAATATATAGCATAATTACTTTTCAAAAAAATAAGTGAGGAGACCATCCAGCTACCCAACCAAGCACGATGTGGTCTCATGATCAATCCACCCCAACTAAAAACTCTCTCTACTGGCGCAGAGGAAGCGGGGACTGACAACAGTAACCATTTTATCACTTTCTGTAACAGCATCGGATAATCTAATGCTAATTTCCCTGGATGGTGTGTTTTAATGCAGGGTAAAATACACACTATTTTTTTTTGTTACGGAGGGCATACACACAAGAGCCGAGTGACTGTCCAGGAAAATTTCATCCAAAAGTGTGCATGTGCCAGGGAAAGAAAGCTGGATCAAATGCCATATAAGTTCAATGCATTCTGTCAGACATTGTTTTTGAGGGGGAGATGTTTAGTGTTGAGACAGTCAGTCTGTGTCTGTATTCATTATATAATTTAACTAAACAATATTTGTTTTTTTTCTGTGACCATTTTGTCCTACTTTGTAAAAATAACACAGTTGAGAGAAATAATGTAGCAATGTGGCTTTCTGGAAAGCGGGATCACTACAGGCGGATGGCAGGAGGGTAACTTAAGGCCGGTGACACACTGGCTGCATGGCGTCTCTACTGCGTGCCAGAAACGTGGTGGCTGCTTCGCGTTTTCTGTGTCTTTACACACCAGAAGCGTGCCTGCACGCGGCGCTTGGCGCGCTGCTGCGGCTGTAGGTGACATAGAGGGAGGCCGCCAAAAAACCAGGCTGTTGTCTTCATGACAACAATATGAAATTTATTTTTTTATTTTTTTACACACCTACTGATAAGACACCATCAACAGTATTGACGGCAAAATAGAGTATGTTTGACAACATGCACGCGTGTCGCGTGAAAAATAGGCGTCGGTTCTATTTCTAGCATGCACGGGTTTTCCGCGCGTCTCACGCAGGCAGTCTGCAAGATCTAACCTGTTAACAAGGGAGCCGAATTAAAAACAGACACGCCACGCAGCTGAGGCGCTTGCGCCACGCATCCAGTGTGTTGCTGGCCTAACGTCTCACGTCAAAAGAAAATCACCAGTCATTGGATGTGTCAATCATACATCAATTTAAATAAACATTAACATACAGTAATAATCATGAAATATTTTGATTGGGACTCGAGTGGACTCGGGCATAAGTCCGATTCCTAATATGTTCGAGTCCGAGTCAATACCGAGTCAAAATGCACACGAGTCCATGACAAGACCGAGACCATTAAAATACGGTCTCGAGACCGAGTCCAAGACCGAGTCCGAGTCTCGAGTACTCAACACTGCTCAAAAGACACACAGTGCATTAACATATAGACATCTCTTCCCACATTTCCCTGAGTGGAGGTGCAGGAAACACCTCTCTCACATATGTTATCATTTCCTTCTCATCCCCTTCCTTACCCATCCTCCCTCCACTTGGTTCACTCAGAATGGTCAATAGTATAATATTCTACATTAATGCAAGTGATATTTACAGTCATGTTTGGTGTCATTTGAATTGTCTCAGGGCGACTGGTACAATGGTCTCAATCTTACAAAAGTAGACTAAAAGATAATACATATCCTAAGAGTCAAGAGATATTTTGATTACTGTAATGGGAGTGTCCTTTCCCAGGGTCCTCCATGTAAACTACTCTCTGTTCCCATTCAGTTGTAAACCACTCAGGTTTGGGACCTGAGTTAATGCAAATTCCAATTGTTAGTTTCTGTCTCCATCTTCGGGGTTGTTTGTCTTGGTCTGATATACTTAAGCAAATGTTGCAAAAGGTTCAGGGCCTTCTGTAGCTGGAATGAGCCCACAGTATGATGTGTATTGGCAGGTATGCATCTTTTACTCTTAGATTCATCTTTAATAATTTGATGTCTTGATGTCTGAATTGACTATGTAATTGGCATAATACATATTTAACTGACTGATAATAAATTGTTACATTTGATTTTATTCTGACTTACTCTGAAATTATTTTCTCAAGTAGATTAAGTGAAGGCTATGTTAACGCAAATCTGCATCCAGGGTTAGTATACTAAATTTCAGGCTAGATGTAGCATGAGGTATAGTATTAATCAAGTGAGAATATAGATTTCTGACTAACTGCTTGACTTTAGTTAAGTTGTTTTGTAGTTGCATTAATTATCGTGGCTAGAGAAAATACTACTGGAATATTAGCATGGTTTGAGCATATTTCACAGTAATATTTCATAGTACTAGCCATAACTTTAGCCATAACCACCCCATTTGCCCCCTGGCTGTCCGAGGTTCTCTGCGAACATCGCTCTAAACTCAGGGCAGCAGAGAGGAAATAGCTTAAATCAAGAAACTCTACCAACTTCAGTGTGTTTCAGTCTCTCACCTCTCCCTGCTCTGCAAATGTCTTCACAGCTAAAACATCCTACTACCACAACAAAATTAACAGCTGTTGTGATGCTCGGACACTCTTCAAAATGTTCTCTTCTCTTCTCTTCTAAATCTGTCTCCACCACCTCCTCCATCGATTCTTACAGTGGACAACTTTGCAGTTTCCTTAACAAATATGACAAGAACGATCAGTAACCAATTCTCCACACCGCAGACTGAGGATATCTTCACAATGACTGATGCACACTCTTTCTCCTTCTTCTCTCCACTCTCAGAGATGGATGTTTCCAAACTTATCCTGTCCAATCATCCTACTACTTGTCCACTTGATCTGATCCCCACTCATCTCCTTCAAGAGATCTCCTCTTCAATCATACCTTCACTTACTCACATTATCAACTCCTCTCTTCGCTCTGGAACATTTCCCTCAGCATTTAAGCAGGCTCGGGTAAGCCCACTGCTTAAAAAACCATCTCTAAATCCAGCGCTTCTATAAAACAACAGACCTGTATCCCTTCTGCCATTCATTGCAAAGACACCTGAGCGAGCTGTGTTCAACCAGCTTTCTATGTTCCTTATACAGAACAACCTCCTGGAGAGCAATCAATCTGGCTTCAAAAGTGGCCACTCAACTGAGACTGCCCTGATCTTGGTTACTGAAGTCCTGCGACTGGCAAGAGCAGCTTCAAAATCCTCAGTACTCATCTTACTGGACCTGTCTGCTGCTTTTGACACTGTTAACCTTTATATTCTCCTGTCCACCCTGAGAAAGATGGGCATCTCTGGAATCGCACTCCTGTGGTTGAAGTCCTATCTCTCCGATAGATCCTTCAGAATATCTTGGAGGGGTGATGTTTCTAAGTCATAACAACTTTGCTCTTGGGGTTCTTCAAGGCTCAGTACTTGGACCATTTCTCTTCTATATCTACATGACATCATTAGGATCTGTCATTCAGAAGCATGGCTTTTCTTATCACTGCTACGCTGATGACACCCAACTCTACTTCTCATTCCATCCAGATGACGCGGCGGTAGCTGCTCGCATTTCTGCCTGTCTGAGTGACATTTCTAGCTGGATGAATGATCATCACATTCAGCTTAACCTTACGAAGACAGAACTCCTGGTGATTCCAGCTAACCCATTGTTTTATCACAACTTCTCCATAAAGCTGGGTTTGTCAACCATAACTCCTTCCAGGACAGCCAGAAACCTAGGAGTTGCGATGGATCATCAGTTAAGTTTCACAGACTACATTGCTACAATGACCCGGTCCTGCAGATTTGCCCTATACAACATTAGGAAGATTAGACCCTTCCTATCACAGCAAGCCACCCAACTTCTTCCTGCATGTACTATGAAGCCTCTGCAATTGATCCAGAATGCAGCAGCGAGGGTTGTCTTCAATGAGCCAAAAAAAAGCTCACCTTACTCCTCTTCTCATCAGGTTACACTGGCTACCATGACTATATATATATATATATATATATATATATATATATATATATATATATATATATATATATATATATATATATATAAAACCTGACTGTGCGTTCTGTACTAGACTAACTGAGACTTGTCATGGCACTTATATACTGTTGTTGTTCTGTTGTTTACCTGACTGCTTCTATTGTTCTCATTTGTAAGTCACTTATGAATAATAAAAGCATCTGCTAAATGATTAAATGTAAATGTAAACCTCTGGTTATTGTCTCACTATATTCAAGTTGTTATGTAATTAGATTAATTATAGGGGGCTAGATAAAACATGATTGGAATATCATATTTCACAGTGCTAGCCATAACCTCTGATTATTGTTTGAGCTTTAACTCAGTTGTTACATAGGTGACTGTAGGGGGCTAAACAGAACCACTGTTTAAAGAATGACAAGCATGAGGTGGTCTATTAACTAGTTAGTCATAACCAGTGGTGGAAAGAGTACTGAAAATTTGTACTTAAGTACAAGTACTGTTACACTGATGAAAAAATACTCAATTACAAGTAAAAGTACTTCTGTCATAACAGTACTTAAGTAAAAGTAAAAAAATACTTGAACAAAACCCACTTTTATCTTATTGACAAAAAAAGTGTGTTAATTAGTGGTCATGAAACAGGGATTTCTAACTTCAATATCTGGTTGGATAGGAGTGGTTAAAGGGTTAGTTCACCCAAATAGCAAAATTATGTCATTAATAATTTACCCTATGTTGTTCCAAACCCGTAAGACCTCAGTTTATCTTTGGAACAAAGTTTAAGATATTTTAGATTTAGTCCGAGAGCTCTCAGTCCCTCCATTGAAGCTGTGTGAATGGTATACTGCCCATGTCCAGAAAGGAAAGAAAAACATTATCAAAGTAGTCCATGTGACATCAGAGGGCCAGCCCAAATCGAACTGAATCGTTTTAAATGGTTCGTGTCTCCAATACACATTAATCCAAATGAATTAAGCTGTTAACTTTTGATAAGCTGTTAACTGTTGACTGAACTTCTGTGAAGAGAGAACTGAAGATGAACACCGAGCTGAGCCAGATAATGAACAATAGACTGACTCGTTCACAGAACCTTCTGACTCCAAAGGAGGAGGTGGTGGGCGAGTTGTGACATGCGGCGGGAGCAAAGATCACCTTATCGGTTGATGTACGCAACGGTCGCTGTGTTGTCCATTTGGACCAGTGTATGCTTGCCTTGTAAGTGACCTTTGAGACGGTTCAAGGCAAGGTGCACTGCTAAAAACTCTAGGCAATAGATGTACATAATTCATAAATGAAAACTGTTAGCAGTTAGAAGAATCAAGAATAATACAGAGTTAATAAGAATTATTTCTAAATGCTGGACCTGTTCTCATTTCGCTCTGCATATTGAACCTGAAAGGTTTTTTTTTTTTTTTTTTTTTTTTTACCAAGAATCGAATGAAATTAGCCTAAGACGTTTTGAAATTAACTCTAATGGTTAATTTTCTAATGGTTTTTAAGGATGTTACAATGTTATATTATATTATTATTGTTGTTTTATGTCTTCCTTTCCTCTCCATTAGCAAACCAACATTTTACAATTACATTCAGTTTGCAATCCGTCCCTTTGTGCCACCTGGCAGTAGTTTTGCGAATGATTTTAAGACGCCACTGACTTGCAGTTAACACTGGTACACGCGGAAGTATTACCCATTCTGGTTGTCTACCTACTGTATCTTAATAAAACCTTGACTGTTATGACTTTTACATTTTTTTTAGCAGTACTTATCAGGTAATAGTGACATTTTTAAATGAATGAAAGAAAGAAAGAAAGAAAGAAAGAAAGAAAGAATGAATGAATAGCATACAATACTTTTAATAAGCTGGTTTTAAAAAAAGTACCATTTCATTTACAATTGATTCATGACTATGAAAGATAAGTAATAGATTATTCTATTTATGAAAATGTGCTAAATAAATATAGGTGTTCTATGTCTCTTTTTTGTATACTGTATTTCTCAGCCAGCGTTACTGTATGTGTAACCCAGATGTGGTGCAGCAGTTCCACAATCCAGATACAATCTTCATCCTTGCGTTTGCCATCATCCTCCTCAACACAGACATGTACAGTCCCAACATCAAACCTGACCGGAAGATGATGCTGGAAGACTTCATCCGCAACCTAAGAGGTGAGACAGAAAAAAATAGAATAGAAAAATGCTTAAGGGGAGAATTAATTTATCAAGGGACAACTAAACACACGTTCCTAACTTCCTTCACAAGTTTTTTTTTTTTCATGCTTTGCTGTTGTCGAATGTTATGACAAAACAGTATTGAAGCATTAACAAAACTAGCACTATTCCTTTGCTGTCTTTCCTTCAGTAAATTCAGGAACATTTCACTTTACTGAGTGGGGGAAACCTCATTAAGCATCAATGCATAATGCTTTTCAAAGCACCCTAAAGCACATTCATCTAATGAAAACTGCCAGTGACATCAGCACACTATTTTTCTCACAGTGTAAACTTTCATTTTCATCACTCTGTGACACAGAAACTCTCTGTACATTAGCAGATCTTACTGTGGATCCCTGCATTGCTGTACTGTTTGTCTCTAAACTCATACAATTGTAACTTGTTTCCTGTAAAAATGATCAGAGACCGGAGGAATCCAAAGAAACATAAACCAAATAGTATTACAGTAACACTTTATAGTATGGTTCAGTTTG
This sequence comes from Carassius gibelio, assembly GCF_023724105.1. Classification (NCBI taxonomy): domain Eukaryota; kingdom Metazoa; phylum Chordata; class Actinopteri; order Cypriniformes; family Cyprinidae; genus Carassius; species Carassius gibelio. Next base: position 19,867,927 of record NC_068374.1, read on the forward strand.
TTGACATAATTAGATAACCACATTACTTTAAAATAAACTAATATATCTCTTATTGTTGGTTAATGCACATAAAAATAACATTACCTGATAGGCCTTAACCTGTTAGCCAGCACCAGAACGCGGGCGTCCTGAATGCCCCTAAACTCGCATGTGTCAGTGTTTACGAAAAGATTATTTAATTTTAATCTGGACAAACTATGTTTCATTATAAAGATCTAAGCCTCAAGCATCGACTACAGATCACTGTTTTTCAATGGAAAGCTCATAAAGACGGTATTTGCTACATTTGTGTAAGCATTACACATAAATATATGAACAATAGAAACACTGTACATACCAGATCCGTCTTAATAACAAGTCATAAACACATCCACAGCTGTAAATCACGGTTTAGTTAGAAAGGTAAGGGTCCACTGAATGACATCTCATGAAGCATGTTTAGTCCAATGAAGCAACAATGTTGTAATATGGGTCATAATTCCTTTTTTTACATTTCAGTTCTTCAGCAACAGAACTGTTTGTGTCTGTTATGGAATAACTCACAGTCAGAAACTGCGTCTTCGTAGTAAAAAAACTTGATGGTTTTCCAGCGTACAGTGTCACAAACAGTATGAGACGATCCAACGGAAAAAATGAATGAATAAAAGATGAGCGAAGGATAGTATATTTGAATTTTGGCTCTCTCTCTCCTGAGGGCTCCTGACGCGCTCTGACACGTTCTGACGCGCTCTGACGCACCTGTCAGCTGATGGAGGAGGAACTTACAGCGATAGCTTTTTTCTTTCTTTGTTTTATTTTTCAACAGTTTTTATTAGTGGTGGGCCGTTATCGGCGTTAAAATGCTGCGTTAACGTGAGACTCTTGTCGGGCGATAAAAAAATTATCGCCGTTAATCAATTCTCAAATTTGGGTTGGGAGAGAGAGCCGAGAGAGAGAGAGCCGAGTATCACGGACATCGACACTGAACCAAGCTCTTTTCTTGCGAAGTTCTCCTCAAAGTCCCTCTTGCACCTGAACGAACAAATACAAATCGCAGTTTGAACAAACAAAAAGATGTGAAAGAGCCCAATTCAGTATCACGGTGTTCTGGTGTTCAGAGCTCACGCAGAGAAAGGCGTCTCAAAACACTTGAACACTGAATTTGCTTATTTTTGCCCTTGTGCTGACAAATATATACAAAATATGTCAAAATATCCACCTTGGAAATTATAGTCGAAAAAAACTGTCAGTTATTTCTTAAGTGAAAGTAAACAGTTGATGCGCGCCTAATTTGGCTACTAGCTGCTGTAATGTTAATCCAAGAAAATGAAAATGAAAATCATTCACTTCTCTTGACTGAATTACTTTGTAGTTTTAACAGTGAAACCAAAAAATATTCAGACACCAGATAAAATTTTTGATATATATAGCAAAACTGTAATAATGTGAGAAATGAGGTGTGATTTTATATTTAATTTTTACGTAGAAGACTATTCAGTGCTATTTTACATTTAATTGTTTAGTTTCTGTACCTTGACACCTACAAACATGAAAAAAACTTAAACACTGTGTAAATAGCACAAATAAATAAAAATAAACAAATATACAAATTAAACAATTACAAACAGGGCCCAATGGTACAACCTTCACCAGGTCCCTGCTGCCCCAGCTACGGCCCTGCTCACGCCTGTTTCAACATATACTCCGTCTGCAGTGCGAATGCAGTCCGTGTGCGTTACATACGTGGTGCAGCACGGACTCGATGTGCTTTCACACAGGACGCGTTTCCAGTTTGCTACTCGGTAGGTAAACGATCGCTGCACTGCTGCTGACACAACGCTCCTGGAACACAACTGGAATCCATTAACATGGGTGCGTAAAAAAATATGCAATGCATACGCACTGCAGATGGAGTATGTGTGAAACAGGCGTAAGGCTGTTTGCACCTTGTGCAATGTAGAATTAGTTTACAGCTTTTTCAAGCACTTTGTGATGCATTTTGGAAACAGGAGATGAGCCCCTTTTCTAATGCACCACCTAGCTTGATAAACCCCTTTTTAAAGACTTACTGTTTGTAAATTTTATTTGGCTAACACGCATATTCGGAATGCCTTCGGCAGAATTCGAATGAGCCATTTTAATCTAGATTAATTTCAAGATCATAGTGAGATTGATCTAGATTAAAAAAATAATTTATGCCCACCACTTGTTTTTATATATGTGAGAGTGTGTTTTATGTTGAATGTGAATGTATTTGCATGATTACCATCTGTTTGATTGCAAATCAGCCCAAATCAACTTGCATTACTGTATGATCACAGCTTTCAAAGTGAATGTGTCTATATAAATAGAGAAGTGGATTATTTACTTTATGGCGCAGTTGTGTTATTACCATCTGTATAACTGGCCATCAGCACATCAACACTTATTTGCATCGTAATTTACCGTGAATATATATCCAACACTTTTGATGTGTGTTTTTATTTAGGGGTTGACGATGGTGCAGATATTCCACGGGACATGGTAATGGGAATATATGAGCGTATTCAGCTGAGGGAATTACTATCAAATGAAGACCATGTCACTTATGTCACCAAGGTGGAGCAAAGCATTGTGGGAATGAAAACGGTGAGTTAAACAGTTTGGGGTTTACATTACAGCTAATGTCCATGTCATACTGCATCCAAATATATTCTATATAACTCGTAACTATCACATTATGCTAAACTGAGATGTGCAGTTATTTCTCCGTCATAGCAGATTTTTTTTTATGTAATACCCATACAGTATATCAAATAAAGATAATTAAAATATGATTATACTGTATCATTATAACACAGGTGTTCTGCTTTTTCACCTCTACCATCTCTAAATGCTTCATGCATGGAGTAGCATAATATAATAATTCATTGGGCTGTTGTGATTCATTGCAGCTCATGCCTGTAGCATTGCTGCCATTCCTCATTATTGCAACAGAAGAACAGCAGCACTGAATAACCTCCATTTTTTCATTCATTATCTTACTTCAGATTTAGCCCTTACTGTTACATTTCCCTCCCACATTGCAATATGAATTACTATTTTTTTTTTATTATTATTATATATTATCTATTATTATTTTTATTTTATTTTTGTCAGAAAAAGCTGTTTACTTGAGGTTTAAAAGTATGTATAAAGATTTTAGTGCTTTTCTCTATATTTCAGATTCAGATTTCAGAGCGATTTTCTTCTAAAACGTGTTAGACTTATGTTTAAAATACACATTTCTAGACACTTTTTTCCTATTTGTTATGAAAAATTAATTTAATTCAATATATGTTATCTGATTGATATTATATGATCGAATCTATTATGATGTCTTGAACAGTTTTGTCCCTCAAGTAAATGTATCTTTTGTTTCAATTATTTATTTATTTATTTTGTAGACTCCTTAACTGCTGTAGCTAATAATACTGGTCTTGTAGCCCATAAGCACTTTATGACTAAAGTTTGATAAATATGCTTGAGGATAGAGTGGAGTACCCCTTTGAACCCACAGTCCTGGGCGGTATGAAGCACAGAAGGGACATCTCAAATGATCCTTCTCCTGTTGCCTACCGCCCTTTGTCCTTATTATTTGTTTTATGTGGGTGGAGGCTGCGCTGGAGCTCCCAGCTTCCCCCTCATGTCAGAGAGCCTTGTCTCGCCTTTACCGGGTCAACCTTAATGATCTTTCCACCGGTTCACCTATGGAAACCTTGTTACGACTTTTACTTCTGCCTAATAGTCAGCTTTCCACCAGGGCCCCTGAATAAACCATCCAAGCGGTAGTGGTGATAGGCGGTGTGTACAAAGGGCAGGGACTTAATCAATACAAGCTTATAACCCTTGTTTACTGGGAATTCCTTGTTAATGGGAAATAGTTTCAATCCCTAATCCCAATCACGGCGCAGGGTAGACACACTTCATGGGCATCCAAGGGGCACCGAGAGGCAGGGTATGGGGCAGGCCCACTCCCAAGAGCCAACTACAATCTTCAGCAACTTTAACCCTCTGGAGTCTAAGGGTATTTTTGGGGTCTAGAGAAGTTCCTCTTCAGGAACTCGAGTTGCATCAAACAATGCTTTGGGGAATGCGTTTAGCGTTAGCGACTCTGAATATCATATCCAATCTGTCTTATAGAAGAGCATGACTTCACGGGTGGGTTGACGTAAGCGACCAGGAACCTATAAAGGCACGAGCCGCGCAGCTAGCTTCAGCTTCGCATATTTCAGCAAGCACTCTGTGTTTGGCATGTCATTCTGTCTTGTCAGTCTTATTTATTGTTGTTTGTCACTATTAGCTCCTCAAAAAGTAAGCTATAGTCAAAGAGCAAAGCTAAGACAAGACATCTGAAAGGCGAATCCAGATCGCGTTCATCACGAGTGGGAATACACGGTCTGTGCGCAGTCTGCCTGGGATCGAGGCACGCTGTTTCGGCTCTTGAGGGAGGCGACTGCCTGCACTGGTACAAGCCACTGTGGATGCTTCGATCCCGGAGGCGCGTCCATATCTCCTACCTCACCAGATCTGTAGAAGCCCAAAAGTGTTGCGGTCCTTCCCACCGAGTGACGGCCGTGATGTAACGCCTTTTTTTCTCAGAGGAGATTGAAATGGAGGGTGTCGATGAGCTGCAGTTGCACAAACATAAGCTGCATAAACATCAGTTGCACAGACAAACAGTTACACAAGCATCAGTTTCACAAGCATATTATGCCTAACTGTATAACGAACAGCATTAATGAGGAGCGCAGCTCACGCAGTCAGCTCTCGGAAAACAAAAAATAAGGGGGCTGACTGTGCTTCTCGTATATCTAAGGACAGGGCGTTTACTCGTCTGATTGTTTGTTTGCATTAAATTCTGAGGAATATAATGACATTTATCTCACTCTGAGAAATTATATATACTGGAGAAGCTGCTGGGCAGGAGCAGCCCTCTCAGTCTATAGTCAGAGCATTGCAGACCGCGCTCCCCCTGCGTTGGGACTGGAGGCTGAAGCAACGTTCTGAACCAGGGTTTTCCCAGCCTAAGGTGGATCTGAGGTCCGTACTTCAGGCTGTGAGGCCCTTGGTTAAGAAGTCCTGACACGTTTCGATCACAACTGCAGAGGGCGGTCCATACTGGGGTAGAGCGGCGTACACCGCATTACACGGTGCCCATCTCGCCTCAGCGACCTCTGGGGGATGATCTGTCAATGCTGCCAGTGTTCCAGGGCGCAGCGGTCCTCAGTGAGCATCGTTCTCAGTATTTTCCGCCCGTGCGCGTAGCGGGGCTGCGACGCTCGCCGCCCTTGTGGGGGCCTCTTACTCCAGAGGTCAGTCTCGAGAGACTGATTCCCTTAGTAGATTATTTAGCATCGTGGAAACTACTGCCAAATGTATCTCAATGGGTCCTGCACACAGTAGAAAAAGCTACTGTATTCAGTTCGGCTCTGCACCGCTGATATTCAACTGGGTCATTCCGACGATAGTCGGCCCCAGGCAGGGTCTGGTTATGGAACAGGAAGTGAAAACCCTATTAGAGAAGGAGGCCATCGAGGTGGTCCCTCCTCGAGACAGGGAGTCCGGGTTCTAGAGCCGTTATTTCACAGTTCCAAAGAAGGATGGGGGGTTGCGTCCGATTATAGACTTGAGGGTCTTAAATCAATCAGTTATGATATTGAAGTTCAAAATGCTCACGGTCAAGCATGTTGTAGGTCAGATCAGGTTTGAGGACTGGTCTGTCACAATAGATCGCAAAGATGCATACTTCCACATATCCATCCTTCCACAACACAGGAAGTTTCTGAGGTTCACTTTCGGGGGCGAAGCCTACCAATATTGAGTACTTCACCTCCGGCCTTGCACTCTCACCCCGCACGTTCACAAAATTTGTAGACGCAGCTCTGGTTCCCCTGCGCATGCAGGGCATCCGCATTCTCAACTATTGGTTGATTTTAGCTCAGTCAGAGTAGGTTTGCGGCTCGCCATTGAGATGTCGTTCTCGCACATATGGGGGAGCTGGGTCTGAGACTGAACGCCAAGAAGAGTGTATTTCTCCAGTTCAGAGAACCACCTATCTAGGCATAGTATGGGATTTAACCGCTATGCAGGCACGATTGTCCCTTGCTCGTATCGAGTCGATCCTCATCTCAGTGGAGAGAGTCAAAGAAGGCTAGTCACTCACTGTCAAACAATTTCAGAGTTTGTTGGGTCTGATGGCAGCTGCGTCCAACGTGATACCTCTTGGCCTGCTGTACATGAGACCCCTACAGTGGTGGCTCAAGACCAAGGGATTTTCCCTGAGGGGAAATCCACTTCGAACTATCAAGGTCACGCGGCGCAGCCTCCGTGCCTACCATGTGGAAGACATGTGGAAGAAACCTTGGTTCTTGAATCAGGGCTGGGTGCTGGGAGCTCCTTGTCGCCGTGTGTAACGATATAGATCTCCATACTCATCGGGAAGAAGGAGGAGGGAACCGGCGCACAATCAATACATTTTAATAATTGAAAAATAAATACAAAACAGCGCACCAGCCCCTCACGGACGACTGGTGCGCACAAAATAAAAAGCAAAACATAAAATAATGTCCCAGGCCTGGTCCTCTCTCGTCCTTCACTAGAGTCGCTCCAGTTTTATATCCTTCCATCTCCTACGTGGGACTCCATAACGGCGGTGGGGCGCAGGTGCAGCTCATCTTCAATCACTACACCTGGCCTCACTCCTCGTTCCCACGCCACTCGGCCCCGCCCCACTCGCCACACCGTGTAATACTAGCGACGGAGGCCAGGCTCTCGGCAGGGTTGACCCACTCCACGTTGTAGGTTTACGTGGCGGCCATTGCGGCTTACCATGCCCTTCTCGATGGCCAGTCTTTGGGAAGACACCCTTTAGTTCCTCCAGTACGGTCCCGTATTCCCCTGTGGGACTTGGTTGTGGTGTTAGAGGCAATGTGCAAGCCCCCGTTTGAACCTATTCAAGATATTTCAGAGATACATCTGACGCTTAAAACCGCCTTTCTGTTGGCTATTACCTCTCTGAGGAGTAGGAAATCTGCAGGCCCTTTCAGTGGCCCTTACTTATCTTGATTTTGCACCTGGCATGACCAAAGCGTTCATATACCCTCGAGCGGGATATGTTCCTAAGGTTCCCTCTGTCACACCACGACCTGTAGTGCTGCAGGCCTTCTGTCCTCCTCCCTTTCGGGAGCCCGACTAAGCGAAACTGAGCTGTATGTGTCCAGCTCGAGCGTTGGATGCATATGTCCACAGAGCTGCCCTGTGGAGAAAAACAGACCAATTGCTTGTATGCTGCGGTCCCCCAAGAGGGGTTTTCCTGCTTTTAAGCAGACTATTAGTCGTTGGATAGTCGAGGGTATCAAGGCCACCTATGAGTCCTCTGGTCGTCCCCCGCTGTCAGGAGCCAAGGCTCACTCTACTCGGGGTATGGAGGCCTCCAAGGCCTTTCATCTGCAATGCTGCGGGGTGGTCGACGCCTTCTACTTTTATAAGATTATATGGCTTAGACATGCCAGGCACTTCAGTCCTCTCGTCCTAAGCTGTGCTCTTCGGATACAGACTAGGCAGGGGTTTGGTAGTCTGGCAGCGTTGGTACTCTTTCCCCAAAGCGTTGTTTGACGCAGCTCGAGTTCCTGAAGAGGAACGTCTCTAGGTTACGTATGTAACCCTAGTTCCTCGAGGGAACGAGACACTGCATCTCAAGGCCATACCCCCGGCACCCCTGCCGCCGCTTGCTGGTACTCGAAGCTGCAGCCAGCTGCGCGGCTCGTGCCTTTATAGATTCCTGGTCGCTTACGTCACCCCGCCCGTGACGTCACGCTCTTCTATAAGACAGATTGGATATGATATTCAGAGTCGCTCACGCTAAACGCGTTCCCCAAAGCGTTGTTTGATGCAGCTACTCGTTCCCTTGAGGAACTAGGGTTACATACGTAACCTAGAGACGTTTTGTCATGACCTGAAATGTGTGCTTTTTTCAGTTTCTTATAAATATCTAAATGGCTAAATCTAATCTCACTGTAATCAGCACAAACTGGGCTATAATAATATGTGAGCAGCATGTATGTACATTATTGTGTTTTTGAGAAAAAATTTTTATGCGTGGTTAATGAAAAACTAAACATGTTAAAACACTTGAACAAGGCAATAAAACACATACAGAACATTGGTTCCTGGGGCCTTTGAGAACTGGAGCTTGTAGCCTAGAATTTTTATTTCTAAATTATATGAACATCATCTTGTTTACTCACTTACAGAAAACAATATATTGATTTCAATTTTCTAAGACACTTTTTGTTGGTAAAAGTCACATGTGAGTAGGTGTCACCTATCATGAATATCATTGTGATTTACACCTGAGAAAACAAGGACCACATAATGAGCTGCATAATGAGCCTTTCAGTCAGCTGTGTGACCGAGAGGGAGGAGTTACAAGGAAGAATGTGAGGACAAAATAAATGTATATAATTTTATGTTTGCAGTTTATTTAGAATATATTTAATTATCTCACAGCATAATTTAATATCCAATTTAATATGGCATCATTACTCCAGTCACACAATCCTTCAGAAATCCTTTTAACAATCATCTTTTCTACAAAAAAACATTTATTGGTATTATTATTATCATTATTAATAAATTATTAAATTATTATAAATGAGTAATGTTGAAAAGAGCTGAGAATATTTTTTAGGGGGAATAAATTGAAAGAACAGCATTGTTTTTACATTTGTTACAAATATCTATTTGTTACATTTATGTCATTTACATCAAGCTTTTGAATTGTATAGTATTGTATATTGTTGTTGAAACTTCATAATGTTTCACTTGATTATACATTTAGTCAGGAATTATAGTTTGGAAAAAGTCTTTGGAAAAAGTCTAAATAGTAAAATGTTTACACGTTATGTGAAAACTAGTACAAGTATATGAATAAATAAAAAAGAGACTTACTCATGTTTATGATCTCTGCTGAATAAAGTGCTTCATTCTTTTTTTTCTGAGGAAATCCATTTCTCAAATCCTCAACCACATCACATCTTTTTGGGGTGATTAAGTCTTATTCCTCTCATTGCGAAGCAAACAGTAAAATAAAAAAAACTTGAAGAACAGTCTGGCTGCTTATTTTTCTGTGTGGGCGTATTCAAGCCGCACACTTCAGTTTGAATCTGAATAGCGCGTTCAGCGCGGGGGCGTGGTCACATTAGATATAATGAAGGGAGACGTGAAAAACGTTGCGTTGTTTTCATATGGATAACTTTATAACAGAATATCTGTTTGGTGGCACTTTTTTAGTTTAAAAGTAGACGTCAAGCTTTCTATAGATATCTCTCTCATGTCTTTTCGTTGACTATTCAATGAGTTACAGTTCATTTTAATGACCTGTTTGTACATGAAGATCAGCGCAGACAAAGGCTGCAGACAGCACACCTTGTTTGTTATCTTTATTTTATAAGTGCACAAAGTTTTGTTGTTATCATGACTGTATCCAAAAAAAAGTAGACCCTTTACAGATTCGATTGATGTATTGCTCTTACCTGTACGATTAAAACTGAAAGTGTAATTTAAGTTCTTTTCGGGGTTATCAGGAGAAAATGACCCATAATCGACTCCAGAGGGTTAATGCGCATATTCCAAGTCTTTTTCTTTGTTTAATTATAGCACCACATACTGGTCTGGCATGTATACTACATGGATTTGTGTTGGTTTTGTGGTTTCATGTGGATGCAGATATTTCTTGAGATGAGGAAAAAGATCAGATAGGGAAAGCTCTGGCTTCATGTGGACGTAGTGTAAAGCACTGAACATCATCAGTAAAACTCAGCATATTTAACTAGCATGGCATTGAGTGTGTTTTCACATTTTTTTTAATGTATTGATAAATCATGCAAAATCATCCTGCTCAAAGCCCATAACTCTCATTTGCTCATTGCAATTTGATTCTCAATCTGTGTTATTACTTTTTTGTGTTCCACATTTGTAACTGTCAAAAGAAAAATTGAGAAAGTAGCAACATAATTAATTAATTAATTAAGTGAGTGAGTGAAGTGACATTCAGCCAAGTATGGTGACCCATACTCAGAATTTGTGCTCTGCATTTAACCCATCCGAAATGCACACACACAGAGCAGTGAACACACACACACACACTGTGAGCACACACCCGGAGCAGTGGGCAGCCATTTATGCTGCGGCGCCCGGGGAGCAGTTGGGGGTTCGATGCCTTGCTCAAGGGCACCTAAGTCGTGGTATTGAAGGTGGAGAGAGAACTGTACATGCACTCCCCCCACCCACAATTCCGTCCGGCCTGAGACTAGAACCCACAACCCTTCGATTGGGAGTCCAACCCTCTAACCATTAGGCCACGACTTCCCCACAAAATTAATTAATAGTGTAGCTCCTGTTTATCATTGTTTTTAAGTTATTGGACTTATGGTACATTTACGTTTTTCAGTATATATTCAGTATATAATGAAAAATGTTTACTCGAAACCATTTTAATAGATGTTTTATTTCTGGCAAACATATTTATGTACAATATAAGCAAATCAATGAATAATTATAGGTCTTCTGTTGCTAGTCAACATTGCTCAAGGTTCTGTTACTAGAGATGTTCTCTATTTGCTGCAATGCAGACTTTTTCTAGTGCTTAGCAACTTAGCGATCATAGAAATCAAGGACTTTGATTTAGTAAAACCATTTCACATTAACCACATTAAACATTCACTCTCTCATAGCCAGTATTCATGTTTATTCACCTTGGACTGAAAAGCAAACAGCTTTGAAAGACATGAATTTGAAAGTTATCCAAAACAAAAGCTGATTAAAATATAAATATTTATTTCCTAGACATGAAGGGATTATCAGAAGAATTTTGGTAGTATAGCTTGACAAGTCAGATTTTTTAGAATAGATAGTACATAGATCAAAATTCATCATTAAAGAAAAAGCGAATAAAGGTCAGGTAAAAATAACATTCATTCTTCTTAATAAACTCCAATCTCTCTGAATGGGAAACCTTTGCATTTTCAAAAAAACTTTCAGCTTACTTTTCAGTAAATTTAATAGTAAAAGTCTCCTTACACTTTCAATTAACTTTTCACTCTCATGTTCTCACAAGTGTGATTTCTGTATTGAATTGTTTGTAATAAACTTTTTATATGTAATAATTTTGCACTTCAGCTGGATTTTTTATAGTATTCTTACTTTTTCTGAGTTGCTAAGATGTTGCTGACACTCTCCGTTCTCTCTTTTCCCTTCACATCTCATTAATCACCTCTCTTTTCTTTTTCCAACCTCTGCCTGTTGGGCTTTTATGGTTTTGCTGCCATTGGGGTTTTCACAGAAGGGCAAATGTGGAGCATACCTGCTGATTCAGATACTAGCCAAGTTCCCATACAGTTTTTGTGCTGCTTTGTTATCAACAAAGAGAATAAGTGTAAAAAAAAACAAACAAAAAAAAAACAACTTTGCAAAAGCTGCTGTCTCGATCCAACTGACCTTTTACCAATAAGGTTGTATTGGTAATAAATTGTGTGTGTGTGTGTAATGATGCCAGCCCTAAAAAAATTGTCACATACGTTTAGTTGCATCACAAAAATTATACATAAATAAATAAATATGCCCTTGAGCTGAAACAATAGGCTATTCATAAACAGGTGCAGTTATACTATTATTCTTCTGATTAACTTTTATTAGACTGTGTTGAAAATAGGGATCCTCATTTAGTTTTTTTTTCTCCTAACTAACAACCCACACTCATTTCATGAGGCCTAATCATTTCACAATTATGAGGCCTAACTATTAACCAACAAGATTGTTTATATATAATATAATATAATAATATAATATATATAATATATAATATATAGCCACGTCATTGACCGATGCAAAATGGGATCTACCAAAGCACCATGGGTGCTGCCCCTTCCAGTGCTCTGTGCGAGTCGCCTGCGCCCCTATTAGGTGTAGGCCGGTGCTAGGAACAAGTAGTTCCAATCACTATTGTCAAAGTCCTACTTCACTGGGGGAGATTGGATAACACTGGGAAAACGTACCCGTTCCGTTTGGAACAGGGATGCTGTGGAAGCCCCATCCTTCCCGAAGGAGGTCTTCGGAGCAAATACACATAAAGCATCCGTTTAGGTGTATATGGAGAAATTTGAGGTGATTAAAAGCCTCTTGGGAAGGCAGAAGTCTGCTGGGGAAACACGGGCTCTAAGGCTATACCGTGGACTATACACATACGATTACCACATAGGTCTCAGTACGGAACTCAGCCTTCCATGGTTCTCACAGGTTTATCATGAAGGTGATGAATAATTATCATCATTATTATTATTATTAATGTTGAAAAAGCTGAAAATATTTTTCATTGTTTCAAATATATTTCAGCATTGTTTGTTACATTTGTTACAGTTATATTTATTTGTTACATTTATATTATTTACATCGAGCTTTTTAATGGTATAGTATTGTACATTGTTATTGAAACTTCATAATATTTCACTTCATTATACATTTAGTCAATAATTATAGTTTGGAAAAAAGTCTTTGGAAAAAGTCTAACTAGTAAAATGTTTACACGTTAAGTGAAAACTATTACAAGTATATAAATAAATAAAAAGAGACTTAATCATGTTTATAATCTCTGCTGAATAAAGTGATTCATTCTTTTTTTCTGAGGAAATCCATTTCTCAAATCCACAACCACATTGCATCTTTTTGGGGTGATGATGTTTTATTCCTCTCATCGCGAAGCAAACAGTAAAATAAAAAAAAAAAACTTGAAGAGACAAACTACTTTTTCTTCTGTGTGGGCGTCTTCAAGCCGCGTGCTTCAGTTTGAAACATTAGAATCTGAATAGAGCGTTCAGCTTGGGGGCATGGTCACATTAGATATAATGAAGAGATGTGAAAAACAGACATCGCGTTGTTTTCATATGGATTACTTTATCACAGAATATTTGTTTTAGGCGGCACTAGACATGTCAAGCTTTCTATAGATATCTCTCTGATGTCTCTTCGTTGAGTATTCATGGAGTTACAATTCATTTTAAAGACGTGTTTGTAAATGAAGGTCAGTGCAGACAGGGCAGGGCCTTGTACTGATATGCCCATCCTTCGAATGCGTTTCTGTGTCAACATCTTCAATGGTAGCAGGTGAAGGGCCCGATTCAAAACTCGCAGATCCAAGATTGGTCGTAACCCACCGCCTTTCTTGGGTACAATGAAGGAAGGGCTGTAAAACCCTGTCCTCATATCGGCTGGAGGGACCGGCTTTATCGCGTCCTTCGCCTTTAGGACTGCGATCTATTCCCGCAAAACAGGACATCAGACGCTGTCACTGTAGTGAAGCGGATACCACTGAACTTGGGGGGACACTGGGCGAACTTAATCGCATAGCCGAGGCTGAAGGTCCGTAGAAGCCAGCGAGACGGGCTGAATAGCACTGACCAGGCACTTAAAAACCATACAAGTGAGACAAGCGGAACCACAGCTGTACCCGCAGTTGGGGAGCGAGGTGGAACACAGGGACCCACCTCGGGTGCAGGGCTCACCTGGTTCCACGGGTTAGCAGAGGGTGCATGAGTAGGGTCTTTGCTGAGATTGTTGCTGAGATCGACATCCGTTCAGGGGGAGGCCCACTGGATACCATCTGTCGGCCACCAGAACGAGCCGCAGATCATGGCAGCGATCATGACCATCACCCGGTGCCAGGTAACGACCGCATCCAGAAACGCACTGGTGAAATGGCATCCTTATAAGGACAATCCGTCGTCTTTATAAATACGCACCTATGGAGCTCTTTTATAGTTAATTTGCTCTTAGGAAATGCTCTTTAAGTGCTGAGGCACACAGGGGATATGGCCGCTTACCACATGACAGGAGTAGTGCAGCCTGAAGTTTGCAACACACTCGAAACTGGAATGACCACCGCTGAAGCACCGTCTCGCCAACACATGAAGCTTCCGAGAGCGTGCTGAACCTTAGTTCACAGCAGACACAGTTGATACTAACGCTCGGCTCCGAAGCGAAAAGATTGTATACATAGCACCTGCTGCTTTCTTATACTCATGCTGTGATCAGCGGCAGCTGGATGCAATAATTGCATGCCAATGTGCATTGGCTCGTTTAGTTTACACTCAAAGTAGATTGTTCTATCAAAGCAATATCCCATTCTGCGTCAGTCACCGATGTGGCGTCGAGAGTGACCAACTGAAAGGGAACATGCACTATGAATGTTCATGAAATTTTCTGAAGTTGCTGTGTGCTGTCAGAGACAGTAATATATTGGATCACTGTTACACCACAATAAAGGATGCATATCACTCTGTTCCACGAGCAGCTTTGGGACGTTCTGATCACTGTCTGGTTCATCTTATACCGTCCTACAAGCAAAAACTTAAATCTGCTAAACCTGTAGTAAGGACTGTGAAGAGATGGACCAGCGAAACAGAGCAGGATTTACAATCTTGTTTTGACCTCACTGATTGGAGTGTTTTTAAAGCTGCTACCACCGATCTGGACGAACTCACAGAGACCGTAACATCCTATATTAGTTTCTGTGAGGATATATGCATTCCTACCAGGACTTATTTAACATTCAACAATGATAAGCCATGGTTTACAGTAAAACTCAGACATCTTCGTCAGGCCAAAGAGGATGCCTACAGAAATGGGGACAGGGTCTTGTACAATCAGGCCAGGAACACACTGAACAAAGAAATTAGAGCGGCTAAAAAGACCTACGCTAAAAAGTTTGAAGACCAGTTTACTTCCAACGACTCAACTTTAGTGTGGCGAGGTCTAAGAGCCATCACGAACTACACGACACCATCCCCTTGCACTGAGGCTAATCAACGACTTGCTAACGACCTGAATGAGTTTTATTGTAGATTTGAAACCCCCAACACCCATTCTGACAATCTCCCTACACATCCATTAACACCTCCTGCAATCCCACTCTCCATACCTCCTACTCTTCAAATCTGTGAAGATGATGTGCGCCAGGTCTTCAGAAAGAACAAAAGAAGAAAAGCACCAGGCCCAGATGGTGTTACACCAGCCTGTCTGAAAATCTGTGCTGACCAGCTGGCCCCCATCTTTTCACAGACCTTCAACAGATCCCTGGAGTTTTGTGAAGTGCCTTCCTGCTTCAAACACTCCACCATCATCCCCATCCCAAAGAAACCCAAGATTACAGAACTTAACGACTACAGACCTGTGGCTCTGTAGTCGTTTGAAAAACTGGTTCTGGCTTATCTGAAGGACATCACTAGACCCTTACTGGACCCCCTGCAGTTTGCTTACCGAGCAAACAGGTCCGTGGATGATGCAATCAACATGGGATTGCACTTCATCCTGCAACATCTGGACACAACAGGGACTTATGTGAGGATCCTATTTGTGGACTTTAGTTCGGCTTTCAATACCATCATCCCAACAGCCCTTCAGACCAAACTGACCCAGCTCTCTGTTCCTAGCTCTATCTGTCAGTGGATCACCAGCTTTCTGACAGATAGGCAACAGTTAGTGAGACTGGGTAATTTCACATCAACACTGGTGCCCCTCAGGGATGTGTTCTCTCCCCTCTGCTCTGCTCCCTGTACACCAACGACTGCACCTCTAAAGACCCTTCTGTCAAGCTCCTAAAGTTTGCAGACGTCACTACAGTCATCGGCCTCATCCAGGAAGGTGATGTGTCTGCTTACAGACAAGAGGTTTAGCAGCTGGCTGTCTGGTGCAGTCTTAACAACCTGGAGCTTAACACGCTCAAAACAGTGGAGATGATAGTGGACTTTAGGAGAAACCCCCCTGCACTTTCCCCACTCACCATCATGAACAGCACTGTGACTGCAGTGGAGTCATTCAGATTCCTGGGAACCACCATCTCTCAGGACCTGAAGTGGGACAATCACATTGACTCCATTGTTAAAAAGGCCCAGCAAAGGTTCTATTTCCTTTGCCAGCTGAGGAAGTTTAACTTGCCACAGGAGCTGCTGAAACAGTTCTACTCAGCCGTCATTGAGTCTGTTATCTGTACTTCAATAACTTCTGGTTTGGTTAAGCAATAAAATCAGACATCAGAAGACTACAGAGAACTGTTCGGACTGCTGAAAGGATTATTGGTGCTCCCTTGCCCACCCTTCAAGAACTGTATACATCCAGAGTGAGGAAAAGGGCTCAGAAAATCACTCTGGATCCCTCACATCCAAGTCACCCCATCTTTGAACTTTTGCCATCTGGCCGGCGTCTCAGAGTCGCAAACACCAGAACAGCAAGGCACAAGAACAGTTTCTTCCCCAGGCAATCTACCTCATGAACAGTTAAATGTTCCCCACTTATGCTTATAAACGTGCAATATCCTTATATTTATTTGTTAACCCTCCATCCTAGAACATTCCTGCATCTCACTCAAATCCTATTCCATTATCATTTAAAGCACAATTGTTTATACACTTATTTATTTGCCAATTTGCAAATCTCTCTTTTTTTTTTTTTTGTCTGTGTGTTGTTGTCTCTGTGTACTGGAAGCCTATGTCACTAAAACAAATTCCTTGTATGCGTAAGCATACTTTGCAAGAAAGCTCTTTCTGATTCTGATTCTGATTATTTTAAAATAGTGCTTCTCAATTAGGGGGCTGGGGAACACTTGGGGGCCAGTGAATCATGCCATTGTTAATTTATTATTTCAGCATTCTTTGAATACTGTGTTAGACAACCGTTTAAACCACTGTTTTAAATGTAATTTGATATAACAATTCAATAAATATCACTCAAGATGTAACTTTTAGAGAAGTAATTTTATGTGCGTCCACACTCAGGTTCTGTCAGTGCCTCACAGGAGACTAGTGTGCTGCAGTCGACTGTTTGAAGTGACTGAGATCAACAAACCCCAGAAGCATGCTGCTCACCAGAGGGAGGTCTTCCTCTTCAACGACCTACTTGTGGTAACTCCAAGTTTCATTATGTAGATTTTTTTTTCTTCTCTTTTATTTAAATTGACTGCTGTTAATGAAAGATGACTCCTTCCAATGTAATGGGGCATAAAATATCTCTCAATCATACACTAAACCAAGAAATTTATTGAAAAAATATCATATTATCGGACTGCCATACTATTCTTACATATATTACGCACAGAGAATATTTTCCATAAACAGATAATTATGCGTACAACTTGGTATTCTGTTTGCATGGTCTTTGAACTACAGCGTTGGTCCCCATTATGTGAAAGCAAATCTAATGTAGTCCTCTTTCCCACAACTGCTCGAATAATTTGCTCAAAGCCACAAAGTACAGCCCTTGAAATTAATAAAAGATTAAATGTCTTTTATAATTAATGGAGAGCATTAGGCTGACTGAAAGGTTATCACAGCAATTAAACTATCCTCATAATTGCAAGAGCTCATGTTAATCTGGCCATAAAAAGGGAAGGGAAAACCACAAAAAAATACATTTCCCAGTACAATTATTGGTGAAACTGGGTGAAATCATACTATTTCAAAAATACAAATGACATTTGCAAAATTAAACAGTTTTCACATTGTATATGAAATGGAAAACTGAGTAAAATAAAAGGAGACATTTAAAATCCAGATATCCAGTCAATATGTGGCAATTACATATTATTCAATTTTTTTGTGACAATATCAATTCTCATAACTGCTTTTCTAACTTCATTCAGAGAGTTTTTGGCTTGAATTGTGTTGCAATATGAGTTGGCTCAGTATTTATTCTTCATAAGTGTCTCCCACTTCCCATAAATTTGTGGCAGTTGTACTATTTTGAGTAAACCAGTAGGGAGTCTGGTAAGTAGACACTCAACACTACACCAATCTGTGTGGCCTTCTTTTTCTCACATATGCTCAAGCACTTACAATCTACCACTGACACATAGCAGGGTTATAGTAAGTGCCATTCAAAATTGAATTGAAAAGAATTAAAATTAAATTCCTGGATTTAATTTATTGTGACCAAAATGATGGATAATTGCAATTTAAACTAGCTTAGCAACATGCTATCATGAAAATCTCATAATTGTTTGAGCTGAGGAGTGATATTTGTGTGGCGTGCTGCTTATGCAGAGCATCCCAAATCATGTATAATATAATTATACTTAGTAAGCTGCCTTAGAAGTAACTTTGGTAGCAAGTATAATTTGCATTTTCATTTCTTTTCTTCACAGATTTTGAAATTGTGTCCAAAGAAGAAGAGTTCAGCTGCCTATACCTTTTGCAAGGCCTTGGGGCTACTGGGGATGCAGTTCCACCTGTTCGAAAATGAATGTAAGATCATTCATTTTTTAACTAGATATTCAATTCAATGCACCTTATAGCTAAACTTTATACTACTGGCAATGAAATATAAAATATACTGTGTGTGTACATATATATACTAGGGCTGTCATAAATAGCGCGTTAACGACGTTAATTAGTTGTTTGTTGTTAATTACGTCAAATTTTTTAACGCATTTCACGCATGCGCAGTGTGACAAATTATTCAGGTCAGGAAAGTCTCGTCGATCTCTGAATTCTCAAGATAGTAAAAAACAGCGGCGAGCGCCGCTACGAAAACACAGAAGAAGCTTAAGGTTTTACCCCATTTACTCTCAAATACATTCATGCCAAGCTCGATAAACAGAGACAACTTTGGTAGTTGATACGCTGGAGCTTCTTCCTGTTATAGCATCCTGTGTTTCACACTGTGCATGCGCAGAACGCCTGCATGCAATGCAGCAAAAATTACAACTGTTTGGAAAAGCATATGCATTTTTACTTGTTTTTACTGGCACTTGAAGCCTTCAGAACGTGAAAATATCGATCCTAAAGAATTGTGGCAGAGCAAATGAACACCTCCCAAAAACAAGATTGCCCAGAGTGCTGCTTATGTGATGGTGGCGCATGTTTGTGTTTCAGGTGTAATTGCAAATAGTGATTAATCCTGATTAATCCACTGAAAATTCTGATTAATTTGATTAAAAATGTTCATCATTTGACAGCCCTAATATATACACATACATATATATATATATATATATATATATATATATATATATATATATATATATATATATAAACATAGATTACTGATTTATAAAGATTTGTTTTCATGCAGTTTCTTGCACAATACTGTTATCACCTCAAAACCCTTCGATCATAGCTGAAAATTGCAACACATAACCATCTGCATGTGTATTGATGTTCACCTGACATTTCATTTCCGTTTTGATAAGTACATCAACCAGCATAATAAAACATTGCCAAAAAGTGGCAAGTGCATCGTTAACTAATTTGTTCCATTGAACTATGTTGGTAATGAAGGAACTTGCAACCATAGTTGCTTTTGGAAAATGCACCCCAGTAAAGTGAAATCAAACATTCGGATCACACCCTGTTGGCTGGTTGCAGTATAGGTTATAAACCCGTCCTCTCATTGTAAAGAATTTGGACATGAGCCAAATCTACAAAATCTAAATATATATAACCATATAAAGAAACCATCTCTCTTTATTTATTTATTTATTTATTTATTTATTCATTTATTTATTTTAATCGTTTTCCAAAGATGGTTTCTCATTGTACATAGTTGTTATCAGGCTAATATATTTTCAAGTTTTCCTTTTTCTAATAAATTTGCTTTTAGTTAGTTTACTTGATGTGGTTTGGCATCTTAATTGTGTGGTTGTGATTGAGGTTGCGGGAGTCTGGGTGGGACCTTGATTAAGTAGCTCCGTACATCTCACAAATCACTACTGCACAGATTCTGGCACCAAATGACATCATAAGTACAAGATGGCAGTGGCCATTTATGTGATGGCTTTATTTGGAAAGAAAGAGAGATATTTATCTGTTTCAGATAAAGACTAACACAATTGTAGCGCAACTCACTGAAGATTTCACTTTGAAAGTGTTGCAAGAAGCAACATAATATAATTTTGCACAAATTTGCCTGATGCACACTTTTCAGTGAATCTAAGAAATGTATTGTAAAATCCTGAAATATATAAGTATTTCTCATGGCATTTGGATTTGGGTTTGACTAAAACTATACACAGATACAGGCAAAATGGACTGCTAAAATAGTTTTTAACAATTATGTGCCTTTTAAAACACCCACTTCCCTGATTTCCCAGAATGCCACATAATAAATGCAGATGACAGGCACTTATTATTTTCCAATTAAAGTGACTACAAGTATTTCTCTTTTCCTTCCACTGTTTCACTTTCACTTTCTCTCTCTCTCTCTCTCACACACACACACACACACACACGCACGCACGCACGCACGCATGTTTGTTTTTGTGAAAAGTGGGGACATCCCATAGGCGTAATGGTTTTTATACTGTAGAAACTGTATATTCTATCGCCATTCACCAACCCTACCCCTAAACCTAACCCTCACAGGAAACTTTGTGCATTTTTACTTTCTCAAAAAACCTCATTCTGTATGATTTATAAGCGTTTTGAAAAATGGGGACATGGGTTATGTCCTCATAAGTCACCCTCTCCTTGCCTGTGTCATAACCATGTCATTATACAGAGTTGTGTCCTGATATGTCACAAAAACATGCCCACGCACCTACACACACACACACATTTATGGTAACTGGGATGTAATTAAAGGTCCCATGACATGGATTATTTCCTTTTCTTTAAATGTTTTTTAATGTTTCCTTAGGTGTATTTATATTGTTAGTATGATTTTTACATTCAAAATTTAGAAATAAATAGCATTTTTATGTCCTGACATTAGCCCTCTGGCTTGGATGCTCTGTTTGAAGGGGCGTGTCTGCTGTGAAACTCCGAGTAAACCACAACTCTTGTGATTGGCTGACATCTTTGCATTCGAAATGAATATTACATGTGAACCCCTCTCAAATATATATATATATATATAACAGCTCCGGAAAAAAGGGAGCGTTCTTTGATCGCTCTCTGTAGTTAAATCACAATTTAAATTACAGATTTGTTTCATGCTACTAAGAGAAACAACGTGAAGTTGATCGTTTAGTCACTGGCTTGATTCACTGATGCATAAACAGTATTAAACGATTTAGAAAGAAAGTCTGTGTGAACTTGAATGATTAGCTACACATCAGAAATCACAGATCACAGATCAGGCATTAATGAACACTGTTACTCACTGTTTGTGCCGGTGCTGTCGAATCCATATCATAAAAGTCTGTTTGAAACGCCTGTGCTGACATTGCGACTGAATTATATGTAAATATTTGGGCGGGCAAAGCAGAGAAAGGGGAGGTAACAATTCTCCTTGCAACATCACAACGAGGAGATTCAAGATCAGCCCGTTTGAGCTTCCATTTTCTCAAAGGCAGAGAAAGATAGAAAAATCTCAATTTACACCGATTCAAATTTCTAGAAACTTGGGGAGCATATACAGGCTAGGGGAACTCATATTAATGTTAAAAAAACCTCAGAAAGTGAAAATTTCATGTCATAGGACCTTTAAGTAAGAGGAAAGTATTATGGCTCATGCTTATATTTTGAACCACTGAAATCTGTAATAATTGACTGAACAGACTGGGCATAATAGAAGAGACACAAACATGTAAATCAGCAGATAACAGACATATTTTCAGCCACAATCATTACAATAAAATACTATAAATGATTGCTGAATGTCCAGTCACTCTAGTGATGGCATTTGTAAGGTTTATAAATGTAAATATTGCAAAAATATTAGAAACTGTGTTATAAAGTTCTTATGAATGCATTATAAAGGTATATCTCATCCTGGAACAATGTAAGAAGTTTCAAATGCAGTCTGAATATGTGTGATGTTTAACAAAACATCATACTAGCATATTTTATCAAATGACTGTTCCACTATCATCACTATTGGTCAGTAACAGCCACATAACAATTTAGGTAGTGTTTAAAGCTACAGTTGTAAGTAATACAGTCTTTCTAAACTCTTGCCAGTTTCATGATAATTTAAAATGTAAATTTAAATTATGATAATAACCAATAATAATTACCATCTGAAATGCCCTGAGTTGTTTGACCTGCCACCAAATTCTCCCAAAAATACTTCACATAAGTGGGTACATATGGTTTTTCGTGAGCCAAACAGTCATCCACAGTCCACTGCAAATTTATACTGAAATCCCAAATATGAGTCAAAGTCAATCAAGGACATGTTATTAAAAATATTATTATTATTATTATTATTATTATTATTATTATTATTATTATTATTATTTATCATTGAATATTATGATTTACTTTGAAAATTGTCACATTAAAGAATACTATAGATTGAGTTAATTTGGTATAACTATATCTGTATATTTATGTGATTTTTTATTTTTATTATTTATTTATTTATTTTGTATATAAAATGTTGATGACTATGATCATGATTAAGGAATAGTTAATACCTAAAAATGTTAAACTTTTCACTAACCCGCTTCTGTAATTTAAACATTCATAATGTATGTGGAATACAAAGGGATAATTTTTTTGTAGACATACACACAATTTATTTTCATCACACATTTCCTTAGTGACCGTTTCCAATAGTGGTTGGTTCAGTGAATAACAACCTAAACCCTTAATTTTTTGCTAATGCAATGTTTCTGTTTTGTCTCTTTTTGTTTCAGACTATCCTCATGCCATAACTATTTTGTCTCCGTGTTCGGGTTCTGATAAGAAGCAGGTGTTGAATTTCTGTGCTCAGAGTGCAGAGGACCTGCTCAAGTTCGTAGAGGACCTGAAGGAGTCCATCGCTGAGGTGTCAGAGATGGAACAGATACGTATTGAATGTGAGTGGGCTGTTCATGTGTATAAGAGGATACAGATGTATTAATTTTTCATGCGTAGCTTATCCTGCATTATTTATGTTACAGACATGTTTGATACCTCAAAACATGCAGATGGTTAAGAGGAGTCTGCTGTTACTTTTCTAAGCAAATGGTTTTCGTCTGACTGACAAAACCCTGTGCCATATATGTAGAGAACAGAATATCATAGATTTGTGGGTGGTTCTTTTGAGTTGAGCTAGTAAGCAATGAAGTGAAAGGATACTTTTTTATTTTTTATTTTTTTGCTTCATGATGTGAAACAGCAGTCATATCTTTGAATATTGGACAGTGTTTCAATGGTAATACTTGGTAATGCTGCCCATTTGCTGGGTAAACAGAAGTAACCCAGTTGTTGGCAGCCACAGTAAAACAGATGCAATTCTAAAATTATAAGTTACTTCTAGGTATTACAACACTGAAGTAATAAACTTAGTTGAAATTTAACTCAATGTACGAACTAAATATTAATTAAAGGATCCTTAAGAAAATTTATCAATATATCAACAAAAAGCTGAATTTAAACAGTTTTTTTTATGACTGATTACCACTAATTATTTAATTTCATTAATATTTAAGCATCATATTTCAGTGTAAATGCAATTATTAAATCTGGAACATCAACCAAAAGAAGATAAAACACAATGCACCGCTTTTCAACCCTACTTCTGTTTACAAATGTGAAGGCAGCTTATTGGACCAGTTATTTTCTGGGTTTAAAATCTGCTTTCTATTGTCATTTTGCAGTTTTGGCTGCTCTACTGTTTAATTACTCAGCATTTTTGCAAATATGGTGTGTGTGTGTGTGTTTGTCCTTTCACTGAGCTGTTCTATGATGTTCTATAATAAATAAAATGTTTCATTCGCACAGTGCTGTCAGGCTTTCAAACATCCTCTGAAGGAACTGAGAAGGAAAGATATGGAATAAGGAACAGAAAAAATAGTTTTCGTTTCCATGAGGGAGAAAGACAAACAAGAGACAGAAAGAGAAAGGGTTGAGTGCCAGTGGACATCAAATCATGCATACTGCTGAGGCATGTTGGTTTTCATTACATTCTGTGATAGAGAGGGAGCAAGGGTCCATTGGTATGTTCATCTTTGTCAGCAGTTCCGCTGGGAAAAGAGAGATAAGCACCTTTACTCTCTTTAAGGAATACAGATGTTGGTGATCTGAGAGCTGTCATCTACACAGCTACACATCTTTTATTTCGACATAAAGGGACTTCTCTTTACAATCCAAGCATGACTAAATGCCATTGTGCAATATGTCTGCACACATTTTGTGTCTTTGTCTTTATTTTAGCATTGCAAATAAAGGCAATCCTCATTTGGAGTTAATTTGTGTTGAATTGAAGCAGGTAATTTGATGTCCTGTTAAGGGGCTCTGGAGGGTTTGCTTTAGATTGATACTCTCAGTTTTACTCTTTTTAAATGACAGACATGTAGAAATAGTAAGCTGATGTTTCCAGTATAATACTTCAAGAATAAAAACATTCAATAGACGAAAATTGCCCAAAATAACATTACATTACATTATGGTATTTTTTTTTTGTTTGTTTTGTATTCAAATACTTATTTTTGATTGGATAATAATAACTATAATAACAATAATGCTTACAATTACACAAATTATGTTTTAACTAATCTTACTTTTTTTTTCTTAAATACTTTTTTATTTTTATTTTTGTAATTAACTTTTAAACCAACATAAAACTGTAATTGCAACAACTTGAGCAAATTGTATACATTTGGATACATTTTTATTTCATTATTTTGATACTGTTATTATTATTATTATTATTATTATTATCATTGAACATATTGTAAGTCATGAATCAACATGAAAACAACATTAAAATTAACACCTTCAAAAAGTTAAAGTGGTAGTAAGAATAAATACATTTTATTTATTTATTTATTTAAATTAATTTTACTGAAATTATGTTACTATGTTACATGCATAATTATTTTGTTTTTGATTAGCTGATTTCATAGCCATTACATGAAAATTTTTTTATTATTATTATGTATTATTATTATTATTATTGTTGTTGTTGTTGTTGTTGTCTATAAATCAACATGGATGCCAATTTTATTATTTTATTTTGTTAAACACCCTCATTATTAAATGTGCTACTGTATATTATTTTCATTTTTCTGTATGCCTTTATCTGTAGGAGAGATTTTTCCCTCATATTATCCTTGAATTTACTACTGTAATAAATATGTTTAATAAGCATGCTGTGTTTTAGTATCTGGACGATTGGTTGTAAGCTATTCTTTGAGCACTCACAGGTATGTATCAATGCTTAGTCTGTCTTATAGCTTCTTTGAATCAGAAGGCATATTTCCCCTAAAAGAGTCTTAATGTAGAGCCGGAGCTTTCTTACAGTTCTTTTGGATGAGGGAAAAGCTCTTTTGTATGTGTGTGTGCGTGTGTGTGTGTGTGTGTGTGTTTGTGTGTGTGTGTGTGTAGCATAGACCTAAAGTTCTCCTGGTCTCTTTTCACTGTATTTTTAGGGGAGTTGGAGAAACAACAGGGAGCCAAAAGTCACTCCATAAAGAATAACGGGACTCTTGAGCTGAGGGGAAGACAAGGTTCTCCTTCTGGTACAGTACATTAAAAAAAAATACACTCAGACACACATTTATCTGCTGTATGTGATAGGACTTGTATTCAACATCTGTTTATGCATTATCCAGCAGGTTTTAGAGAATGTGCTATACAGTAAATAATAAGTACAGTACCAAATTTGAGTTAAGTTGCTTGAAGGTTTTTTTTCTATTACTATTTTTTTTTTTTTTACACATACTGTAGATACAGTATACAATCTTGAATTCAGTGAGAAATTGAATGGAAAAGAACACAGGAGTCCTGAAACATTTTAAAAGCTGAACTTTATTCAACTCGTTAAGTTTACATTTTTAAGGTATTTATATTTTATTTATTTTCTTTCAGCTGGGAAAGTTAATGCGTTATTATTGCGTTAACACATTAATTGATTAATTCTGATAATTGTTTAATGTGCGTTAATGCAATTTTTTTTTTATGTTATAAAAGTCCTTTGCTCACTGGCTCTGAATACACATACAGACAAATCAAGGGTCACAGGAGGGGATGCTCCCGATAAAATGATTTAGGCAAAGCATCAGCATTCACAAACCACTGTCCACTGTTATTTTTAACATAACAGAATGCAACAAGCTCTTAATGGGAAATAGGAAGTTTACAATAGCACGTGAAGAGAGCAGAGAAGGTAGCAGGTAGACATTCAAAAAGCCCTTTTTACCGCCGCACATACTGCCGCCGTGATGGTGTAAAGTGCATTTGCAGCTTTTGACCGCTAAGTGGTGCTTTAACCACAAGTTATCAAACAAGCGCCTCACAGCACATTTTTGCAAATATACATCAGTTTTGCCTCGCTGATGTGTTACATTTGACGGCTTCCATCACGGAAAATGAAAGATATAATATATTAAATATGTAATATTCACAGATGAAAGTTTGGTACTTATGAAGTTATGTGCATTTTTTAGAACAAATTCAAGCAGGATAAATGTCAAGCCTTTGCCTGAGCCTGTGCTTATATTTACTCTAAGCTACCTGTTATTAAACCAAATTTAGATTTGATACATTTAAAAGGTGTGCAGTATTGTTTATATTATATGAATTATGTCTTACATTATTCAAAAGAAATTGTGGTTTACTAATTGTGGTGACAGATAACTTCTTGGGAAAAATACATTTTCATAATACATAATTTCGTTCACATTAATTATGCCTAATTAGCCTAAAACAAGAAAAGAATAAATTAAACCTGCACGATTTAGCTAAATCTTTGAAACTCTAAAGAATGGACGGATTAATAAACCGTTCTCACGATTAAACTCAAGTTCTCTCATTATAAACAACTTAATGCACACGATGTATAAAAGAGCTTCATTAACTGACAACATAAGTGATTTTAAAGGGAGCCTTCTTTACTTGCTTTTAGTGCTGGGCTATAGCATATGGCCGAATTTTTTTTTTTTTTTAATCAATATTCAAATGACAAAGAAATTTTTCAAAACAAGTTTTAATATAGTTATTTTTTTTTAAATCAATATTCAAATGACAAAGAAATTTTTCAAAACAAGTTTTAATATAGTTATACATTCATGCTTTATAACTGAGACAATAAAAAACTGTAATGTTATTACCTTAATGCTGTAAAGACTTTTATTTTATTATTATTATTTTAATACTAACCCATCATGCATCTAACCATCCACTCGGCGTTAAGAGCTGTTCAGATTAAAACTGGCAGCTCCGCAGTGAGTCAGTGTCATGGACGGAGGACAGAGCTAGTGAAAATATATTTTCTAGTCTATATTTCCATCTCATTATGCCACTGGTTTAGGATTTTTTTTTTTTTTGTTGTTATATAACTTATTTGTAAATTGAGCAGTCACTGTCTGTGTCTACACCGGACGCGAGAGTTGTCGTGAGAAATGTCTGTCTAAACTTGATGACATCACACTACAGTGTCAAATCATCTGAACGCAGTGTCAGAACATTATTGCTAAAGAGATTGCGTGTGAATGTGCTGTATCTGTTTAAATCATGCTTTAACCCGAAAATAATCAGTAAAAGAAACAAACTCCTTAGCCTTTAACATCCCGCTCGACTCTTGCAGTCATTATAACCTGATCAACCCATAGCTAAATATGTGTAACATGAATTCTTGCTGAATATGCAGTTATATTACGGGCTGTTGGCATGAATTGTACTCGTGATGGAGGCTCTTGAAGCGAGTGAAAACCACGACGCTCAGACCCTTAATATCCTCTCCTCGCTCCAGTCAAAATCACCCCGCTTCACTCATCCTTTGCTTGGCAGCGTGTCTCTGTCAGACTCGCTTGGGAGGGTTGAGCCACTCGGAACTACTGATGCCTGAGTGGAGCGTCGGTGGATGTTAAAAAGAAAACAAACAAACTGATGTAAATTACAAATTCCTACTTTTTAGCTGAATGCCCTACTTGCTTTCATATGATTTAATGAAAAACATAAAAATAAAATGAGGCTGCATTTAAATGTAGGTGTGTAAAGTATGTGCAAGATTTGCACTGCATGTGTGATGGTAGATGTGAAGCTTTTATTCTTATTTATTTTATCTTCATTACAAATCTTGTTTGGTTTTATTTTGGATAATTGCATGTAAAAATAATTTACATTGTAATGCATATCCAACATGTAAATGAATATTCATATTCAAGTATTTGTGCTAAAATTATTAATGCGCATTAAAGACAGGGCGCATTAATATTCAACATTCAACAATCTGTGAATGTTGCATTACTCTTGCCAGCACTGTGAATTTCATCTTGCAGCCGACAAGAAAACATTTGTTTATTACT
Organism: Carassius gibelio; assembly: GCF_023724105.1. NCBI lineage: Eukaryota > Metazoa > Chordata > Actinopteri > Cypriniformes > Cyprinidae > Carassius > Carassius gibelio. Next base: position 19,896,146 of record NC_068374.1, read on the forward strand.
AAATAATTCAAATGTCTAATTTTTCACAATTATTAGGCTACTTCTGCATATGCTTTGTTGCAAACTTAATGCATGTGCTTGAGGGCGGAATATATTAAGACTTCATTATGCAAATGTAATATAAACCTCTGATTAGTTGAATATAACAAATGAACGACTAGAACGTCTCGGTTACGTACGTAACCCTCGTTCCCTGATGGAGGGAACAGAGACGTTATGTCGACCGACAAATGGGGTCTCACTTGGGAGGCCAATCATCTCTGAATTTAAGAGAAAACGCCAATGAAAATTGGCTAGTGGATTAACATACCCTAGCCACTCCAGTGCCAACGGGTATAAATAGGGCGACAGGTGCATCCACTCATTAGATTTTACGCTGAGGTGCCAAGAACGTGTCCCGGCAACAGCGAATGGTTCAAGGTTGTGGCATGGGGACATAACGTCTCCGTTCCCTCCATCAGGGAACAAGGGTTACGTACGTAACCGAGACGTTCCCTATCTGTCGGTCACTACGAGTTATGTCGACCGACAAATGGGGTCCTGTGGAAAACGCCACAACCTAAACCTCATCACAACCCTGTGGCGCTGCAATTGTTGACAAGCCCTGGCGTGCCACAAAGGTTACGCTTAAGGTCGTAACCTTCCCAAAGCCCCAGCGCAAATTCACTGACCTTGGTACCGAAGGGGCCAAAGGGTGAGCACATCGCTGCTGGAGAAGGCCATGCTGCTGTACCGCCCACATAAAGTTAATGGAAGGGATTTCAACCTTCAGAGAAAGAATGCTTCAAATCTTCCCTATTTGTTCTTTCAGCTGGCAAAACAATGGGGAAGCGAGCCTTAGGAAAAGGTCGCTATGGAGACCACATTCTACCCGTAGGGAGGTGACATGTGGATATACCGATATGGACTGACCCAGGGGCAGTACTACATATGGAAGGGGTCTCTGAGGCAGGTCCTACCTTGGAGTAGGTATGGAACGGCTGCCAGAAGAGACTGACATAACGGGTCTGTCAAGGGAAGACACGGGTTTGCCAAGAGGGAAACCTTACCGTGGAAAAATACACATATGGGATTACCCGTAGGGAACCAAGCCATATGAACACCTAGCCCAGTACAGGGGCTGACCGGGACTCCGGGCATGCTAACTGACCCTCTTGATGGAAGTGAGCGTGATCAGGAGCGCTGTCTTGAGAGACAGGAACTTAAGCTCGACTGAATCCAGCGGCTCAAAGGGCCCCCTCTGAAGTCCCGCCAGGACAATAGAGAGGTCCCAGGAGGGAATCAGGGGTTTCCTAGGAGGATGTAACCTTCTGGCAACCCTCAGGAACCTAACGATCAGGTCATGCCTCCCCAGGGACCGGGCGTCTACTGCATCGTGATGGGCTGCAATGGCAGCCACATACACCTTCAGGGTGGAGGGTGACAGCCCACGCTCCAACCTTTCTTGCAGGAAAGAAAGCACGACTCTGACTGGGCATCTCCGGGGGTCTTCTCGGTGAGAAGAACACCAATTCATGAACAGACTCCACTTCAGAGCTGTCAGGGAGTGACACGGTGGGCGCCGCTCTCGAAGAACTCTCAGCACAGGGCGGAGCTGGTGTGGAGGACGCAGGGGGGGCGCCCATGGCGACGAGCAGGCTGAGGCACTGCCTGCGACGGAATGGTGGCAACCGGAGGATCACGTCGTGGCGAGATGTGCTGTATGGCCTCAGTCTGCTGTTGTTCTGTCAGGAACTACTGGGCACAGCCCCTGACAGCGTCGCCACACAGGACAGCCTGGGACATGGGAGCATCGAGAAAATGCACTTTGTCAATGTCTCTCATACAGACCAGGCTGAACCTGAAATGGCACTACTGGACTACCAGAGTGGACATCGGCTACCCGAGGGACTGCGTTGTGACTTCCGTCACCCGGAAGGGGGGGGGTCAGTCGCCATGCACAGCTCCTGCATCAACCTTGGGTTGGTCCTACCCTCGTGCATTTGTTAAAGCCTTGGCTTGTTGGGTTTGCAGGATAGCCATGGTATGCAAAGCAGAGACAGCTTGGCCCGCAGGACTGTAAGCCTTGGTAGCAAGCGCGGCCGACAGCTTACAGGCCTTGGGTGAGAGGCGCGGACTATCCCTCCAGTGGCGTCGTTTTGCGGACACAAGTGCACCGCAATCGCACTCGCCTGCTGGGGAATGTCAACGCACCCCTAGCTGCCCCGCCATCGAGGGTAGTGAGGACGGAGGAATGAAATGAGCTGCTTCCGGCCGTAAAAGGGGCCATCAACGACTACATCACTTCCCCATGCACATCCAGGAAGAAAGGAACCAGAGTAAAACACGGTTGTGTGTCGCGCTCCACACCGAGAACCAATCAAACAGCCATGAGCACCTCCATCCTGATGCTCACAGCTGCCCGGGCAAGCACGGCTGTCAACTCTGGGTCCAATTCGGCAATGACGAGAACACCCAAGAGGGGCAGCCCCACCGAATCTTCATCCACAGAGGTCAACAGCCCATCCCCGATGCTGCAATCGACATCTGATCTCTGGCGGCAAACTGAATGACCCGTTGGGACTGCCATAAGACAGCCCAGCAAAATCACCCAGCAGCCGCACAGGACAAACACTGCGGAAGGGGTAAGAGGTCCATGGGGCGTGGCCCGGCGGAGAAGCTCTCACTGTCACCTTCAAATCTCCCAGACCACTAGCTGGCGGTCCACTGCGTCCCACGCAGTGCGTGCATGAACCATCCACGAACGCGCCTTCAGCGTGCTGAATGCCCAGACACGGAAGAGAGCGAACGTGGCCGTTGTCAGAGAACAGGAAACGACCGCATCCAGAAGGACGTGGATGAAACGGCGTCTTGAAAAAGACACGAATCGTCCGCGATTTGCTCTTTTAGGAAATCTGCTCTCTTAGTTGAAGCGCCCAGGGGAATCGCTGAAAGGGACACCGCTGTTTGCGCCGTACCGCCAACCAGAACAGCTTCCCGACACAGCAGATTTATGGCTTTGTGGAGTATAACAACTTTCATACAATTTCATTTCATTCTTGGCTCCGAAGCAAAGATCTACCCGTCGGCACGGGACTGGCTCAGGTATGTTAATCCACTAGCCAATTTTCATTGGTGTTTTCTCTTAAACTCAGAGATGATTTGCCTCCCAAGTGAGACCCCATTTGTCGGTCGACATAACATAACTTTTAGACTATAACCAAAACGACAGTCCTATATAAACTAGTTCAGCAACTTTGAAAGCCTCATAAGACACTGTCCATATGAAAGACCAAAAGACCCAACCCCCTCCAGCTGAACAGAATTCGGTCTGTGTTTTGGCTCTGAGGAATGGTGTGTTACTGGGCTTAAACATGCCTGCACTCAGCAGCACTACTCTTTGTGTTCATTATTTTCTTCCAGCCCATATTATTATTTTCACAAGACCATAATGATAATAACAAATCATCAATTAATAATTAATCATTATTTTACGAAAATCATTGTTATTTGTGATCATGGGTGTTTGCGGATACAACTTATTGATCATGAGACCAACATTTAGCAAAGGAAAACATTTATTCTAATGGAAGGAAGACGTATTTCATTGAGCTAATGCTGTTAAAGAGAAAGAGAGAGAGAGAGAGAGAGAGAGAGAGAGACCTTCAAAAAAAAAATATAAAAAAAAAAGTTTATACTCTCATTTCTTCAAAAATTATAGAAAATGTTATATATATATATATATATATATATATATATATATATATATATATATATATATATATATATATATCCATTTGTAAACAAAACAAAACAAAAAGTACTAATAATCACCAAAGAAAAACCAGACCATTTTCATTAATAGTGACAACTGCTTTTTTTAACACCCCGTATCATTTCAAATAAAATCAATTTTTTTTTGTATGCAGATAAAAAGTATACTCAGTAACAATTCTGGATTTTACCAAAGATTTAAACATCATCACCAAATCAACATCTTGATCTTCGTTCTTAGACTGATGTGACTTTAGAATAGCCAATTTAGCTAGCCCACCAAGTTAGCAAGTTACATTCACCTTGCCAAGAATGTTTATACCTATTTCCAAAAATAAACATTGTCTTATTAAATAAAAAAACAAGTTTAGACATCATTTCATTAAGCAACATAACAAAGACTCTAAACGAAAACAACCACAAAATAAATGAAAATTATTCTCAACATCATTACAATAAGGACATTTTGATGAAACGGATGTATTAAATCTTGAAACAAAATTATTAGTGGCCACTATGCTATGTATGATACTCCACTGAAGATCCCCACTCCTTTTTTGTATTGGGGGTTTATATAAAAGTATATTTATATAAAAGTATTTTTGGGTATAACCTTTTTAACAGGAAAAGTCTGAGGCATCTCACCATTATGCAAAACATTGTTTACAAAGGGCATAAATTCAGAAGGAAAATAGGCTTTAAGACTGTTAACAAAACATTCCATTGACCTTACTGATCTAAGACCAACTTTATCAGCAATGATCTGTACATTTTTCCATTGTCTATTGTGCAAATCAAGCAAGTCAATAATTCTTCCTTTTCCTGCTTTAAAAAACAATGCAACAAATGAACTCAGTACACTTGATTGTATATTAAACAAAGGAATGAAAAAACAAAGGTTCAAGAATACCATAATGTGAACTTTTATCTCTTAACACCTTAAAAAGTCCCCATACTCTCAGAAAAGACACATAAAAATCATCATGAGACAAAAGAGTTTTTAGATCATAAGTCTTTTCAGTTAAAAACAAATGTTTGTCCAACTTTACATTGGTCGTATTTTGCAACAGAATGAGACTGAATGATATCCAAGTTGCTCTGTCTGTCCAATAAAATATTTTTTTCAATGTTTGTAGTCTCATAGCTTTCATTTTTGATTCCACATGAATGAGTCCTTGTCCTCCTTCTGCCACCGTCAAGTACAAAAACCCAGGTGGAAGACAATGATGGCCATTCCAGAAAAAAATCAATAAATTCTTTCTGAATCTCTATGAAAAAACCTTTAGGAGGACTCAAAACAGTCTCAGGTTATGTATGTAACCATAGTTCCCTGAGTAGGGAACGAGACACTATGGTTACATACGTAACCTGAGACAGTTCCCTTTCGAGGGAACTTCGAACTGCATCCACTAGGGGGCGCTTTGAGGAACAGTATACCCACGCCGCCATGCTGAGGGGAGTGCAGGCCAGAATCATGGCGAGCACTAAGTACCAACGCTACCATTTCCATGGGAGTTGCCCCTGGGACGTTTAGACGGCTGTCAGTGACAGTACCCCTTACGGCCAAAAGGCCTAAGTTACATACTTAATTGTTAGGGCCTCGGCTCAGGGTAGAGCTGAAGGCTTGGAATCAGGAAAGATTCCTTTAAAGGAATATGGCTAAGAACCAAGCATTTGTACGAAGTCTTGCCTATCACACAGGGACTACCGCTAGCTTATGCATAAGCTTGCTGAAAGAGCTATCTCTACACTTCTCTAGTAGCAACACCCTGTTCAGATAGGTATCCGAGGATACATAGGTAGAGTGGCGCCCAAGATGAACAGGGCTTTTACCAACTCAAGAAAGGGCGCGAAGCCCTCACCATCTAGGATTTTAGAAAGAACACATAATACTAGCGTGCGAACTTACCACAGTGTGAATTTCAGAAAGTGTGCAAAGACTTCACGTGCACACTTACCATAGCATGGATTTTCAAATACTGTTCTAAGGAGGGGCTCTCGTGGCACTCCGATAGAGCAGCTCATAGATGGAATAGTGTATCTCAAAACAGTATGATTGAGTGTCATCAACTCGACCTATGGAAACAATACTGGAGCGCTCTGGGGAAAAAAACAGGGAACTCAGTCTCATATTAGAGGAGAACTCCGGGGCCAGAGTAGAGCCGCTAAATTACCATGAGAATCACCCAAATAGCCCTTCATGTTAAGGGAAGCGATGCCTGAGGTGTATAAACAAATACACACTGGCTGAATGGAGCCCAAGGAAACAAGGTCTAATCATCTCAAGAAACGGAACGAAGCGGAGCAGATCAGTCTGATATGCTTGAAGCACCAGCATTGTGTGTAATGAAGACACAGCCTGGCCTGCTACTGCATATGTCTTGCCATTTAAGCGAGATGATTTTCTGAAGGGGCTTCGATGGCAAGGAGGGAGATTAAGAGAGGATGTTTCCCCTGCAGAAAGAAAAAAAAAATCACAGATAAAAATTATTTATAAATTATTTATAAAAATTTTCGCTCTTTCTACAGGGGGCATTCCCTCCTAGCCACTTTCGTGCATTACCTCGATGTCGGCAGATTACTTTCATGCCGAAACCGATGGATGCGAGAAGCAAACAGCATCTTTCATTTCTTTTTAATCTCTGTATGGAGATCAGGCACAAATTAAAGGCTCACCTGAGCTGGAGGGCTATGGTCAAAAGGTAATTTTTGCTCAGTAACCTCCAACAGCTCTACATACGCAGGGCAAGATAATTGAGAAGGCTCAGCCTCAGCTTCTTCACCATCCTCAAATATCTCCTGCTTTTCCTGGGTAAAAACCCAGCAGAGCACTAACCTCAGTATCAGAAAGTGTTAAAGACATCATCCTCCTGAGGCTCTCTCTCATCTGCCGCCCTTTTTTTGCACTCTAGATTCACCTGTATTCTCACAGGCTCATTTTCTTCCACACCTCAACGCGGACAGATACTGAACCGCGGGAAGCAGATGGCTGCCTTTTTTTTTTCAGAAGTGAGATGAATGAGAGTGGAGCTTTTTCCATTGAAAAAACTCTCACAATGCACGTAGATTGCGTCCTCAAAGACACCGCGTGCATGCTCTTCACCCAAACAAATGACGCAAAGATCGCATGTGTCATTGGGTGTCAAATAACACAGACAAGGATGCACACATCATCTAAACGCTTGCTAGTTGTCGCCATGATAAACAGAGAGCCCTTACCGGTTCTTTCAGATGCATGCTTCAAACAAAACAGTCAGTGAAGATGAAGAAGAATAATGACGTGCTCTCCCGGTGCTGATTTATAGTCACGCCTGTAGAGACGTCGGAGGCTGTCGCCGGCCAACAAGTTGGTGTTTTTTCAATGAATGCTTCAGACACGGGTCACGATGAGGTGTTCCCCAAAGCACCCTCTAGAGGGCTGCCAGATTATTAACAATTAAAACCCTTCCTCTGTATGAAAGATGTAGAAGAATCCATCTCCATCTCTGGGTTCTCCCTATCACTTTATCAAAAAGTCTTTCCCAATTTTTCTCCATATACTACCAAACAGTACCAAAATAAATCCCAAGAATTTTGAAACCATCTCGAGTCCATTTACACTGATGAGGCAGTTTCGGAGGTCCCTTTTCCCTCCATTCACCCATAAGAAAAGTTGTAAATTTCTCCCAGTTTATACTTGCAGATGTTGCTTTATGAAAACTATTGTTTATAAAAACAGTGATATCATCAGCATATCCTGTAAATTTTACTGGGGTTAAAGCTGGGTAACTTGAAATGTTCACACCTTGTAGCTTATTCCTTAAAGAAACCAACAATTGTCCAATCGAAATAGCATACGATAATCCAGAGAGTGGACACCCCTGTCTTATACCCCGAGTTACAGAAAATGGTCTGGTCAAGGAACCATTAATTCTAAGCATACTGTAAATATTATTATAAAGCAGATTAATAAGAGCAACAAATTGTGACCCCAAACCAAAAGCCTCTCAAGTCTTAAGAATATATACATGATCAACCTTATTGAATACCTTTTCTTGCTCAAGAGAAAGAAAACCAATGTCCAAAGCATATATTTTTCCAATGGAAATTAAGTCTCTTATCAAAAACAGATGATCAAAAATAGTTCTTTTAGGAATACAATATGTTTGATCTTCATGAATTACACTTGATAAACATTGCTTTAATCTATTCGTAAGAGCCTTAGACAATATCTTCAAATCCACAGTTAAAAGTGATACAGGACGCCAGTTTTTCAAAAGACTTAAGTCTCCTTTCTTTGGAATCAAAAATGTCTTTATCAACACATTCTAACAAAACTGCATAAAGATCATGTACTATCAAATTCCAAACATATTTATAAAACTTTGCTGTCAGACCATCTATTCCAGGAGACTTCCCTGGATTCAAATCTAAAACAGCTTTTGAAATCTCAGAAAAATTAAGAGGACTCTCTAAATCCATTTTATCCTGCTCTGAAAGCTGAGGAAGTTCACATAAAAATCTGCAGACGATTCTTCACATGTTTCTGCTTGATACAATTTTCATAAAATGACAAAGCAATAGCATTAATTACTTTTTGATCAGTTATTTGCTGGCCATTGGAAAGTTTTAAATGATGAAAATACTTCTTATCCCTAAACTTTTTTTTCTAATCCAAAAAAGAAAGCTGTAGGAGCATCCATATAATTTAAATGAGTATACCTAGCTCTAATGAAAGCTCCTTTGCCCCTTTCCTCCAAAATATTTTTTTAAATAAATTGATTTCTTTCAATATCTGCAGAAGAAGAGTCATTATTATTCTGAATATTTAATTGAAGTATATTTTGTTATAATAAATTCATTTTCTCCTTAAGGGCTCTAGTACTGTAGGCAGCATATTATCGACAAAAAAGTTTTACCCTCACTTTGTCTATATCCCACCATTGACTTAATGATAAAAAAACTATCTCTTTCCTCTCTCCAAGCTTCCCAAAAACAGTGAAAAGCATGAATAAAAGATTTATCTTGGAGCAGTCTATTATTAAAATGCCAATATTTTGAATAAGATTTAATAAAAGATACAGAAACAGTCATAGAAATATAGTGGTGATCAGATAAGAAATTTGGAGAAATGGAATCACCAAAAAATCTACCTCTATTATTGGTTTTCACATAAAACCTATCAATTCTTGCCCCTGACATTTCATTAGAATTTTGTTTAAGCCAGGTATACTGCCTCACCCCTGGAAAAGTATTTCTCCATAAATCAATAAAACTATGATAATTAATTAAAGATCTAAGTTCCTCAGCTGAACAAGGATGAGGTTCAGCATGATTTCGATCAATAGCTTGATTTAAAGTACAGTTAAAATCACCCTCTAATACAATAATCTTATCTTGGGAACATTCTGGTATAGCTTCAGACAGTTATTTAAAAAAAGTAATATGTTCAATTCCTCAGAAATATCTCAGACAGAAATGTATGACCATTTACCCTTGAAAAATAAGTATTGCAACACCTGCACTTACATTCGATCCATGACTATGTAGTACACTACCCTTCCATTCGGTCAAACATTGCATTTGATTTTGAACATCTGTATGTGTATCCTGTAACAATACTATATCTGCCTTTTTTAACTGTAAATAATCAAATTAATTAGCTCTATTTTCAGTGCCCCGACAACCATTAATATTAAAAGAGCCAATATTAAATGAGGTCATAGGGATGAAAAAGAGAAAATCAAAAAGGAATAACACTAAAACAACAAGACTCATCTTAGTAGTGTTTCACAGATCTGGTCTTCATTCTTTTTCTTACATTACCCATACATTTATTAATTTGGTAACGTTTTTGCTGATCAAGGTCCTCTAAAGTTGCCTTCCTCATGGAAAATGCACATTAATCATTGTAAAGCCTTAAATTTCGAAAAATACATTTCAAGTTTTGGTTTCCGTAGATTTTTTGTAGAATCAAGAAAATGATTCAGCTGTTCAACTGTATAGTAATATACATTTGGTTTAGAAGTAGAGCTTCCCTGAGATGTCATATCAATATTATCCCCACAACTATCTTCACTATCAGAATCATAAAGAGACTGTTCATTATTTTCTAAGCTCTATCTAACATCATGTGACACGCTATCAGGTGAATTCAAAATTATCGCTCCTTCAATCTCCACTTGTTCTCCAAAGTGCTCAGATACCCTAGCATCATCAGCAACAACTTCTGCACCATCCTGTATCTCTACACTAGCACCAGCAACATTTTCACTCAACACATCTGTAACAATCAGGGCCACTGACAAAACCAGATGAACTGAGTTCAATAAGGCCATCAGGAGCTTTTCCAGAATGCTGATCAATTTCAATTACATTGTTTTCATCAACAGTATGATTCTCATGCTCATTAACAGTGACTGACTCATTCACATTATCCACTTTTTCACCATCCTTACATCATTACATAGGACTGGGTTGTTTGGTGTGACCATGCCTCCTGCACGTGAAACACCTCATTGAATCAGTGGTTATGAAGATGATGTAATAATCCTTATCCAACACCGTCAATTTCACAGTAACATTAAGATGCTGGTAATCAGTGCTCAAAATCATGAAAATTTGTCTTCTAAAAGTGAAGTGACATTCAGCCAAGTATGGTGACCCATACTCAGAATTTGTGCTCTGCATTTAACCCATCCGAAATGCACACACACAGAGCAGTGAACACACACACAAACACACACACACACACACACACACACACACACACACACATACCTACTTAACCACAATGTGAGGACGTATGACTGGAAACCCTACCTTTAGGGACACCCCTTTCTGAAGGGTCTAGAGACTAAAGAAAGATATGACTGCACTTCTGGAGAATCTGTCATCACAAATATCACTTGATTTTATCAATAAAAGCCTTCCTTAAAGACCTGACATTTTACCTTCACTTTAGGGACATTATTTTATATGTCGCTTTTGGGGACATTAAACACAAACTCTGATCAAGTCATACTTTGAGGACCATGGTGATACACAAACTCTGGTTAAGTTATACTTTCAGGACATTGTTGAGATGGTATATATTATTTATCCTAAGAAGACAGAAGTAGAATATTACAATTCAAAGTTCCAATACTGGACAGTGAAATCAAGCTAGTGCAAAGATACAGGTGTGAGAGAGTCAACTGGGTTTCTTCTTTTCAGCAAGATCACTGTAAATGGGTAGCCTACATGTTTTGTCTGATTTGTAGCTTGAGATCAAGTGCCTTTGGCTGCTCAGTTGGGGAATGACAATTAACATTCAGAAATATTATTGACTTGACTGATTGACTATCAGAAGCAAAAGATGAACAGAATTGAGCTGAATAATAACCCTATTTTCTTTAATTTCAACTGCAAAACAGCTCTACATTAGTCATTTCATAATTGTTGACATTTGCAAGTTATTTTATGTGTGTGAAGCTCCTTTGAAACCATCTGTATTGTATCATGCGCTATAGAAATAAAACAGACTTCACTTCATTGCAGAGAACCTTTCACTGACCGAATCTGCATCCCTCTAGTTAATTTAGCATAGACTGTAAACTAATCATTATCACAAAAACATCTTAAGGACTTTTCCTCACCAGAGTCATCTTTGGCTACACACTGGGGTTTTAAGACATTAGGCATGTTTCTCTGTAAAGTGTAGTAATTGTCAAAAAAACTCTATACAAATAAAAATAGTGATACACACTCCGATTAAATGACCCTTTGGGGACTCTAATGACACACACACACTCCGATTAAATGACCCTTTGGGGACTCTAGTGACACACACACACTCCGATTAAATGACCCTTTGGGGACTCTAGCGACACACACGCACTCCGATTAAATGACTCTTTGGGGACTCTAGCGACACACACACACTCCGATTAAATGACTCTTTGGGGACTCTAGCGACACACACACACTCCGATTAAATGACCCTTTGGGGACTCTAGCGACACACACGCACTCCGATTAAATGACCCTTTGGGGACTCTAGTGACACACACACACTCCGATTAAATGACTCTTTGGGGACTCTAGCGACACACACACACTCCGATTAAATGACCCTTTGGGGACTCTGGTGACACACACACACTCCGATTAAATGACTCTTTGGGGACTCGAGTGACACACACACTCCGATTAAATGACTCTTTGGGGACTCGAGTGACACACACACTCCGATTAAATGACTCTTTGGGGACTCTGATTAAATGACTCTTTTAATATTAACAGTCTTGGACACATTGTGTTGAAAGTGCACATTGCAGTTAATGACAGAACAACAATGAAAAATCAATTAACTTGGAGGTGGGAATGATTCTCAGTGCCCAACTATCCTCTGTACTTCCTCCATCCACCCTTCTTCAAAATCTCTCTACTTCCTCCTTTACATTCTCTCCTCCCTCTTTAACTCTACTCCTCCCTCTTCACTCCTCCCTCTCTTTATCCTCTTTAACTCTACTCCTCACTCTTTTTACCCGCTTTACTCCTCCCTCTTTTCATCCTCTTTACATTTACTCCCTCTATTCCTCCCTTATATTAGCTGTGCTGGACATGGGCTGTGGCTGGATGTAACCGATTGGTGAGAGTTGCCGTGTGCAGATGAGAGAAACTGAAAACTGAGATGTGATGTCAGACACTTTCTGCTTCCTGTAGTGATGCTCAGGCTAAGTTTGCATACTTTACTACAGCTGAAGTGGAATAAACGCATTATTTTCCAAATACAGATAATTCAGAGACATTTTCATTCAATACATGCACTAATGTTTGTACAAGAATAAAGTTCAAAATAAGCCTAAATACCAGTGAAGTGGGGTCTATCGCAACTACATGAAAAGAGCTTTTACTGTTATAAAGAACAGATGTGATCCTTAGTGGAACTGAAGGTGTGAGAAGAAAAATGAAACACACGTGATCATTGTCAAGCAGTGTACTCTGCCAATCGTGGATTAGCTGTGTCATCATCAGAGCTCGTGAGTCGCTCTAGAGAATCTGCTCTATCTGAGTCCTCCTGCTCTCCAATCACTCTAGTTGTACTCTGTTGCCTTATGGCACAGTCACGGGCGTCGCTGTCTGAAGTCAGACACAAGTTCTAACCGTCAAGAACTGCTCAAGTTAGCCGCTGATCGTTCTGTGCAGCGCTGCATGAAGTCCAACAAGCCTAATGCTCTCCTCCCCTCCCTCTTTACGTCCCCTTTACATTCTCTCCTCCCTCTTTACATTCTCTCCTCCCTCTTTACGTCCCCTTTACATTCTCTCCTCCCTCTTTACATTCTCTCCTCCCTCTTTACGTCCCCCTTACATTCTCTCCTCCCCCTTTACATTCTCTCCTCCCTCTTTACGTCCCCTTTACATTCTCTCCTCCCTCTTTACATTCTCTCCTCCCTCTTTACGTCCCCTTTACATTCTCTCCTCCCTCTTTACATTCTCTCCTCCCTCTTTACGTCCCCCTTACATTCTCTCCTCCCCCTTTACATTCTCTCCTCCCTCTTTACGTCCCCTTTACATTCTCTCCTCCCTCTTTACATTCTCTCCTCCCTCTTTACGTCCCCCTTACATTCTCTCCTCCCTCTTTACATTCTCTCCTCCCTCTTTGCGTCCCCTTTACATTCTCTCCTCCCTCTTTACATTCTCTCCTCCCTCTTTACGTCCCCTTTACATTCTCTCCTCCCTCTTTACGTCCCCTTTACATTCTCTCCTCCCTCTTTACGTCCCTCTTACATTCTCTCCTCCCTCTTACATTCACTCCTCCCTCTTTACGTCCCCTTTACATTCTCTCCTCCCTCTTTACATTATCTCCTCCCTCTTTACGTCCCCTTTACATTCTCTCCTCCCTCTTTACGTCCCCTTTACATTCTCTCCTCCCTCTTTACGTCCCCTTTACATTCTCTCCTCCCTCTTTACGTCCCCTTTACATTCTCTCCTCCCTCTTTATGTCCCGTTACAATCTCTCCTCCCTCTTTACATTCTCTCCTCCCTCTTTACGTCCCCTTTACATTCTCTCCTCCCTCTTTACATTCTCTCCTCCCTCTTTACGTCCCAGTTACATTCTCTCCTCCCTCTTTACATTCTCTCCTCCCTCTTTACGTCCCCGTTACATTCTCTCCTCCCTCTTTACATTCTCTCCTCCCTCTTTACGTCCCCTTTACATTCTCTCCTCCCTCTTTACATTCTCTCCTCCCTCTTTACGTCCCAGTTACATTCTCTCCTCCCTCTTTACGTCCCCTTTACATTCTCTCCTCCCTCTTTACGTCCCCTTTACATTCTCTCCTCCCTCTTTACGTCCCCTTTACATTCTCTCCTCCCTCTTTACGTCCCCTTTACATTCTCTCCTCCCTCTTTACGTCCCCTTTACATTCTCTCCTCCCTCTTTACGTCCCCTTTACATTCTCTCCTCCCTCTTTACGTCCCAGTTACATTCTCTCCTCCCTCTTTACGTCCCAGTTACATTCTCTCCTCCCTCTTTACATACTCTCCTCCCTCTTTACGTCCCAGTTACATTCTCTCCTCCCTCTTTACGTCCCCTTTACATTCTCTCCTCCCTCTTTACGTCCCAGTTACATTCTCTCCTCCCTCTTTACGTCCCAGTTACATTCTCTCCTCCCTCTTTACGTCCCCTTTACATTCTCTCCTCCCTCTTTACGTCCCCTTTACATTCTCTCCTCCCTCTTTACGTCCCCTTTACATTCTCTCCTCCCTCTTTACGTCCCCGTTACATTCTCTCCTCCCTCTTTACGTCCCAGTTACATTCTCTCCTCCCTCTTTACGTCCCCGTTACAATCTCTCCTCCCTCTTTACATTCTCTCCTCCCTCTTTACGTCCCCTTTACATTCTCTCCTCCCTCTTTACATTCTCTCCTCCCTCTTTACGTCCCCGTTACAATCTCTCCTCCCTCTTTACATTCTCTCCTCCCTCTTTACGTCCCCTTTACATTCTCTCCTCCCTCTTTACATTCTCTCCTCCCTCTTTACGTCCCCTTTACATTCTCTCCTCCCTCTTTACGTCCCCTTTACATTCTCTCCTCCCTCTTTACGTCCCTGTTACATTCTCTCCTCCCTCTTTACGTCCCAGTTACATTCTCTCCTCCCTCTTTACGTCCCCGTTACAATCTCTCCTCCCTCTTTACATTCTCTCCTCCCTCTTTAAGGCCCCGTTACAATCTCTCCTCCCTCTTTACATTCTCTCCTCCCTCTTTACGTCCCCTTTACATTCTCTCCTCCCTCTTTACGTCCCAGTTACATTCTCTCCTCCCTCTTTACGTCCCCTTTACATTCTCTCCTCCCTCTTTACGTCCCCTTTACATTCTCTCCTCCCTCTTTACGTCCCCTTTACATGCTCTTCTACTTTACGTCCTTTAACGTCCCCCTTTACATTCTCTCTTCCCGCTTTACGTTGGTATTTAGGCTTATGTTGAACTTTATTCTTGTACAAACAGACACTGTATCAAGCAGTGCATGTATTGAATGAAAATGTCTCCGAAATATCTGTGTATTTGGAAAATAATGCATTTTTTCTACTTCAGCTGTGGTAAAGTATGCAAACAGCGCGAGCGTCTCTTAATTTTAATGTCTACACCTTTATCTTAATTTCTTTTAATTTAGCTCCATTTCTTACTAAAAGAGCATAATGTGCAAAGTGTTGAAGTGTTTGTGCCTCCCTACAAACCACCCTTTCTTTTAGGAGTCGTGATCCTGTTCCGCACATAATTTTTCACACCAGTCCATGTTCCCTGCTTCAAAGCTTCTGGCTCTGCATCACTACGGGAAGCAGAAAGTGTCTGACATCACATCTCAGTTTTCAGCTTCTCTAGTCTGCACACAGCAACTCTCACCAATCAGTTACATCCAGCCACAGCCCATGTCCAGCACAGCTATTCACTCTTCCCTTTTTTATCATCTTTACATTCTCCCCTCCCTCTATGACAGAAATATCAAAAAGTTTAACATGACATTTCATCCAACTATATTGTAACTGAACAAAGAAAATTGACTCTTACTATCCTCTACTTCTTCATTAGCCTTCTTATACTCTAACGTTTCACTTTATATTCTGTTTCATTCCATCCACAAAATATTTCTACACCTTTATCCTCATTTCTTTTAATTTAGCTCCATTTCCTACAAAAAGAGCATAATGTGCAAAGTGTTGAAGTGTTTGTCCCTCCCTACAAACCACCCTTTCTTTTAAGAGTCGTGATCCTGTTCCGCACATAATTTTTCACACCAGTCCATGTTCGCTGCTTCAAAGCTTCTGGCTCTGCGTGAATGCATCTTTCACAGTCTTGCTTACCAGGAACTTTGCATGTCTTGATGAAACTCATCATGTGTCTCTCTACTGCTTTTACCTCACTGTCCTCCCATTTCTTTTTTGGAGCATTTGAAGAACCTATGAAATAATTAAAAAGTAAATTCTCATTACACATTCTCATTACAACTAAATCGGTGAGTAAAGAGCAAATCAAGACTGTGTTCCCAATGCATAATTTTTTTTTTGAATTTGTCTGGATATTGCTGCATGGAGCCAATTCATGTTTATTTGATTATTGTTGTTTGTGCAATGTAGAGATTTTTCTTACCTTGATCCTCCTGTGAAACAGCTTGTTCAGATTGAACAGGTTGATCATCCTGTACTGGTGCTGGTGCTGGTGTCTGAGATAGGTCACTGGAATCCTCCTCATCACTTGACATGGAATCACCTTGGGCCTCAAGTTGCTCTTAATAATTAATTAACGAAAAATGAACACTTTATTGCTTATACCTAGTATCTGTGACATGAATATATACATTGTTTTGCAAATATGTACAGCACAGATACACACAGAGCATGTATACTCATACCATTTGGGTCGATTTCAATGTCATCAAGTTTCTTTCCTTTGTAGTCAGACAGTGTTCCTTTCTCCATGGCCATTAGGACTTTACTCATTTTTGCCAGCTGCAGTGTTCCCTCTGGTAACCGATAAAACTGTCTGTGGATTCGGATATCGTGACCAAGGAAATCAGCCAGTTGGTCTGCTTCATTCTCATTAAGGTTAAGAATTTTAGACATGGTTGCTATGTGTTTCCTGAGCCTAGTTGATGACAGTGCTTCAGGGTTCTTTATGCCACATTCGCAAGCAGCTTTGTTGATGCGCTCTCCTCCTCTGTAGGCAGGCGAGGATGATGAGGGCTGCACAGGCGAGGTTGAAGGTGACGTGGGTGACTTGGACTTTGGAGTGGCTACAGAAAAAAAGAGACTGGCCGCCTGGCCCACACGAAAACAAGGATAAATATCTGAAGGGCCTTAAATGTAGTCACACAATGCTGATGTTGTTAACATTAACAATTTGAGAACAAAGTATAGTTTGCACGGTTTGATGTGATATGATAATTGATAAGCGATTGTTAGATTTAAAGGTGGGGTATGTAATTGTCTTTTTTGTCCATTTTTTCAAAATCACTTGAAATCCTATTCCTAACCCACTTACAGCCACTGAGTTAGAAGCACTGAAATGAAAAGTAAGCAATTTAATCATCTGTGGAACAGGCAGGACTCGAAAAACTCCAGCCAATCATTTCCAAAACTACCTAGAATCATTAGACAGTAACTGTGTCAATCAAATGGTCGTACCATACCCCCTCCCCATCGTGTCCATGTACAGTATTGTTCAAAATAATAGCAGTACAATGTGACTAACCAGAATAATCAAGGTTTTTCGTATATTTTTTTATTGCTACGTGGCAAACAAGTTACCAGTAGGTTCAGTAGATTCTCAGAAAACAAATGAGACCCAGCATTCATGATATGCACGCTCTTAAGGCTGTGCAATTGGGCAATTAGTTGAATTAGTTGAAAGGGATGTGTTCAAAAAAATAGCAGTGTGGCATTCAATCACTGAGGTCATCAATTTTGTGAAGAAACAGGTGTGAATCAGGTGGCCCCTATTTAAGGATGAAGCCAACACTTGTTGAACATGCATTTGAAAGCTGAGGAAAATGGGTCGTTCAAGACATTGTTCAGAAGAACAGCGTACTTTGATTAAAAAGTTGATTAGAGAGGGGAAAACCTATAAAGAGGTGCAAAAAATGATAGGCTGTTCAGCTAAAATGATCTCCAATGCCTTAAAATGGAGAGCAAAACCAGAGAGACGTGGAAGAAAACGGAAGACAACCATCAAAATGGATAGAAGAATAACCAGAATGGCAAAGGCTCAGCCAATGATCACCTCCAGGATGATCAAAGACAGTCTGGAGTTACCTGTAAGTACTGTGACAGTTAGAAGACGTCTGTGTGAAGCTAATCTATTTTCAAGAATCCCCCGCAAAGTCCCTCTGTTAAAAAAAAGGCATGTGCAGAAGAGGTTACAATTTGCCAAAGAACACATCAACTGGCCTAAAGAGAAATGGAGGAACATTTTGTGGACTGATGAGAGTAAAATTGTTCTTTTTGGGTCCAAGGGCCACAGGCAGTTTGTGAGACGACCCCCAAACTCTGAATTCAAGCCACAGTACACAGTGAAGACAGTGAAGCATGGAGGTGCAAGCATCATGATATGGGCATGTTTCTCCTACTATGGTGTTGGGCCTATTTATCGCATACCAGGGATCATGGATCAGTTTGCATATGTTAAAATACTTGAAGAGGTCATGTTGCCCTATGCTGAAGAGGACATGCCCTTGAAATGGTTGTTTCAACAAGACAATGACCCAAAACACACTAGTAAACGGGCAAAGTCTTGGTTCCAAACCAACAAAATTAATGTTATGGAGTGGCCAGCCCAATCTCCAGACCTTAATCCAATTGAGAACTTGTGGGGTGATATCAAAAATGCTGTTTCTGAAGCAAAACCAAGAAATGTGAATGAATTGTGGAATGTTGTTAAAGAATCATGGAGTGGAATAACAGCTGAGAGGTGCCACAAGTTGGTTGACTCCATGCCACACAGATGTCAAGCAGTTTTAAAAAACTGTGGTCATACAACTAAATATTAGTTTAGTGATTCACAGGATTGCTAAATCCCAGAAAAAAAAAAATGTTTGTACAAAATAGTTTTGAGTTTGTACAGTCAAAGGTAGACACTGCTATTTTTTTGAACACACCCCTTTCAACTAATTCAACTAATTGCCCAACTGCACAGCCTTAAGAGCGTGCATATCATGAATGCTGGGTCTCATTTGTTTTCTGACAATCTACTGAACCTACTGGTAACTTGTTTGCCACGTAGCAATAAAAAATATACTAAAAACCTTGATTATTCTGGTAAGTCACATTGTACTGCTATTATTTTGAACAATACTGTACTTCGAATGGGTGGAGTCAAAGGAAAGAAGGTAAGACCATAGGAGTTGTGTATTTTCAAAATCTCCCGGCCGTTTTGCAAATCACATACCCCACCTTTCATCAGCGCGATTTACTGCAATGCTTTTTTTCCCCTTAGTTGGTCAGAACAAAAGTGGATGTTACTTGTTCCAGTGTCATTTTCCGGTGAACATTCTTCTGTTGGTCATGACTCATACTTCCAAAAAGTATAATCGGTCATTGCAAATGACAGTATCCACACCGACGCGATGTGATTGACAGCAGCACGTTCTCCTCAAAACATTGGATTCATTCTCCCTGTGCCGTGTTAAAGCACAACCCATGTAAAGTTGATAGTTCCACGAATGACTGCAATTGCAGATTTCGAACAGAAATGGCGACAAAGACGAAAAACTAGGACTGCAGCGTTAAATAATTTCTTGTTTGTTTTTTTTAATTGTGAGTACATAAATACATTTCAAATGACACGGGTGCTTGATGAAGTCGATATGCACCTACAAATCAACTTAAACCAAACCATTCTATGGTTTGCCAGCAATAAAGATATTTTCTATTTGAACACCTGAGCACCAGCTAATAGTGGTTGACTGTGTTGCGTGTTCATTATTTTGGGGGCGGAGCAATGAAGGGAGGGGTGTGTTTGTTTGGGTGTCGATTTCAAATATTAAGTGTTTCTCAGAAATCACTTATTGCATTTTTAACTAGCTGGCAGTAAACATCAGTAGATAGTTGCTGCATGTTTAAGATGGTTACCGTTTTATTCCTCGATGTTCTTGCTTTGCCTGACTGCTTATGAGGACCATTGCTGTTTACCTTGTCCAGTTCAGGAGAGGAAACAGAAGCTGCACAATGGGGCTAGATGTCAGAAAAGAAACCAGTGAATATCAAAATATCAGAATATTTGTAAAGGACAAAAAAACTTGTTAATGTTCATTCCTCTAGCTGTCCTATACTTTATATATCATTCCACACACAACTCTATGCTGAGAGAGTCAATAATATAGAATAATGATACAGATGTTTTAAAGTGGACTTACGGATTTATGCAGGCGCAAACTGCTGGCTCTCGTTTTATCAGTGGATTCTGCTGATGCTTTATTCAAAGGCTTGAGAAATATGAGACCACAATCACATAGTAACTAATCAGAATTAGAGTAAAAAATTATCATGAATTACTGATCAATCTCTTTAGCATTTTATTGATAATACCTTGACTCGCCATGGCCAATCGGAGTCTCCATAATTGTAAGTGATTTCCTCTCCTGGTAGAATGTCTCGTACAGCAAACAGACACAGGTGAGGTTTTCTGCTCACTTCAACAGTTCTCATTTTGCAAGTAGGATTTCTGGTCTCATCGTTTGCAAGTCTTCCCAAAGACAAGTCTTCTTTAGATGCATCCATGCTATAAAAACATAAAATGAACACTCAATACTTATAATCTTAGTATATATGCTAGACATGTACAGTTATTTTTACAAGTGGTTCTGAACTCCAGTCCTGGGAACCCACCGCTCTGCATATGCTGTATGTCTCGTGTTTTAATCCACCTGATTGAGATGAGGAGTTCATCATCAGAACATGGCTCTATGAACTCATCTGAGTGCATCAGGTGAAGGAGACATACAGAACCTGCAGAGGAGGGACCAGAACCACTGATCTATATGATAGTGTACTGCAATGTATGGTAATGTACAGCTCTCAGATAAAAGCATCTAAAAGTTACCATGTTGTTCTCTTTAGGGAATACAGGGGGAATTTTTTTTGATGACTCAAAGAAACTACACTCCGTACTCTATGTCAGTTCATGGTGAATTTGAAGTATTAGGGTGTGTTCACATGTGGCATGTTTTTTTAGACTGTTAATGTGGTTCATCTGAATAAATGTGAAAGCTGCTATTTGAAACCTGGTGCGACCAAACAAGCGGACCGAGACGCTGAAAAGAAGGGTCTCAGTTGGCTTCCAAATGAACTCTGGTGCAGTTCAAATGAAATATGAACATAACATGGACCAGAGACATGTAAATAAACCAAAAACAGGAATATGTGACCCTAAAAAGGACAGACTGGTCAATCATAACTTAGGTTCAACGATAGAAATGCCAATCTGAACACTAAGCGTATCCGGACCAAAAGAAACGAGCGAACAGAACTACAGGCATGAACTAAGTATCTTACAGTTCCAGATATTTCAGCATACCTACTACATCAATCCAACAGTTCTGTACTCACCACCAATTTTTGCCATGCCACTGAAAATCAAACAGGAACGTGTTCTCAGCTTCAGTGTAGTGTTCAGTTCGGTCCAGACTCTCCTGTGAACTCAGAAGTTCACCTCTGTATTCAAGAACAAAATCACCTCTGAAAAAAGCTCCAGTGGTGAAAACTCCACGCCCTGAAGAGGAGAAATACATTAGCTTCAGTTTCTTTAATGTCAAATATTATTTTGATTCTTACTAAAAGTTCTCTACCATATGATGTACATTATATGATGTAGAAGGGAAATTACTGAAGGAAAATAGTCAGCCAGGCTAATCTCAAAGCATGCTTTGCTTTTCATACTTTTAAGTCTTAAAATTATAGTTAAAATTACATACATTTTCTTACACAAACAATATGATCATGGCTATATATTGTTTAGAACAGAGTGCCGCAGTGATGATGTATTTTTGAAGGCCAACCCGGTAGTTCACCTCACCTAGTTCCCTCCACAAAAACCTTATAGGATTTTAGAACCCTATAGAAAATCCATATCCTTGTGTAATATATATAATGTTTCTACATTCTTGTAATGTATGTTTGACTGATTGTGTGCCTTTATAAGTAAATCAGGTTAATGACGTCAAAAGCAAACCATATGTGTATCTGACTTTGTGTATTTCATATGTCATGTCACTTGTGATGTTAAATAAAGCCCAAGAGTATTCCAGAATATCAGTGGGAATCTTACAGACTCATATTCTCCTCTCATCCAGTATCGGATGAAGGATTTTGACTGTACCACCTCTGCATGAGATGAGAACACATTTTAAGAGTTTCTTGGGTAGAGAAAACGCTTGCTCTCTCTGGATGTGCTTAAATCCACAATAAGGACACTTTCCTGTCACACATCACACATGCTCACTTCAATAAGCCACAGAACACAGGTTAAAGGGATAGTTTACCCAAAAATGAAATTTCTTTCAGTAATTACTCACCCTCATGTTGTTCCAAACCCGTAAAACCTTCGTTCATCTTCGGAACACAAATTAAGATATTTTTGATGAAATCTGAGAGCTGGATCACTCCTCCATAGACTTCCAAGGGACTGAAACTTGTTGGCCCAGAAAAGTTATTAAAGAGATCATTAATATAGTCCAAGTGACTACAGTGGCTCAGTCTTAAGTTTATCAAGCGACGAGAATACTTTTGTGCGCAAAAAATAAATAAAAATAACGACTTTATTCCACTATTCATTTCCTTCTCTCTGGGCCACGAGTGAGTTCACGTAGTAAAACTGTGCAGTGCGTCTGTGTTGCACGTCACACGCATCACACACATGACCAGCGTCGGCCAATAGTGAGCCTACGTGGTGACGTGTAACACAGACGCACTGCACAGTTTTACTACGTGAACTCACTCGAGGCCCAGATAGAAGGAAATGAATAGTGGAATAAAGTCATTATTTTTGTTGTTTTTTGCACACAAAAAGTATTCTCGTCGCTTGATAAACTTAAGACTGAGCCACTGTAGTCACTTGGACTATATTAACGATCTCTTTTATAACTTTTCTGGGCCAACAAGTTTCAGTCCCTTGGAAGCCTATGGAGGAGTGATCCAGCTCTCAGATTTCATCAAAAATATCTTAATTTGTGTTCCGAAGATGAACGAAGGTTTTACGGGTTTGGAACAACATAGACAAAATCTAGCTGTGTCGATTGGTTTATGCTTATGCCGTTTATGATTACCTTAGTCTGCGTTTACATGACCACCAGAACTGTTGGCTTATTATGCATAATTGGGTTATGTATGTGCAAATAAACATTGACTTTGGGTTGATGGAACCAGAAGTGCAAAAATGCAACTGCTTTGTTTTACTGTATGACGTACACACCTCCGCCGACTTGAGCTTCCAAAGTTACCGGAAGTCATTCATTTTCAATGGAAGCTGGCTTCTCTCAGCTGCAAGGAGCGTCAAATTCCTTGGCATGGCGTTTTGAGCGACTAGAGCGTCAATCTGAAAGTTGAAGTAGCTCAACTTTATGGTAATGAGCTATGTTCAGCGGCAAGCAGCAGCAAAACGCCAGCAACCAATCGGAATATAGACGTCCTTCGCGCTGGCTGATTCCGGAGAAACATACGATGTAAACTTTCGTTCCTACCAAAACATTAGTTCTATCAACACGCTATCAAACTGTGTCCAGCCTGAAGTTCCGCTGGACGTACCTCTCGTCATCGAGCCGCAGCTGCTGCACCAGCCGGTGATACTCTCTGAATTGATAACGGCCCTGGAGGGTTTCATGAACCCAAAATCTCCGAGTCCGACGTCTTCTCAAGCAGCACCAAACACAACAACTTCACGATTATCCGACAGTGATACACATTTGAGAATGAGCTCAACTTATTTGAAATATTTACGAGCGCTCGTTTTAAGCGGGAATGCAATTAATTTGCTCACGGTAACACCAATTTGACCAATTACATTAAAGTAAATATAATATTAATATAACAATAATAGCTAATTATTATTTTCTTCCCAAACAAATGTGACCAAAACGGTTATAATAATTCTGTCATTATAAATGGTTTCTTCAGTGTATTGCTTGTTTTTTCTGTTTATTACATTTTATGTTGTGACACTTCTCTTCTCCATGCTATGTCAGAGCAGCCAAAGCGTCAACAAGCTTCCCCGTACTTTTTGACAAGCGTCCTTGACAGGGCGGCCAGAGCTTCTTTGCAGCTCAAGTCGGCGGCTGTGTGTACGTACAGTTAGGGCTCATGCCAGCAGAACTCTATTCAGGAATCTGGACTGCACAATAAAAATATATATATATTTATAAAGTACTGTTTAACTTGTGGCCTAACAACCATATGACTTGCCTTACATTAAATTCTCAGTTTTGTAGATTAACATTATTACTAGGGCTGGGCGATAAAATGATAATGATAATTATCATGATATAATTTCTCGATAAAACGATATCCAGAGTTCGATAAATGTTCGATAATGTTTATGCGCCAAAAGCGGAACCGAACTCATTTGACCCACGCGCCACACGGACCGTTTATCCGCTCGGCTCAAAGTCCAAACGGCAGTGCAGCATGACTCGCGAGCTCACTAGAGCAGATGCGTTTACTCTGATCGGACTCTGTCATCAGATCCAGTGAGAAGCGCTTGACTTCAGCCAAGAACACACGTTTCAGTGATTTAAACCAGTTTAAAGGCCGATTAAACCGCGCTGACAAACAGGAGAAACACTGTGGTCAGTCAGAAGGCTTCTTTGTCTACAAATTCCCACCATTTACTACGGATTTACTGTAACGTTAGCCTAATAATATTAACTGCACCATGAAATGTGGGATATACAGTATTGTTCAAAATAATAGCAGTACAATGTGACTAACCAGAATAATCAAGGTTTTTCGTATATTTTTTTATTGCTACGTGGCAAACAAGTTACCAGTAGGTTCAGTAGATTCTCAGAAAACAAATGAGACCCAGCATTCATGATATGCACGCTCTTAAGGCTGTGCAATTGGGCAATTAGTTGAAAGGGGTGTGTTCAAAAAAATAGCAGTGTGGCATTCAATCACTGAGGTCATCAATTTTGTGAAGAAACAGGTGTGAATCAGGTGGCCCCTATTTAAGGATGAAGCCAACACTTGTTGAACATGCATTTGAAAGCTGAGGAAAATGGGTCGTTCAAGACATTGTTCAGAAGAACAGCGTACTTTGATTAAAAAGTTGATTAGAGAGGGGAAAACCTATAAAGAGGTGCAAAAAATGATAGGCTGTTCAGCTAAAATGATCTCCAATGCCTTAAAATGGAGAGCAAAACCAGAGAGACGTGGAAGAAAACGGAAGACAACCATCAAAATGGATAGAAGAATAACCAGAATGGCAAAGGCTCAGCCAATGATCACCTCCAGGATGATCAAAGACAGTCTGGAGTTACCTGTAAGTACTGTGACAGTTAGAAGACGTCTGTGTGAAGCTAATCTATTTTCAAGAATCCCCCGCAAAGTCCCTCTGTTAAAAAAGGCATGTGCAGAAGAGGTTACAATTTGCCAAAGAACACATCAACTGGCCTAAAGAGAAATGGAGGAACATTTTGTGGACTGATGAGAGTAAAATTGTTCTTTTTGGGTCCAAGGGCCACAGGCAGTTTGTGAGACGACCCCCAAACTCTGAATTCAAGCCACAGTACACAGTGAAGACAGTGAAGCATGGAGGTGCAAGCATCATGATATGGGCATGTTTCTCCTACTATGGTGTTGGGCCTATTTATCGCATACCAGGGATCATGGATCAGTTTGCATATGTTAAAATACTTGAAGAGGTCATGTTGCCCTATGCTGAAGAGGACATGCCCTTGAAATGGTTGTTTCAACAAGACAATGACCCAAAACACACTAGTAAACGGGCAAAGTCTTGGTTCCAAACCAACAAAATTAATGTTATGGAGTGGCCAGCCCAATCTCCAGACCTTAATCCAATTGAGAACTTGTGGGGTGATATCAAAAATGCTGTTTCTGAAGCAAAACCAAGAAATGTGAATGAATTGTGGAATGTTGTTAAAGAATCATGGAGTGGAATAACAGCTGAGAGGTGCCACAAGTTGGTTGACTCCATGCCACACAGATGTCAAGCAGTTTTAAAAAACTGTGGTCATACAACTAAATATTAGTTTAGTGATTCACAGGATTGCTAAATCCCAGAAAAAAAAAATGTTTGTACAAAATAGTTTTGAGTTTGTACAGTCAAAGGTAGACACTGCTATTTTTTTGAACACACCCCTTTCAACTAATTGCCCAATTGCACAGCCTTAAGAGCGTGCATATCATGAATGCTGGGTCTTGTTTGTTTTCTGACAATCTACTGAACCTACTGGTAACTTGTTTGCCACGTAGCAATAAAAAATATACTAAAAACCTTGATTATTCTGGTTAGTCACATTGTACTGCTATTATTTTGAACAATACTGTACATATTGGATTGTTTTATATTATTACAGTTGTTTTCAGTCGCAAACAAGCATTTGTCCAAGCAGTTGTCATATTTTCAAAACTCTAAACACAATTAGCACAGCATCTGTCTATTGTGGGCATACCATTCACACATTTCATGTCGTTTTTACACAATATGGAGTCATTGAACACATTTCCACAATGCTTACATTTTCTGAACAGACAAGCTATACCTCCCAACAAAATTATGGATCGTTTTTGTAGTATTTACAAATGTTAACACACAACATCCCACAATAGCAAAAACAATGTTCCTAACCTTAGATACAGTATAAAAAAAATCTGCTTCTGCAATGATATCAGTTCAAAAACAATTTATCTTAGCTGATTTATGTTGTGTAAATTGGGCCAACCACAGCTGATTCCAATCTGGCTTAGACTCAATTGCAGGGGTTATTTTTTTCTATTACACTGACACTTATACAATACAGTAAAAGGAGGACTTTGAAGAGTGATATTTTTGGAAACAGAAACAGAAAAAGACAAACACTAATGTATGGACGAGGAAGAGTAAGAGCAAGGGCCCAGTGAGAGGAGCAGGAGCAGTGAACAGTGAGAAGAGCAGGAGCAGTGAGAGGAGCAGGAGCAGTGAGAGATGCAGTGAGAGGAGCAGGAGCAGTGAGAGGAGCAGGAGCAGTGAGAGATGCAGTGAGAGGAGCAGGAGCAGTGAGAGGAGCAGGAGCAGTGAGAGGAGCAGGAGCAGTGAGAGGAGCAGTGAGAGGAGCAGGAGCAGTGAGAGGAGCAGGAGCAGTGAGAGGAGCAGGAGCAGTGAGAGGAGCAGTGAGAGGAGCAGGAGCAGTGAGAGGAGCAGGAGCAGTGAGAGGAGCAGTGAGAGGAGCAGGAGCAGTGAGAGATGCAGTGAGAGGAGCAGGAGCAGTGAGAGGAGCAGGAGCAGTGAGAGGAGCAGGAGCAGTGAGAGGAGCAGGAGCAGTGAGAGATGCAGTGAGAGGAGCAGGAGCAGTGAGAGGAGCAGGAGCAGTGAGAGATGCAGTGAGAGGAGCAGGAGCAGTGAGAGGAGCAGGAGCAGTGAGAGGAGCAGGAGCAGTGAGAGGAGCAGTGAGAGGAGCAGGAGCAGTGAGAGGAGCAGGAGCAGTGAGAGGAGCAGGAGCAGTGAGAGGAGCAGTGAGAGGAGCAGGAGCAGTGAGAGGAGCAGGAGCAGTGAGAGGAGCAGTGAGAGGAGCAGGAGCAGTGAGAGATGCAGTGAGAGGAGCAGGAGCAGTGAGAGGAGCAGGAGCAGTGAGAGGAGCAGGAGCAGTGAGAGAAGCAGGAGCAGTGAGAGATGCAGTGAGAGGAGCAGGAGCAGTGAGAGGAGCAGGAGCAGTGAGAGATGCAGTGAGAGGAGCAGGAGCAGTGAGAGGAGCAGGAGCAGTGAGAGGAGCAGGAGCAGTGAGAGGAGCAGTGAGAGGAGCAGGAGCAGTGAGAGGAGCAGGAGCAGTGAGAGGAGCAGGAGCAGTGAGAGGAGCAGTGAGAGGAGCAGGAGCAGTGAGAGATGCAGTGAGAGGAGCAGGAGCAGTGAGAGGAGCAGGAGCAGTGAGAGATGCAGTGAGAGGAGCAGGAGCAGTGAGAGGAGCAGGAGCAGTGAGAGGAGCAGGAGCAGTGAGAGGAGCAGGTGCAATGAGAGGATCAGTGAGAGGAGCAGTGAGAGATGCAGGGAGAGATGCAGGGAGAGATGCAGGGAGAGGAGCAGGAGCAGTGAGAGGAGCAGGAGCAGTGAGAGATGCAGTGAGAGGAGCAGTGAGAGGAGCGGGAGCAGTGAACAGTGAGAGGAGCAGTGAGAGGAGCAGTGAGAGATGCAGTGAGAGGAGCAGGAGCAGTGAGAGATGCAGTGAGAGGAGCAGGAGCAGTGAGAGATGCAGTGAGAGGAGCAGGAGCAGTGAGAGATGCAGTGAGAGGAGCGGGAGCAGTGAGAGATGCAGTGAGAGGAGCGGGAGCAGTGAGAGATGCAGTGAGAGGAGCCGGAGCAGTGAGAGATGCAGTGAGAGGAGCAGGAGAAGTGAGAGATGCAGTGAGAGGAGCCGGAGCAGTGAGAGATGCAGTGAGAGGAGCAGGAGAAGTGAGAGATGCAGTGAGAGGAGCAGTGAGGGGAGCAGGAGCAGTGAGAGGAGCGGGAGCAGGAGCAGTGAGAGGAGCAGTGAGGGGAGCAGGAGCAGTGAGAGGAGCAGGAGCATTGAGAGGAGCAGTGAGAGATTTTATTTTACCCCCCCCCCCCCTCTCCTTTTTTTATTCTGGGCTTTTTTCTGTTGTTGTTTTTTTGTTCAGAATGCTCTTATGTGTTTCATGGATATTTTGTTCACTGTAAGCAATACTGTCAAACCTTTTCTGTTCTATCATACCGTGTTTCTACTGTACCTCCTGCAGTAAACAGTAAAGGAAAAATAGCTTTTTACTGGAATGCTTTTGAATGTGAACATTACTGTACATTTGGACATACAGTTCCTAACCAAGAAATTTAGTGTAAAACAGTGAATTGCATGTTTTGCATGCAAATACCTGTAAAACTGAGACTGAAAAGTCTATGCAGTTTTTGTAATGTCAACAATAGCCAGTATTTTGAAACCTGGTGTACTTTGATTGACTGCATGTACCTTTTGAGGTGAAAACAAGTGTTATTCTTTGACAGAATAATTTAATTTTGAGTCAGATTTCCAGTGTTTTGGTAAAGTTGGTGTGTTGACAGAAAGATGTGTTCTATTTTGAAATGAAAATTTAGTATAAATTTAACAAAATGTGTTTTCGAGAAGAAAATTATCCATTTGGCCAATTGTGTTTTGTAGGTGTTAGTCTGTGTTAAGAGTTTAGAAAAAGTATCTGAAGTATGGGTAAGCGCTTGTTAGCGATTGAAAAAAACTGTAATGTAGACAATGTATTAAAGGATTAATAAAATAGTTACAGTATTTGGTTTTGTGGTTATCATGATCTAAATGCATGATACTGGATGACCAATGGTTAATTTTAATAAAACTCAAACAGTCAGATTATTACATTTTACCAAATAAAATTGAGGTCGTTTTAAAAGATGTTACTGTTTTTGTTAATGAACATAAATTTTACATAGTAAATCTGCTCCTAACTGAATCTAATACTGCTGCAAATCATTGTCAAATATGCATTTTGAGACAAAATATATCTAATATTAATATTGCTGCCTGCACTGTAAACTGTGCTGAAGATCCGTGCCATCAAAGTCAGGCAACACAAACCTGTTTCAAGACTTGAAACAATATCCCCCATTAGCACATCCAGGAACTAAGAAATACATTTTCCAATAAATATATTTATTTTGTTAAGGAAAAATAACAAATGTTTGAATGTTCTACCTCAGATTTGTGAAATGTTCACCTGTTTGGCAAGTGTTTGTCATGATATGTTCTGACAATAAAGAGTAGTTTAAAACCACAATTAATGCTCTGGTTTCTACAACTTTCACTTAGGAGCAAATATCTGCCTTTAAACTTGAAAGAAATAAAGATTTGACATTTATTGTGATAATTATCGATATCGACTAATATAAAACAATTATCGTGATAACTTTTTTGCCATATCCCCCAGCCCTAGTTATTAGTTACTAAACTGCTTAGTCATTTATACTTGCCTTTATATTTGCTGATGAACTGCTCTCGAAGCCCAGGCTTGTCAGTTTTACAGGTAATGTGATGATGCTCAGCGTCCTGCAGAGGTTTCCTACGTCTTTTATTTCCCAGCATGGCGACTTTTTTTCTTGAAATGACTGGAAAAAATAAATACAAATAAATATAAGGTGAATGAAATAAACAAGCATATTTTAAAAAATCCTGTTGATCTTACTGGAATTGTTCACCAAAAACACACATAATTAACATACTAACCCTCATATCCAAACCGGTGTTGTGTTTTTCTGTGGAACAAATCTTTATATTATATATATTTTTTTTTTAATGGAAATGTCATTAATGCCAAAAACCATTGGTTCTTGTGTGTCTTGTAACCACAATTGATGTCAATCTATATTTGATTTAAGAGCTAAAGTATATGGGAGATTTTCAGTCAATAACCAGCTAGATTTATATGGACTATTTTTAATGTGCTTTTTGTCTGCTTTGGAGCTTGAAACAAAATACAATTTTTATAAAGTATCAATTCATGGTCATTGTGCAAAAAAATCTCAGTGAAGATAAATTATTAAAATAAAACATTCCACTAAAAAACCAATTCGGGGGCAAATAATGTAATAATGTATTACATAAAATATAATATATAAAATAATGATATTAAAAAATGAGAATGAATTATTTCAAATTACTGTTGATATTTTACAACACTTTTGAGAAAAACAATGATTTAGAAAACTACCACTGACTCGGTTGTCTTGATTACTTTGTAGAACCTAAAGTACTATTATATGAAAAATAACAAAATTATATTTAATAGTCAATTTTATATATACAATTTGTTTTCATTATTGCAACAAATCATCAAATGACACAGGCTTAGAAGCAAACTCAAATACAATCGAGAAGTAAATAAAACCCTATTACAAAAAATAACTAAACCACTAAAATAAACATACATCGTACTATATTTCATATTACACAATGTATTTAGTTATCATGCATTTTCAGGACAAGTCTTGATCTCACCTTTCCTCCTGGTGGGTTGTTTGTCGTCTGTTTCGCGCGTTCCATCGTCACGTGTCTGCATTTCCCGGGAAAACACCACCGTCGCTGACTTGCGTAAATGACGTAGTTACGTATTTGGATTTCACGTTGAAATTGTGACTACATTTATTTGGCCTAATAGAAAATTATCTGGTGGCAATGATATTTGTTTTGACCACAGTACTGTTTCTTCAAACTTAAAAAAAAAATGTGATGAAGTTAGTCTTTCTAGTGGACAGAGCACATGATCACTTTTTAACCGAGCACCCACCTCAAACTAGGAACCAGTGCGCATGTCCGTACAAGCACTGGTTTAAAAGAGCAAAAAGTACCCGGTGTGCACTTATTTTTATAAAATAACACCACATCATAAAGTTTTTAAGAGAATTACAAATAAGAATATTCAAAACGTGCAGGTCTGCTGTAAACTAGAGCTCACAAGACTTTTGTTAGTTCATTCATTCATCTCATCTGCAGCGAGTCAGTCAGAGACAGTGCTGTGGGGGAAGGGCGCGCGCGCGATCAGAGAGTGCTGTGGGGGAAGGGCGGCTGATCACAGTATGAGCAGCAGAAGCAGATCTCAGCTAGGGCTATAGGGCTATAGTTGAAAATCAAAGTAAGAACTAATAAATCTGTAAACAAACATTTAAACGTGCCAGCTTAATTCATGATTCTTTTAAACACTTTTGTTATTTTGTATGACTATAACTGCTCTCTCTCTCTCTCTCTATATATATATATATAGAGAGAGAGAGAGAGAGATACATAGATATATAATTTCTTGAATCATTCTTAAGATTTTCAAACCAGTAAGTGCACTGGTTTGTAAAAAAAATGTACCCAACTTGTACTTAATTTTCTGAAATAACACCACATCATAAAGCTTTTAAGAGGATTACAAATATGAATATTCAAAATGTGCAGGTCTGCTGTAAACAAGAGCTCACAACTGTCTAAATGAGCAACCTAGATCTCTTGAACAGACATCTTATTTTCTATTACAGTTGTTTTCAGTCGCTAACAAGCATTTGTCCAAGCAGTTGTCATATTTTCAAAACTCTAAACACAATTAGCACAGCATCTGTCTATTGTGGCCATACCATTCACACATTTCATGTCGTTTTTACACAATATGGAGTCATTGAACACATTTCCACAATGCTTACATTTTCTGAACAGACAAGCTATACCTCCCAACAAAATTATGGATCGTTTTTGTAGTATTTACAAATGTTAACACACAACATCCCACAATAGCAAAAACAATGTTCCAAACCTTAGATACAGTATAAAAAAAATCTGCTTCTGCAATGATATCAGTTCAAAAACAATATATCTTAGCTGATTTATGTTGTGTAAATTGGGCCAACCACAGCTGATTCCAATCTGGCTTAGACTCAATTGCAGGGGTTATTTTTTTTTCTATTACATTGACACTTATACAATAAAGTAAAAGGAGGACTTTGAAGAGTAATATTTTTGGAAACAGAAAAAGACAAACACTGTAATGTATGGACGAGGAAGAGTAAGAGCAAGGGGGCCAGGGAGAAGAGCAGGAGCAGTGAGATGGATATTCTGTTCACTGTAAGCAATACTCTCAAAGCTTTCTGTTCTATCATACCGCGTTTCTACTGTACCTCCTGCAGTAAACAGTAAAGGAAAAAAATAGCTTTTTACTGGAATGCTTTTGAATGTAAACATTACTGTACATTTGGACATACAGTTCCTAACCAAGAAATTTAGTGTAAAACAGTGAATTGCATGTTTTGCATGCAAATACCTGTAAAACTGAGACTGAAAAGTCTATGCAGTTTTTGTAATGTCAACAATAGCCAGTATTTTGAAACCTGGTGTACTTTGATTGACTGCATGTACCTTTTGAGGTGAAAACAAGTGTTATTCTTTGACAGAATAATTTAATTTTGAGTCACATTTCCAGTGTTTTGGTAAAGTTGGTGTGTTGACAGAAAGATGTGTTCTATTTTGAAATGAAGATTTAGTATAAATTTAACAAAATGTGTTTTCGAGAAGAAAATTATCCATTTGGCCAATTGTGTTTTGTAGGTGTGAGTCTGTGTTAAGAGTTTAGAAAAAGTATCTAAAGTATGGGTAAGCGCTTGTAAGCGATTGAAAAAAAACTGTAATAGCATTTATTAATCAAAACAGTCAATTGAAGTCTGCAAACCCACAGCAGGGCTGATATGCAAGCATCTCATCTGCAGCGAGTCAGTCAGAGACAGTGCTGTGGGGGAAGGGCGCGCGCGCGATCAGAGAGTGCTGTGGGGGAAGGGCGGCTGATCACAGTATGAGCAGCAGAAGCAGATCTCAGCTAGGGCTAGGGCTAGGGCTATAAAATCAAAGTAAGAACAAATAAATATGTTAACAAACATTTAAACGTGCCAGCTTAATTCATGATTCTTTTAAACACTTTTTGTTATTTTGTATGACAATAACTGCTCTCTCTCTCTCTCTCTCTCTCTCTCTCTATATATATATATATCATTTCTTGAATAATTCTTAAGATTTGCAAACCAGTGAGTGCATTTTTCAAAACAATTGGTACAAACCCAGACAAAAACAAAGCCTGTAACTTGCTCAATATCCTTAATACAATATCAATGAACATCAGTGCCATCAGAATGACAAGTCCTTGTGTCATTGTTTACAAACATGATAGTCTAAATGCTTTGTCATTTTGTCAATATAACAGTGAACTATCATTCAAAAAGTGAAACTTGTATATTATATTCATTCATTACACACAGACTGATATATTTCAAATATGTTTCTTTTAATTTTGATGATTATAACTGACAACTACGTAAAATCCCAAATTCAGTATCTCAGAAAATTTGAATATTACTTAAGACCAATACAAAGAAAGGATTTTTAGAAATGCTGGCCAACTGAAAGGTATGAGCATGAAAAGTATGAGCATGTACAGCACTCAATACTTAGTTGTGGCTCTTTTGTCTGAATTACTGCAGCAATGCGGCGTGGCATGGAGTCGATCAGTCTGTGGCACTGCTCAGGTGTTATGAGAGCCCAGGTGTCTCTGATAGTGGCCTTCAGCTCTTCTGCATTCCTGGGTCTGACATGTCACATCTTCCTCTTCACAATACCCCATAGAAGACAAGTTTGCTGGCCAATTAAGAACAGGGATACAATGGCCCTTAAATCAGGTACTGCTTTGGCAGTGTGTGCTGGTGCCACATCCTGTTGGAAAATGAAATCTGCATCTCCATAAAGTTGATCAGCAGCAGGAAGCATGAAGTGCTCTAAAACTTCCTGGTATACGGCTGCGTTGACCTTGGACCTCAGAAAACACAATGGAGCAACACCAGTAGATGACATGGCACCGCAAACCATCACTGACTGTGGAAACTTTACACTGGACCTCAAGCAACGTGGATTGTGTGCTTCTCCATTCTTCCTCCAGACTCTGGGACCTTGGTTTCCAAAGGAAATGCAAAAGTTACTTTCATTAGAGAACATAACTTTGGACCACTCAGCAGCAGTCCAGTCCTTTTTGTCTTTAGCCCAGGTGAGACGCTTCTGACGCTGTGTCTTGTTCAAGAGTGGCTTGACACCAGGAATGCGACAGCTGAAACCCATGTCTTGCATATGTCTGTGCGTGGTGGTTCTTGAAGCACTGACTCCAGCTGCAGTCCACTCTTTGTGAATCTCCCCCACAGTTTTGAATGGGTTTTGTTTCACTATCCTCTCCAGGATGTGGTTATCCCTATAGAGCTGGTAAGTCCCGCCCCCTCCGTAAAACCCCACTGGACCTCAAAGTTGAAAAACTGTCAATGCAAATGGGATTAATTTCATTAATGGGAGAAAATAATTATTTTCTGGTCCCGTTTGAATTGTGACATGAATGTGAACATATGTTGTCTGTGAATTTTTTATATAATCTTTCGTGTGAAGAATGTTACAATTTAGCAGGTAGAAGTTTGATAGGGGTAGACTTTTTGTGACAGCACTTTGTGGACTACAACTCTTTGCTGCTTTCGACATGTTTGAAACGTCAACAACACTAGCACATGGCTCTAGCTCACGGATCCCGCTAAACATGGCTGTGTCTTTGGTGCACTTCACCACCTTCTTTCAGGGAGAGGACAAAATCTTTGAGGTTGGCGAAAACCACAGGTAAGTCAACTTTATGGGGTGACGTCACATAGGCGACATGTAGTCTTTCTCGTTATGTCTTTTCCACAACTGCTAGCCGATAAATCATACCATATACTGTCACTGTTCACATTCATGGCACAATTCAAACGGGACCAGAAAATAATTATTTTCTCCCATTCACTTGCATTGACGGTTTTCCAACTTTAAGGTCCAGCTGGGTTTTACGGAAGGGGCGGGACTTACCAGCTCTATTGCTTGTACACTTTTTTTCTACCACATCTTTTCCTTCCCTTCGCCTTTTTATTAATGTGCCGGGACACAGAGCTCTGTGAACAGCCAGCCTATTTAGCAATGACCTTTTGTGTCTTGCCCTCCTTGTGCAAGGTGTGGTCATCTTTTGGACAACTGTCAAGTCAGCAGTCTTCCCCAAGATTGTGTAGCCTACAGAACTATTGAGAGACCATTTAAATGTTTTGAGTTAATTAACTGATTAGAGTGTGGCACCAGGTGTCTTCAATATTGAACCTTTTCACAAAATTCTAATTTGGGATTTTCCTTAGTTGTCAGTTATTATCATCAAAATTAAAAGAAATAAACATTTGAAATATATCAGTCTGTGTGTAATGAATGAATATAATATAGAAGTTTCACTTTTTGAATGGAATTAGTGAAATAAATCAACTTTTTGATGATATTCTAATCATATGACCAGCACCTGTATACTTTGTATAAGTGTTTTTTACATTATGCCTCTGGGATAGGCAACTTCGGTCCTGGAGGGCCATTGTCCTGCAGAGTTGAGCTCCATTCCTAATTAAACACACATGAACAAGGCAATCAATGTTTTCAGGATTACTAGATATATACAGGCAGGTGAGTTTTTATCTGGGCTGGAGCTAAACTCTGCAGGACAGCGGCCCTCCAGGACCGGAGTTGCCAATGTAAAATGCAAGTAGACTGCTGTAATATATAATGTAAATATGCTGTATTGCACGACTACAGTATAGTGAACACTGTGTGATTGCACACCTGTTCAAGGACTATGCATTAATTGTGGGGGGAGAGAAACGGTAGAGCATATATTAATAGAATGTGAAGCATACAGAACAGAACGAATCATGCTGTTAGAACAAGTTAAAGAATTAGGTTACACACATTTATCAGTAGAGGGTTTACTTTCCTTTTCTGCATCAAAATCATCAGCATGGCCAGCATGAGATACCTTAAAGAAACAGACTTATTTAATCGAATTTAAGAATAACCAAGAATATATATATATATATATATATATATATATATATATATATATATATATATATATATATATATATATATATATATATATATATATCATTATTATTATTATTATATATTTTTTTTCAATACATATTAGTAGAAATCCGCATTGAAGCTCCACACCCCAAACAGTTGGTGGCGGTAATGCACCAAATTGGTATGCCAACCGCCAATAAAAGAAGAAGAAGCACACCTGTTCAAATGTTTTAATGACTGAGGACACACACGGTTGTTCTCCCAACATTCAGCTCACCTTTTGACCCGCTTCGGCCATAAGGTCATGATATTGAGAACATGATAGTGGCCCTTATTTCTTCAGAATCTTGTCCTCTTCTACCTCTTCCTCTGTTTTACCTCTGTATTCTTCCACCACACATCCTTACTTCTTCCATGCTGTTCACCCTGTTTGTACCTTGTTGTTCTTACATTACCAGAGTGTGTAACACTGTGTTGTGTTGTGCTCTGTCTGTATGCTTCTCAGATGAAGCTTAATGAGATGCACTCTGAGCTATTTTAAGGAACTGGTGGATTATTGGATGATCGAATGCTTTACATTCCCCTTCATTAGTGAAAATCAGAATTCACCTCTGCAATTCAACAATTCAGGACAAAAATGTCTAAGAGAAGTGTATAGAAAATTTGCTTGACAGTTTATGACAACTACTATTCTGCATTTAATGACTTAATGAATTAATACCTAAATGTTTTGGGGAGTAAGACTTGGGAGAATTCAGCAGAGAACCATACATTTTGATCAACATGGCATTTGATAATGTAAGAAACAGATAAAACGTGTACATAATCAGTTGCATTTGTAATTTGTTCAAATGATGAGCAATTGCTTTTGAGGTGCACAAGTAAGTAGATAACGTGGAGGTTGAATAAGAATTTTAGTCGTGATCTGAGAAATGCCCCAAAGCGACTAAGAAAAACTTCAAATATAATTAATAGAATATAAAATAAAAAGATGTTTGCTGTACCTTCTTTCCTCTATATAAAAATATAATATAATATAAAGTAATATAATGCAATGTAATGTCATATAATATAATTATATAATAAATGAAGGAATATAATGTAATGTAATATAATTAATATAATATATAATGTAATATAAAATAATATAATATTATATAACATAAAGAGAATGTTTGCTTGTTTGCTGTAAGTTAATGTGTTGCTCTGGTTACAGACGCGCGTGCTCTGGGTGGGGGAGGGGCCTGGCTGCGCTGTCAGGGAAATGGCAGGACGCAAAGTTGGAGAAAACACTTAAAACAAATAACATCACTTATAAAAGCAAGCGAATCTGCCTGTTTTCACATATTTTAATTGCTTGTATATTTTTATTGAATAAACTCAGATGTATATCACCACACCCACAATAACAGATTTAAACAGTTGCCCCTCCGCTTTTGGAAGGAAATATGTTACTTTTCAAATTCACATGATGTATTGTGTCTGTCCCTTCCTGCGTCAAACTTGTTCCTACAGCATTAATATCCGATGTAAGTGCTGTAGTCATGGTGACGCGGGGCAGCGCGATCTTTACACACACACGGAGCAGACTCTGATGCGAGAGAAAAACGCGAGGATTAAAAGTTGTAAAACATGCTAATATGAATCGCGAGAGCTCCTGCTGCTCAATGCATATTGGTCTAATCTTATTTAATACTAATTATTGGGAATTTATCTGTAATTTAATGTGGATTATCTGTCAATTCATTCACAATCAACATGTTTTTTGCCTCCGCCATCTTTATTGATGACGTATTGGCCTCTGATTGGTCAGATTACCAAGTCCCGCTCCCATAGCGGCTTCCTGCGCTCTGATTGGCCAGAATCCCCAAAGTGTGTATCTTTTCCGGAAGTGCAGTACTCCTAGAGGGCGCTGTGTTATACACACTTTAGTGGGGGGGCATACACACTTCAGGTACACAAATCAATTAAAAGTGATTTTTTGGGACAAGTGAGATTTTAAGCCTGGAAACCATTTTAGAGCATGCTGAATGCCACTGTATAGTCAAACAAATGAGGACATACAAAATGTCCTCAATTTTTTGGGTGGTCCTCAGTTTACTGGTGTGTATTCTGGTGAATGTACCCAAAAGTGATATAAGTAAGTGCACACACACACACACACACACACACACACACACACACACACTGTGAGCACACACCCGGAGCAGTGGGCAGCCATTTATGCTGCGGCGCCCGGGGAACAGTTGGGGGTTCGATGCCTTGCTCAAGGGCACCTAAGTCATGGTATTGAAGGTGGAGAGAGAGCTGTTCATGCACTAACCCCCACCCACAATTCCGTCCGGCCCGAGACTAGAACGCACAACCCTTCGATTGGGAGTCCAACCCTCTAACCATTAGGCCACGACTTCCCCATCATTTGTTTTAAAGCTGGATTTTTTAAACCCAGTGGAATCATCTTCATTGAACCAACAATTTTGCCGTAATGCAGAAGAATGCGCTCAAGCATATCATTCGATATAAACAGCGGCACATTTGAAAGGATAACCTTTTGTGAAAGATTAGACAGAGGCAATACTGGAATGAAAATATTTCTCACAGATATACCACGCTCAACTAAATGACCCAACATAGTTAGCTCTTCAGAAAGACAACAAAAGCCTTATTCATCCTTGATGCTGACAAAATGTTTCGTGCACCAATCTCAATGCCGATTGCCACCAAGCAATCTTCCACGGACACCGAATCATCTGGTATGCACTTACAAGTAGGTCGAGCGGAGTTTGGAGTGAGGGAGAGAGAGAGAAAGCCAGTCTAGGGCTATTCTTAAACTTGGAGCTCATTATCTTGAAGTACAAATCCAAACACCAGAAACGTTATGCGTTTTATGAGTAATGAAATGTTATGAAAAGTATGCATTTTATTTATTCACATGCTGTATGGTTGTTGGTATTTTAGTTGAAAACTTTAAGTTCCATTGTTTAAAAGAAAATGCTTTATTGGCTAACGATTCATAAACCTTCAGTTGTACTGCTCTAAAATTCAATGCCATTTGTAATTTCACAGTATTTTCACCTCCTAAATCACTAACCTTTAAAGTCACAATTCTATAATGGTCAAATTTACTCAGGCCGATGGTATTTTTTAATGACATTATTTATTTATTTATTTAATATATTTATTTATTTATTTTTGAATAATTGTAGCCAACATAAATAGGTGAAGCAAAACAAATATTTGGATCGTCCCTTATTTTTTCCCTTATTTTCTTAATGAATAAACACTTATTTTCTACATGAATAAACATGATAACATATTACTAATTCATAGAAATAATTTAAGCAGTTAAAACCTTTTTTTAAACTTGAATTTAAGTACTATTAAACTAACTTTAAAATCTCAAGGAGTTTATAAATTAAAAAGGATAAAATGTCACAGTGCATGTTAAATAGCCTAAACTAACTTGTGTTAACAATATACTGTGAACTAACAATATGTATAAAATGGGACAGCAACCTTTATATCAAACATTTTTTAATTGTCCACAGCTGAACAACACGAGAGGGGATCTGCGCCAGAGCGAGTGAAGTTAATGTGATGAACAAAGTCATTTTCAGATGCAATGAAAAAAAAAAAACGTCTTGGTTACATATGGTAAGGAACGGAGACACCACGTCGGTGACCGACGAATATGGGATATTGCTTCGATAGACGAATCTACTTTGAGTGTAAACTAAATGAGCCAATGCACATTGGCATGCAATTATTGCATCTAGCTGCCGCTGATCACTGCTTGAGTTTAAGAGGGCAGCAGGTGTAATGCATTCCAGTTTTTTGCTGAGGAACCGAGCCGGGGACCAGGCAGCCCAGCGGCAGTACAGCAACCATGGCGACAGGATGTGGCGTCTCTGTTCCTTCCTTCAGGGAACGAGGGTTACCATGCGTAACCGAGACGTTCCCTTGCAGTCGGTCACTCTCGACGAATATGGGATCCCTATCAAAGCGCCATGGGTGCTGCCCCTTCCAGTGCCCTGTGTGAGCCGCCTGCACCCCTATTAGGTGTAGGTCGGGGCTCAGAACAAGTAGCTCCACTCACTGTTGTCAAAGCACTACCTCACTGGGTGAGATTGGATAACATTGGGAAAACGTACCCGGTCTGCTTGGAGCCAGGACGCTGCGGAAGCCCCATCCTTCCCGAAGGAGGTCTTGGAGGCAAATACACATATGGCATCCATTTAGGTGTATACAGAGAAATTTGAGGTGATTAAAACCCTCTTGGGAAGGCATAAGTCTGCCGGGGAAACATAGGCTCTAAGGCTATAATGTGGACGATACACATATGAGTACCGCATAGGTCTCAATATGGAACCCACCCTTCCATGGTTGTCACGGATTCATCATGAATGTCTGGCGCCGGACATTCCTTTCCGTCCAGCTGTTTAAGGTGATGGAGGATCTCAACAGGGTCTACAGTACGAAACACTCTGGAGCGGTTTAAGCAAGCCGACACTAACCGGGGCCTCTCAGTGCCACTACCTGTTTGAGGTGAGAACACAGGATTTTACCGGCTCTACGCGAAGGCTATAGAACCTTGCGAACGTGTTAGGGGTCGCCCACCTTGCAGCTCTACAAATATCTGTCAGCGAGGCGCCACGAGCCAGCGACCAGGAGGATGCAACACTTCTAGTTTAGTGAGCTCGGAACCTGAACGGGCAGGGCACACCCTGAGCCTGATAAGCCAGGGTTATATCATCCACAATCCAGTGGGCCATCCTCTGCTTCGGGACGGTGTAGCAACAATGAGTTTTACAGAATAATTAACTCAAATGATATATAGGGAATTTGAATAATTAATCAGGAATATGATTAATTTATATCTCAGATGACAGTTACATTAAATTTGATTGATTATGAAAAATAGCTCAATTTGCCTATACCAATAAATAATTTCAGGGCATTGTAATTTACTCATTAATATGTCAATATTCCATTCTTCATATCAATTGTTGTGATAGCTCTTACTGTAAATTACTGCAACTCAAACAGCGGTTTGTCCAGCATACCACTGTTGACCTATCAATTTTCAATAACGTTATCACACCTTATAATTCAAGGAAAAATATTCTCTGGCCATGAAAACATTATCCTATCCTTATGATAAATTTAGTTTCTAAATGTAAAGCTTGTAGCTATAGATCAGACATCTCAGTGACTCGTAATGTAAGTGGGGTGGAGTCCAAGCCAATCGTCAGTATATGGGTTTTTAATAATTAAACTAGTAATACATCAAACTACACATCACACAGAGTAAATATGCGTACGACACTACAAACAGTAAGCTTTATACAAGACATAACGAATCCAAATAAAAGAGAGAGAGAGAGAGAGAGAGAGAGAGAGAGAGGGAGAGAGAGAAAATAGAATGAGATCACATAAGGAGCTTAGGTATGAAAATCATAGTCAGTAACTTTTGGAAGCCAACAACAAATCAGATCATAGCAACAATTTAAAACAGCATTTAAATCTCCATGGAAAAGTGATACTTGCATGGCCCAGCGCGTGAGCGTGGTCATTTTGTGATGCTTTGTGCGCTTGTCCTTTTGAAAACAGCGTGCGTGTGCCGGAGGCCATGTGACGCGCGTGCACGCTTCGCTGGATCTTGGCGTGAGCGTGGAGCACGTGGTCCTTTGTTCTGTCCTCGTGCGGTATTTGAAAGGTTCAACAAACAATGTTCCAGAATTCGTCTTCCTTGCGTGGAGAGGCGAATAGTTGAATAAACTTAGTAAAGAAAAGAAAAGAAAAGACAAAAACGAAAACTTCCAAAGGAGCCATTAAAATGGCTTTTTCTCTCAGCCCCTGTGCTGAGGGGGTTTGTGCTAGGCCGCGCGGAAGCAACGTTGGTCGCACAGGAGAGCAGCGTGTCCGAGGACGGAGACGGAGAAGAAGAGCGGAGGGCGGACCTTGTTCGGTCGTTCTTATGGCTTGAAATGGTTCACGCCCCTTTTTCGCGTAAACAGCCAATGAAAGTCCGCGATCTGAAGCGGAGGGAAAAGTTCCTTTGTCTCTGTGAAGACAACCCCCTGGAGATCTAGGGCTTGTCCAAATTCCAGGGATTATTCTAGCAAGTTTGTAATTCAGATTACATACATTTTTCATTACTTTGCTCTAGATAAATGGGTTTGTCAGAACATGACGATCACAACGATACTAAACATATGTATAAATGATCAAAACATGAAGTTACATTCAAATGCAGAATTACACATATTTAAAGATTTGATTAACACATGATAACACTGCAAATAGTCCCAATTTATATGGGAAACATCTAAATGTACCAAAAGGGAATACCTAATACATGTATAAAATATAAAAAAAAACAGAAAGTTAATGAATACATTCCATAGAATGCATTGTTCAAAAGAAACCAGTGATTTGGCTTCTCTCCTGTCCTGTGTGTCCAGGGTGGTCGTAAAGTTTTACGACCTGCAGGGGTGGGGGTTGCAGAAACGTGGCTCTCTTTGAGGAAGTTAAAGTGAGGAGAGACATTTCCTAAAGTATAAGCTTAGCAACTTATACTCTTCACATAACAAGGATTAACCATTTTATGCAATCCATAAACATATTTAAAATACATATTAATAATAAAATGAAAGTAAGGAACTTATACGAAAGGTTTCCTTTGTCTCCAGCGTGTTGGAGGAATTTGGGTTGGGGGTTTTCATTTCTTCTTTGAGGCTCACCCACGTGACTCTGGAATTTCTTGTCGTAAAATAATTTAAGTCCAGCCAGGCTGGCGCCAGGCCCAGGCATTTAGTGCAAAAAGAGTTTCATTTGGAAAATCTGAATTAAACACATGAATCGATGATCTGCATATCCGTTACAACGGTACTCCCCTTCTGCCAGCCTCCATAACAGAAAAAGAGCTGGTCTGAGGTCCTGAAGCTTTGTGTCCGGTCTGCGTAGCACCTTAATGATCGAACGGGACAAAGCACAGCCAGGGCTGGGTCTGCCTCCTCCAGGGGCAGCGCTTGCAGGTTCACCACTTGGTCTTTGAAGAATGTAGTGGGAACCTTGGGCATATAGCCAGGCCAGTGCCTCAGAGTTTTCAATGAAAGAAACTTTAGCTCAACTCGATGCAAAGGCTCGAATGGGCCCTGCTGTAGTGATTTAAGCACTAGAGTCAGGTCCCAAAGGGGTCTAGAGGGGGGGCCGGGAAGGATTTAACCTCCTGGCCCCTCTAAGGAACCTGATGATGAGGTCATGCTTACCCAGAGACTTCCCAATTATAGGGTCATGGTACGCAGCAATAGCGGCAACATGGACTTTGAGGATGGAGGGAGACAGCCTTCGCTCCAACCCTTGCTGCAGAAAGGATAGTATGACCGCAATCGGGCATCTTCGGGGTCTTCTCGGCGAGAAGAACTCCACTCAATGAACAGGTTCCACTTCAAGGCATAAGCTTGTCTCATAGATGGTGCTCTTGCCGAAGTGAAGGTGTTCACTACCTCTTGGGGTAGGTCACCTAGAACCTCCGCGGCCCGTCCAGGGACCAGATATGGAGTTTCCAAAGGTCTGAACGTGGGTGCCAAATGGTTCCCCGTCTCTGAGTCAGTAAATCCCTTCTCAGAGGAACTGGCCAAGGAGGGGCTGTCAAGAGGGGCACTAGTTCGGGGAACCAGGTGCGAGTAGGCCAATATGGCACTACTAGCAAGACTTGCTCCTCGTCTTCCTGGACTTTGCACAATGTCTGTGCGAGAAGGCTCACTGGGGGAAACGCATACTTGCGTAGGTCCCGCGGCCAGCTGTGTGCCAGTGCGTCCATGCCGAGAGTTCCCTCGGTCAGGGAGTAGAACAACTGGCAGTGAGAGGTCTCTGTAGAAGCAAACAGGTCTACCTGAGCAGCTCTGAATCGTCTATAAATCAGGTGGACCGTCAGGGGATGGAGTCGCCATTCTCCCGGGAGCAATGCTAGATGCAATCTACTTCATCTACAGCAATATCCTTGACTTGATTGCAAATAAATGCGCAGACACTATTTAACTGAACAGAGATGACATCACTTAATTCAATGAAGAACTGCCTTTAACTATCCTTTTGC
The DNA here is from genome assembly GCF_023724105.1 of Carassius gibelio. Classification (NCBI taxonomy): domain Eukaryota; kingdom Metazoa; phylum Chordata; class Actinopteri; order Cypriniformes; family Cyprinidae; genus Carassius; species Carassius gibelio. Next base: position 19,940,591 of record NC_068374.1, read on the forward strand.
ATTATTGACACACTGTTTTCCTAATGAATGTTGTTCAGCACTTTGACGCAATGTATTTTGTTTAAAGCGCTATATAAATGAAGGTGACTTGACTTGTCTTGACTACAGACAGCTCGTCGGCTGTACGATTGAGCAGGCCTGGAATGTGAATGGCACGAAGTGACCTCAGAACCTTCTGACTCCAAAGGAGGAGGTGGTGAGCGAGTTGCAACATGCGATGGGAGCGCAGACCACCTTGTCGGTTGATGTACGCAACGGTCGCAGTGTTGTCCGTTCGGACCAGCACATGCTTGCCTCATAAGAGACCTTTGAAATGGTTCAAGGCAAGTTGTACTGCTAGCAACTCTAGGCAATTGATGTGCCACTGCAGCTGTGTTCCTGTCCAAACCCCTGAGACTGCATGCCCGTTGTACGTGGCTCCCCAGCTGGTGGTGGAGGCATCCGTGTAAACCAAAGTATGCCTGGAGAAAAGCTGTAGGGGCACCAACAGGTCGGTGTAACATGGACCCGGTGAGTGCCACGCTTCCACGCCCACCTCGGGACTCTGCCATAAAGCCAGTGCTGGAGCGGTCTCATATGTAATAGGCAGAGCGGTGTAAGTGCCGCCGCGGCTGCCATGTGCCCCAGGGGCCTCTGAAAGAGTTTCAGTGGGAGTGCTGTCCTGCCCTTGAACGTATTCAAGCAGGCTAGCACCGACCGCGCACGTTCCTCTGTGAGGCGTGTTGTCTGTTCGACCAGTCCATACCAAGAAAAGAGATCCTCTGCCTCGGCGAGAGTTTGCTCTTCTCCCGTTGACCCGAAGGCCCAGCAGGCTCAGGTGCCGGAGCACCACATCCCAAGGATGGACACATGAAATTACACGTCCTTCCGGTCGATCGCTGCAAACCAATCTTGGGGACGGACGCACCCGGAAATGCATTTCTGTGTCAACATTTGGGCCCAATTAAAAACTCTAAGATCGACCGTAACCCATCGTCTTTCTTGGGTACAATGAAGTAGGGGTTGTAAAACCCCGTCCCCATATCGGCTGGAGGGACCGGCTCTATTGCGTCCTTCGCCAGTAGGACTACGATCTCTTCCCGCAATACAGGGGCATCGGACGCTTTCACTGCAGTGAAGCGGATATCGTGGAACTTGGGGGGATGCCGGGCAAATTAAATCGCATAGCCGAGGCTGATGCTCCGCAGAAGCCAGCAAGACGGGCTGGGTAGCGCTGACCAGGCGCTTAAAAACCGTACAAGCGGGACCAGCGGAACCACAGACTTACCTGCAGTGGGGCAGCGAGGTGGAACACAGGGACCCAACTCGGGCAGCTTGTGAGAAGGCCGGAGTGTGGTGTGCAGTGATCACCTGGTTCCACGGGTTGGCAGAGGGTGCGTGAGTAGGGCCTTTGTTGACGCTCTCAAACTGACCATCATCCGGTGCCAGGTAATGACCGCACCCAGAAACGCATGGTTGAAACAGCATCCTTAAAAGGACGACCCCTCGTCTTTAAAAAGACGCACCCGTGAAGCTCTTTTGGAGAAAATTTGCTCTTTTAGGAAATGCTCTTTCAGTGCTTAGGCGCAATGGGGAGATGGCCGCTTGAAACATGACAGGGGATAGTGCAGCCTGAAGTGTGCAACCCACTCGATACTGGAACGATCGCCGCTGTAGCGCTGTCCCGCCAACACAGGAAGCTTCCCAGAACGTGCTGAACTCGCAGTTCACCGTAGACACAGTTCAAGGTCAGCAGAACGACACTATCCCTCGGCTTCGAAGCGAAAAGCTGGTATGCATTGCATCTGCAGCCCTCACACAGTGATCAGCGGCAGCTGGATGCAATAAGTGCATGCATATGTACATTGGCTCATTTAGTTTACACTCAAAGTAGATTAGTCTATCGAAACGATATCCCATGTTCGTCGGTCACCGAAGTGGCGTCGATAGTGACCGACTGAAAGGGAACTGGATAGCCTAGATTAGGCCCATGCAGGCTCTGCTCTGAACTATATAATAATTATAATTAAAGTCAAAGTCACCTTTATTTATATAACGCTTTAAACAAAATACATTGCATCAAAGCAACTGAACAACATTCATTAGGAAAACAGTGTGTCAGTAATGCAAAATGATATTTAAAGGCAATTCATCATTGAATTCAGTGATGTCATCTCTGTTCAGTTAAATAGTATCTGTGCATTTATTTGCAATCAAGTCAACGATATCGCTGTAGATGAAGTGACCCCAACTAAGCAAGCCAGAGGCGATGGCGGCAAGGAACCGAAACTCCATCGGTGACAGAATGGAGAAAAAAACCTTGGGAGAAACCAGGCTCAGTTGGGGGGCCAGTTCTCCTCTGACCAGACGAAACCAGTAGTTCAATTCCAGGCTGCAGCATAGTCAGTTTGTGCAGAAGAATCATCTGTTTCTTGTGGTCTTGTCCTGGTGCTCCTCTGAGGCAAGGTCTTTACAGGGGATCTGTATCTGGGGCTCTAGTTGTCCTGGTCTCCGCTGTCTTTCAGGGCTGTAGAGGTACTTTCTAGGTGCTGATCCACCATCTGGTCTGGATACTTACTGGATCCGGGTGACTGCAGTGACCCTCTGATCTGGTTACAGACTGGATCTGGTGGCTTTGGTGACCTCGGAATAAGAGAGAAACAGACAAATATTAGCGTAGATGCCATTCTTCTAATGATGTAGCAAGTACATAGGGTGTTATGGGAAGTGTTTCCAGTTCTGGTTTACCTAATTAATGCAGCCTAAAAATCCTTTAACGGATTTGGATATTAAAAGCATATTAGTATGTTATGTGTAAACCAGGTTAAAGAGATTGGTCTTTAATCTAGATTTATACTGCAAGAGTGTGTCTGCCTCCCGAACAATGTTATGTAGGTTATTCCAGAGTTTAGGTGCCAAATAGGAAAAGGATCTGCTGCCGAGTTTTGAGAACATAGCAGACGTAGAGGATTATAATGTAAAAGGAGCTCATTCAAATACTGAGGTGCAAAACCATTCAGGGCTTTATAATTAATAAGCAATATTTTAAAATCTATACGACGTTTGATAGGGAGCCAGTGCAGCATTGACAGGTCCGGGCTAATATGATCATACTTCCTGATTCTAGTAAGAACTCTTGCTGCTGCATTTTGGACTAGCTGTAGTTTGTTTACTAAGCGTACAGAACAACCACCCAATAAAGCATTACAATAATCTAACCTTGAGGTCATAAATGCATGGATTAACATTTCTGCATTTGACATTGAGAGCATAGTAGTAGTAGTAGTAGTAGCCCTTTATTGTCACTAGTCACAAGTACCAGCGAAATTAGCCATCATCCTGTCCATACATACATACATACAATATGACAGTGGGGTAGACAGGACAGGAAGACAGGGTATTTGAGGAAGAAATAAGTACAGCATAACATTAGGTAAGTGAGGAGAAAAAAACCAACACCCAGACTATGCTCCTTATGGGAGCACAGTATGAGAGCAGGAAAAACACCACAGCACAAAAAAGCACATAATCAATACACCATAGACACACGACTTTGCAACTGGGTACGGAACTTGGGGTGGTTGAGGTAATCCAGCGCAGGCAAACAGCCATCCGGTCCCAGCAGCTTGAAAGCGCTAGTCACAGACCCGCCTGCCAGACTGGTGGAACAAAGCGGCGAAGGCGGGGGATGGGGGTTGGGAGGGTGAATGCATATCTGTACGTATATGTGTAAGAGTTTGTGTATTTGTAGGCCTGGAGAGTTGAGACTCTCTCTAGATGCCTCAGTCCGCAGATTTTACAGCGTCACAGCAAGTTGCCATGGAGACATCCTTGGTCAGGTCCTAGATAGAGTCAACAATCAGCAGGTGTCTGTGGGAGAGGGTGGAGGAATGCAAGAGAAGTCAAGCTGCCCTGCTCGCCTGGGAGATTTTTGTCATCCAGCCAAGGCTGGTAAAGAAAGCCAAAAGAAGATAAGATACCAGTTGTTTGGTCTAGTAGCCGCATTTCTTTTCACGGTCACTATGATTTTTCATTGTCCATTGGTCTCCAAATTCTCCAATTTCTTTTCCAAATCCGTGAGCTTCTTCATGATGTTATCCATATTGCGGTTAATAGTCTCAGTCTCAATGCTGACCGCTCTGCCCACTACTTCAATCATGACGGGCAGCCTTGTGAGGCTTTGGACGGCTGTTCCCGTCTTCTTAATTTTCCGATAACCCAGGGCAAAGCCTAATCCAATCAGGAGAAGACCTGTTATCATGGTTCCGAATAGGCCGTAATTTAGATATATTTTTGAGATGGAAAAATGCAGTTTTACAAATGCCAGAAATGTGGCTTTCTAAGGAAAGATTGCGATCAAATAGCACACCTAGGTTCCTAACTGATGACGAAGAATTGACAGAGCAACTATCAAGTCTTAGACAGTGTACTAGGTTATTATAAGCGGAGTTATTACAATCCTCATTATTTATTATATAATTCATTTATAAATTGCATTTTATTACATTTAGAAATACTAACGACTGGCCTAATAATGTTATAATGTACAAACGGGATATATTTAGTTCCCTTCACTTTACAACAAATCATTTAAATTTAACAAATATATCAGAACAAAACAACAATTAAAAATATACAATTCTAATGGATAAATATAATTGCAGTGTATAATAATATAGGCTTAGCTATAAACAAAAATAATAATAATAATAATAATTTAAAGCTAAGCATAAGGTAAGGTTGGGCTCTCTCATTCAGGAGAAATCCGTTTCCATATTTGTGATGTTGCCCATTTGAAGCTTAACTATTTTTCATATATATGTATATATATATATATATATATATATATTAGTGCTGTCAAAATTAGCGCGTTAACGCATTCGATTAATTTGAAATATTTAACGCGTTAAAATAAAATAACGCAATTAACGCGGTTGCAGTTTTTTTTATTTCCAGTTGTGGCCTATGTATGTTCAACGTGCAAAGAAATATGGATAAGACCAAGGAAGGACTTTTAGACGGAAAGTTTCAGTATAAAACTCTGCCGGATTACTCTTCAGTCTGCCACAAGAAACATTATGACTGTATGACTGTAACAGTGCGTAAATCAGACCTTTCTGTAACGCTAACGTTAATAAGCTTAAACGAAAATAACGAAATAATTGTGTAGCGGAGTATTTTTTGTACACAGTGCCGCGAACTGTCAATCACTCCTGTGCGCGTGCATCACTGTCCTCCTCGCAGCTGCAGCAACTTGCGCTCTCTCTCTTCATCAAGCTTTAAAACAAAAAGGGGACAAAAAGATCATATTGTCTTTGAGCATAGGCTATAGATTAATTAGATAAATGAATATCTAAATTTGTGCCTTGCCGTCTACGGTATTTTTTTAGAACTTAGAAAAAAGATGCTGCAGCCAATGAGCAGCCAGCGGGGGCTGCAGGACGACTCAACCTTCGCAGACAGTTTTTAATGTTTATCAGACAATAAATACTCAAGATTTTGCTTTAGTATAACTCACAACGAGTTTCACACACCTTCTCCGGCCACGTTGAGTTGTTGACACTTAACAGTGGGAAAAGCGACACATGCGCTATTCACTTGTATTATTTAAGGGTGAATGGGTAATGTAGTTTCTGCTCTGGGTGGGATGAATTAGGAAGCTTGCATTGTGAAGGGCGCTCTGAAAATCGGCAGTGCAGGTAAAAGATTAAAACCTCTATTAAAACAGATGTCCAAATGAGCGTACCGGTACGCTACAAGCACGTTCTGGGCGCACGGAGAGGTGGCCGTACGCTCAAGAGCTATATTTGGAAGTGGCGGTACTGAGTACCTGTGCATACAGGCCCACTTAAAGCACTGGCAATGACTATACTTTGGAATTTTTTTGCAGTCCACTTAGAATTCAACATGGAAATCATTTTTGTTTTTTATTGGCATTGATTGTTTTGAAATTCAAATGGTACTTACAGGCCTGTGTTTTTATTTCTGTAATAAATATGGCTTTCAAGCCAACAGTTAATTTGGAGGATATTGATGGTTTATTGCAGGTATGTTGTTTACATGAGAAAATCTGTGTTACAAGTTAAACAAAAATTCCAATAAACAATCATATTTTTAATTTAAATAGTTTTTTTTCTTGAGTTTACATTAATTATTTACATTTTACATTTACATATCCAAAAAGTTTCAGTCTTTTAATTGCGATTAATCGCGATTAATCGCGATTAATTTTACAAAATTGTGCGATTAATTAGTTAATTTTTTTTAATCGATTGACAGCACTAATATATATATATATATATATAGGCCATATATTTATTTACTGTTTAATAACAATAGCATGCATATGATCCTTTGTGTAAAGGTCTTCTTTTAATTTTTGATGAGTAGACTGTAGCCTAAGACTATCCTAAATTTAGAAATTAAATCACTGTATATGTTTGAATATTTTTTTAAAGATGTTACAATGTTATATCATAATGTTATTGTTGTTTTACTTGTTCCTTTTATCTCATTTTACAATTACATTCATTTTGCAATCCGTCCCTTTGCTCCACCTGGCGGTAGTTTCGCGAATGATTTTACCGCCGCAACACCGTTGACCCACAATCGTACAGGTCTCTACTCAGAAGATTACTGTTTTAATGTTACTATCAAGGCTCTATTCTCTGAGCATAACTTGTTTCCCTATAACAAACTATAAAAAAAATCTATAAAAACGTTAATGTCCTACCAGGGCCAAATTTAACTACATTAATAAGTTAAGATTTACAATAAATATTTTAACTGCTACTATGTAAAAGAAATACTACTGTAAAAAAGCACCTTATTTGTTTGAGGTGTTTGCAAACCAAATGTTACTGAACTTTTGTTCATATAGCAGTACTTTTAAATGAAAAATTTTAAGATACACTACTTTTGAATGCAATTATTAGTTTTGTGTTTTTAATTGTGACTAGTCGCAATTAAAAATGTAAATCGTTGCCCAGCATGTATATATACACACTTCATGGATAAAGAAATACCATAATGCAATTCAGTAAGCTAGTGGGCAAATCATTAACTATACATGGAGGATAGAATGAATATACTTCTATTTCATCCTATATTGAAAATATATTATTATTATTATTATTATTGAAATGCGTATTCAACCATTCTTTAAGTTTTAGTCTGATTTGGACTCTTTTCTTTGCTCAGGCAAACAGGAAATGATCACGTCACAGAGTGGACACAATGCAGTAGAGGTAAGCGCTCAGTGTTCTAGCAGGTAAGTCCCTACAGACCCCTAGCATCCATCAGTGGCTTACAGCTTATAGGAAACACAGAGCTAGTAAACAGGAATTAACAAGCTACAACAACCATATGTTCCTGCTGGAGTGAAAACATTGAACTAAAACATACAACCTTCCACTTCCCCTAAAGTCATTCAAAATATTATTGCCGCCAAAGCCAAAGTTGACAGCGGCACCTTGAAGGTAAAACTCACCTGTGCACTGTTGCCCCCTTCTGTTAAAGAAAGAAATATAGAAGACAGGTCAAAAAAATTGCACCAAGTAAATTAAAATTCCCCTTCAGGAACTCTAGGTGAGTTGAAAATTATATGGGAATGCCCCCAGTGTGACCACGCTCTGAATCACATGTATAAACAGGCCAATGGAAGGGTGAGATGTAATAGGCGGATGACGTAATGACCAGGAAGCTATAAAAGCATGTGGAACTGGTGTCAGCTTTCTGTCATTCAGCAAGCGCTCTGTGTGTGTGTGTGTGTGTGTGTGTGTGTGTGTGTGTGTAAGTCACAATTTATGTTCTGTGATTATTTTACTGTTTACATTTACCGTTGTTTGTCAAAGTAGCACAATCAAAACATACAGATGCTGGTCATATAATTAGAATATCATCAAAAAGTTTATTTATTTCACTAATTCCATTCAAAAAGTATAACTTTAATGTATATAATATTCATTCATTACACACAGAATGATGTATTTCAAATGTTTATTTCTTTTAATTTTGATGATAAACTGACAACTAAGGAAATCCCAAATTCAGTATCTCAGTAAATTAGAATATTACTTAAGACCAATACAAAGAAAGGATTTTTAGACATCTTGGCCAACTGAAAAGTATGAACATGAAAAGTATGAGCATGTGCAGCACTCAATACTTAGTTGGGGCTCCTTTTGCCTAAATTACTGCAGTAATGCGGCGTGGCATGGAGTCGATCAGTCTATGGCACTGCTCAGGTGTTATGAGAGCCCAGGTTGATCTGATAGTGGCCTTCAGCTCTTCTGCATTGTTCGGTCTGGCATATCGCATCTTCCTCTTCACAATACCCCATACATTTTCTATGGGGTTAAGGTCAGGCGAGTTTGCTGGCCAATAAAGAACAGGGATACCATGGTCCTTAATGGAAAAAAAAGAAAGAAAGATGGTCACAAATAAAGGTACAAGATATGTGTACAAGATACATATGTGTTATTTACTTCCTTTAGGGTGCGATTTACTTAACAGGACAAATAAGTGTGAAAGTGCAATCCCATAAAAGGGTTGATGGAAGTGGAAAGTTCTGTGGTTGATCTACTGACAATGTGCACATCAATGGATACTGGTGCAGTCAATCTACCACAAGCAGCTCAAATTAGCATAGGTTCACAAACAAGCAGAGATGATAATCAGGTGTGGGTAATTTATCAATAAGACAGGCGTGAGATTAGTTAAGACATACTTGCTTTTTAGGGCATTAATATTTTAGCAAATACCATTAAATTGATAGCTATAAACCTTAGTAAAGTGCATTGCATGATTTATTTAAAACATACATTTTGCTTCTGAAAGGGAAACTCCTACAAATGCATATGCAGTAAGGTCAACCGCAAAAATAACTGTCTCCATGCCTTAGGATCAACAACCTAAGAACTAATTAGTGATTTGTCATTCTTGAATGATTTGTTCATTTTGAACGAATCTTTAATGTGACTCGGGAAGAACGAGTCGTCTCGGGGGGTGATTAGTTCAGTCGCGCATGCACAATATTCTATAGGTTCTGTTCTGCTAGTAGTAGTTTACCTCTGTCAGTCAATGCAGTCTTGAGCCGGAAAGAGAATTGATTAGTTCATCTTTCGGGTTGAGTTAAAGGAACACTCCAACGTTTTTTGAAATAGGGCTTATTCACATTATTTCCTACATTTAGATAGGTGGGCAAATGCATTTTTGTGTCAGTGCATGCATTGTTTTAGTTTGACTGGGTCAGCGTTAGCTTAGCTTAGCACAATGAATGGAATCCTTTGTTGCCAGCTAGCATGGCCTGAGTAAAAGTGATCCAAAAAAAAAAAAAAACCCCACCTAATTATTTCTTGTGGCCTGCGTATTCACAATGAGTACAAATAGCGATCCAGATTAACACTAGGCGATTTCCTAGGCAGATATTGGCTTGGGACTATATTATGGGGAAGCACAGGCAAAGCACTGCTGCTTAGGCGAAGCACTGCTACTTCGGCGCAGAGATATCACGCAACACATGAAATCCCACGACTTCCGTCAACATACCGGGGTGAATAGTAGCTGCCTGGCTATTTTCCTTACAGTACACGAATGGCGATGAACATGGCTGATTTTGAGAGAGACGAAGAGGGTGACTTCTCAGACAGTCAAGAACCAGAACCATACCTATTTGAACCAGAGTTTACAGAAGACGAGCTGCGTGCTTTGGAAATAGAATGACAGGAGGAGGAGGTTGCGATCGCTCAACAGCCTGAGGACGTGAGGATGAGAGCCAACATGAACTGGTGGTGTGAATGTGGGGGAATATGCCAATCTATGCCGACGGAAATAGAGTGTCTATGCTGTAGAGAGTGGGACATGTTTTTGCCATTAATGACCAGGCTCAACACGTCAGATCAAGATGAGCGTGCCCGAAGTTGTGTCACATCTACAGAGGATTTCACGGCGCTGATCCATTCTGCAGTACTCGATTTTTTTTCCGGTGTGACAAAGTGAACTGGAAAAAACGCCCCACGCCGAATGGACCAAATGGACAGCTGTCCACAGAGTAAGTGATTATTTTAATCATGACGCATGTATAGATCGACCCATATTATACCTGTATTCACATAGAGTTGATGTTTTCATGTGTTGCGTGATATCTCTGCGCCGAAGTAGCAGTGCTTCGCCTAAGCAGCAGTGCTTCGCCTGTGCTTCCCCATAATATAGTCCCAAGTCAATATCTGCCTAGGAAATCGCCTAGTGTTAATCTGGATCGCTATTTGTACTCGTTGTGAATACGCAGGCCACAAGAAGTAATTAGGTGGGTTTTTTTTTTTTTTTTTGATCACTTTTACTCAGGCCATGCTAGCTGGCAACAAAGGATTCCATTCATTGTGTTAAGCTAAGCTAACGCCGACCCAGTCAAACTAAAACAATGCATGCACTGACACAAAAATGCATTTGCCCACCTATCTAAATGTAGGAAATAATGTGAATAAGCCCTATTTCAAAAAACGGTGGAGTGTTCCTTTAATCACGTGACAGACCCATAAGCTAAACCAGTGCAGTCTGAGCCAGAAAGAGAATTGAACAGTTCTTCTTTTGGGTCTTCGGGTTGTTTGTTCTTTTGTCCCATGACATGACAACATTGGCTAGAGTTACTAGTTAATTTACAAACTTCCTCACAAATAGAGTCAAAGTACTTATTATTATTATTTTTTTATAATTATTATTATTATTTACTCTAAAAGTTAAGTGATGCATTTCTGGTTTCAAATTGTTGCTTTTAATTTCTTTCATGATGGTACTTTTCCATAACACTGAATGTGGTAATAAATAGTTGTTTATGCCGTAAATTTTGTCCATATGATGGCAAAATCACTTTGATAAAAAATATGTTTTTTTCTGTTTGTTTTGTTTGTTTTTGTTTTGTTTTTTTTACAGTGGATTCTAATCTTCAAAAATTATTTTGTTGTATGATTTATGTCTTTTGAGTTTACCCTTCAGATTAGACTATAGAACATCTCGATTACATACGTGACCCTCGTTCTCTAATGAAGGGAATGGAGACATTATGTCAAATGACATATGGGGTCTCATTTGGTAGGAGAAAACACCAATGAAAATTGGCTAGTGGATTTAACACACCTGAGCCACTCCCCGTGCCAACGGGTATAAATAGGGTGACAGGTGCATCCACTCATTAGGTTTTACGCCGAGGAGCCGATAACGTGTCCTGGCAACAGCGAACGGTTCAAGGTTGTGGCATGGGGACATAACATCTCCGTTCCCACCATCAGGGAACGAGGGTTACGTACATAAGCGAGATGCTCCCTATCTGTCGGTCACTACGACATATGTCGAACGACATATGGGGTCCTATAGAAAACGGCACAACCTGAACACCGTCACAACCCTATGGCGCTGCAATTGTCGGCAAGCCGTGGCTACGCTTAAAGTCGTAACCTTCCCAAAGCCCCAGCGCAAATTCACTGACCTTGGTACCGAAGGGGCCAAAGGGTGAGTATCTCGCTGCAGGAGAAGGCCATGCTGCTTTTCCGCCCACATAAATAAATAGAGGGGAATTCAACCTTCAGTGAAAGATTACTTCAAATCTTCCCTATTTGTTCTTTCAGCTTGGCAGGATAATGGGGAAGCGAGCCTAGGAACAGGACGCTACGGAGACCACATCCTACCCGTATGGAGGTGACATGTGGAGATACTGATATTGACTGACCCAGGGGGCAGTACTACATATGGAAGGGGTCTCTGAGGCAGGTCCTACCTTAGAGTAGGGATGGAATAACTGCCAGAAGAGACTGACAGAACGGGTCAAGGGAAGACACGGATTTGCTAAGAGGGAAACCTTACCGTGGAAAAATACACACATGGGATTACATGTAGGGAATCAAGCCATATGGACACCTAGCCCAGTACAGGGGCTGACTGGAGCTCTGGGCATGCTAACACCAGTACTGGGCCTGGCGACAGACTGTTCCACCAAGTCTGACTGATGAGGGTGCTGGAGGATGCTCAACCAGGGTGGGCCAACCGGGGAACTCTACTGGGAGAAGAAAGGCGCTCGCTTCCCTGTGTTAGGGGGTATGGCACAGCAAGTGTGACACCCAGCCAGCCCCTCCTGCCAATTTACCTGTTACCCAACACACGGGAAGAAGCTGGCTCTACACAAGGGTTGTAAAACCTTGCGAAGGTGATAGGTGTCGCCCAGCCTGCAGCTCGACAGATGTCTGCCAGAGAAGTGCCGTGCGCCAGCACATAGGAGTGGGCCCTCACCCCCAGGGGGCACGGCTTACCTTGGGAAGTTTACGACAAGGCGATGGCATCCACTATCCAGTGGGCCAACCTCTTCTTGGAGACAGCCTTCCCCTTCTGCTGACCTCCAAAGCAGACCAGGAGCTGCTCAGAGCTTCTGCCACGTATATGTGAAGCGCTCTTATAGGACACAGCAATGCCAAGGCTGGATCTGCCTCCTCCAGGGGCAGCACTTGCATGTTCACCACCTGGTCTCATAAGGGAGTGGTGGGAACCTTGGGCATGTATCCAGGCCGTGGTCTCAGGACAACGGGAGACTAGGCCGGCTCGAACACAAGGCACTCTTCACTTACTGAAAATGCTTGGAGGTCCCCGACCCACTGATGGAAGTGAGCGCGACCAGGAGCGCTGTCTTGAGAGACAGGAATGTAAGCTTGACTGCATCCAGCGGCTCAAAGGGACCCCTCTGAAATCCTGCCAGGACAATAGAGAGGTCCCAGGAGGGAATCAGGGGTGTCCTAGGAGGATGTAACCTTCTGGCATCCCTCAGGAACTTAACAATCAGGTCATGCCACCCCAGGTACCAGCCATCCACTGCATCATGATGGGCTGCAATGGCAGCCACATACACTTTCAGGGTGGAGGCAGATCACTTAGGTCTGCCATGTCCTGTCCAGAGGTTCCAAAGATCTGGACGTGGGTGCCAAATGGTGCCAAGCTCCTGAGAGAGGAGGTCCCTCCACACGGGGATGCACCAGGGAGGGGCTGTCACGAGGAGCATGAGTTCTGAAAACCAGGTCCAGGTGGGCCAGTAAGGCGCAATCAACAGAACCTATTCCTCATCCTCCCTGACCTTAAACAGCATCTGTGCGAGCAGGCTCACTGGGGGAAACACATACTTGCGTAGAGCCCGAGGCCAGCTGTGTGTCAGTGCATCCATGCCCAGGGGGGCCATAATGAGCCAGTAGTCGAGATAGTTGTGGATCCTGATGCCCACTTCCCAGAGTGGGGAAAGGGCACCCTCTGCGACCTTCGTGAAGACACGGGGGGACAGGGAGAGCCCGAAGGGGAGGACCTTGTACTGCCATGCCTCACCCTCGAATGCAAACCGCAGAAACGGTCTGTGGCGAGGGAGGATCGAGACATGTAAGTACACGTCTTTCAGGTCGATCGCTGCAAACCAGTCATGGGGCTAAACGCATTTGATAATGCATTTCTGCATCAGAATCTTGATTGGAAGCTTGTGCAGGGCCCAATTCAAGACTCGCAGAGTACAATCAAGTAAGGGCTTGTAAAACCCTGTCCTCACCTTCGCCAGCAGGACAGCAATCTCCTCGCACAAGACAGAGGCATTCCGGACTGCCATCAAAGTCTCGAGCATGCCATTGAACTTGGGAGGTCACCGAGCGAACTGAATCGCGTAACCGAGTCGGACCGTCCGAATGAGCCAGCGTGATGGGTTGGGTAGCGCAAGCCACACTCCCAAACTCCGTACAGGTGGCACCAAAGGGACAGTCGACATACCCGCAGTGGTGCAGCGATGGCGAGTTGTGTCGGATGGCCTAAAAGGCATCCATTCCGAGTCATCACGGCCACACTCCTCTGGTTCCCAGAGGAACTGGCCAGAGACGCGTGGAGAGGTGTTGCGTCTCTGAACCGTGACTTCTTGACCGCTGGTGAAAGGGGGCGTCGTGGGTGAGAATGAGGAGGCAGTGCGTCGTTCATCGTGGACCCGCAAGCCTTGCAACTCTGAGGAAAGGGAATTTTTTTTTTAATGAAAAAGAACAGAAGAAACAAAAACTGTGGATTTTCCACCCGGCCCTCATCCGGGGGAAGGAGTGGCGCTGTTGCCGCCAGCTCCTGAAGAGCAGTCTCCCACATCTCAGAGTTGCCTGTGTCAGGCCCGCCTAGTCGTCTTCCTAGAGGACTTCGCAGCCAGAAGTGACACGGGGGTGCCGCTCTCCTGTGCAGGGCTCAACGCGCCGGCCTCGAAGAGCTCAGCACGGGGCGGAGCTGGTGTGGAGGATGCAGGGGGGTGCCCACGGCGACGAGCAGACTGAGGCACTGCCTGCGACATAATGGTAGCAGGTCCGTGGGGCGTGGCCTGGTGGAGAAGGTCTCTCTGTCACCTTCAAATCTCCCAGAGCACTAGCCGGCAGTCCTCTGCTCGTGGCAGAGAAACCGGAATGGGTAGTGACAGAGGGGTCTTCTCCTTTCCCTTTAAGAAAGGAGAGACGCGATCGCATCGTTGCCATGGTCACACACGCAGTGCATGCATGAACCATCCACGAAAACGCGTCTTCAGCGTGCTGAATGCCCAGACACGGAAGCCAATGCTCGTGGCCATTGTCAGTGAACAAGAAACAACTGCATCCAGAAGGACGCGGACGAAACGGCATCTTTAAAAAGACAGGGAGTAGCCATTTTTCATTGGCGTTTTCTCTTAAACTCAGAGATGATTGGCCTCCCAAGTGAGACCCCATATGTCATTCGACATAACTCGTAGTGACCGACAGATAGGGAACTGTAGTGTTACTTGTTTAGGATTCAAAATGTTATTTGCTCTTAATTTATGTCATTATGTCCTTTTTGAGCAATCATCTTATACATATATTAGACCAATATGTCAAGTCTCCTAGGAAAAGCAATTATTATACCAGCAAATTTAAAATTTGAGTTCAAATTAATAAACTAGGCTATAAATACTTTGTATTATAGGCTTGGATTATTATATTATTATATAGCCTAGTGTTTATTTACTGATAGACAGTGAAAAATACAAATTAATCAAAATTGTATTTATAACAGGGTTTTATTATTTATAAAACAATAACACCACAGATCCTCAAGAAGTGAGGTGAGCTAATCATAGACTGAAGACCCATGTAACAAATGAATTCATATTTTCTGTGTCTTTTAGCATTTTAGTTTTGTTATTGTTTGTAGTGTGATCAACGTTTGCGTAAGTAGTAGATGTGTTGGGGAAGTAACACAACACATTAATAACATTTTGCTAAAATGAACAAAATGAACGAAATGACTTGAAAAATTATTTGTTAATTTTGCTGAACGAGACTCAAAAATCTGAGTCGGTAAAATGATCCAAACTTCCCATAACTAGAATTAATAATGGATCATCTATACATTATTTACCTATGGGGAAATTTTCTTTTTTCTTTCTTTCTTGTTTTTACAACTCCACACCCTCTGTTCTCAGACAAAGTGGTGCACTGTCAGTAAATCAAGAAGACTAATTCAGAGACAGGTGCTCTCACTTTAGCCATCAAGCCAAACCTCAAGAGCCAGCAGCTATCCTAAAACCAAGCTAGATAAATTCTCTTTGAACTATGAACTATGTTCATCACTCCTCAAAGTCATCAGTCCCAGATGCAGTGAAAGTACAATTGTGCCATTATTAGAGCCCAGTAGACAATTAGGAAGAGTGAGATAATTGTTTGCAAATCCAGGCAAACTCTTATTTAAGTCCCAAACCTTACTTACAGTCATGAGAAACTGATGGCATGCATTTGGATGTGTGTCGTCTGTAGTTGTCCAATTACCCCCTTCAC
This sequence comes from Carassius gibelio, assembly GCF_023724105.1. Classification (NCBI taxonomy): domain Eukaryota; kingdom Metazoa; phylum Chordata; class Actinopteri; order Cypriniformes; family Cyprinidae; genus Carassius; species Carassius gibelio. The sequence continues at coordinate 19,956,397 of NC_068374.1, forward strand.
ATTGTTTAACCTCTCCCACCCTTTCTTGTCCCCCTTCTTCCCTGAAGTGTTGTTCATTCTCTATTCCCATAGTGATTTCCAAGGGAGACACAGGGGCCCTCAGTGTCCTCTTAATAACCATCACACTTTAAAGACACAAACACATGGTCCCTAAAACCCTCCACATCTGCAACCCTGATTCCAGATTCCCACCCTCTGTCCGAGTTGCAAGACAGAGCAAACGCCCTTGTGCCATGTCCACACGCAACACTTTACGCATGTCCATTGTGATGTGTGTTCACCGGAGGGCTGATGGCGGTAGAAGGAGAACAGTCTTATAACATATGATGCTATCTCTGACTGTTTTCTAAACTAGGTGTCAATTCACAACAGGCTTCAGACGTACCAGCTCAATGCAGCACCGCAGAGTCCTGAGAGCCCCGCCTTTCTCAACCACCAGAGGGAGTTCTTCCAGCAATCTCCGTTGCAATGTGCCAGCCCCTTAACCTCACACTCCTACCAGCCCGTGGCCCTGGCTGAGTTACGACCCGACACACTCATCCAGTGTCAGCAAATCGTCAAGGTCATCGTTTTGGACAAAGGCGGTCACAGACCTATGGAGGCGTTCCTTAGCCAGAGCCCCACTCATCACCAACTCATCCAGTCTGTCATCTCCACACCAGTGCGCTCACGCGATGGCGGAGTCAACCAGGGGGGGAACTATGGTTCACAACCACCCTTGCCTCCACCACCACCACCATATAACCACCCTCATCAGTATATACCCCCAGATCCCCGTCTTGCACTGCAGAGGACCCCAAGTGGCTCTCGTAGCCTCATATAGAGTTCAAACCAATAACTATAAAACACTCCAGGTGCACTTTTGACAGAATGTATCTACATATGTATATGCATAAAATAAATATAATGTAAAAAATAAAATAAAATGTTATCAATATGCACATATTTAAGGTAAGAGACATGAAGACTTTATTGACTTTGCAGATATGTGATACAACCAATAAGAAAATACAATTTACCTAATTGCTGGTTATTTTTAAATAATATGTAGTTTTATCAAATTTATATAATGGTTCTCGTCTTTCTGGACACTCTCTGAGGTTATATCATCGAGTACTTGTTCTTGATAATGTGACACCCGATTATACCGGTTTAAATTTTGCCGACACTTGCTTTTGTGCGGGAGCTGGTTTTACGTGTAAAATCACCCTCTTTGGCTTTTATTATCCTACTGATGTGTGTGTGTGTGTGTGTGTGTGTGTGTGTGTGTGTACATGTGTGTGTGCTTTTGTCTGGAAAATTATATATGTGCCAAAATGAGGACTCCCTCCTCCATGGACTTTTTGCACTGTTGAACGCTTAGGGCTAGAGCAAACATGTTTAAATCAATCAAAAAAAAAAAAAAAAAAAAAAAAAAATTAAGTTATACCATTAGCCACAAACTGTTCCATCCCCCATTCATATGGATATGTTGTATTCCTGTGAAATGTGTATTACTTCCTAATTATCACCTGTTTTTGAAAATGTCTTTTATGCCACTCCTTTTAACTGATATATGTGTTTAAATTGAGAATGTAGAAAGTATAAAGGCCCTTTCACGTGACTTGTCTACATTCACGTGTCAACATTCAAGTCAAATGCTGCAATGCACCTAGCAAAATTAGGATGATTTCAGATTTGATTTGCTTTTGATGTTTTTAAACATAACCAAAGATTATCAGACGTATCATGACCTATCATGTGAGCAGTGCCAATGCAAAAATGAAAACAAGAAATTTTGAACAACACAACATAATTTGCTATTGGTGTACACATTTTGAACTGTTTATGTACATGTGCTTTCTTTATTGTTTTAGTTCCATTAATTCCAGCAGACTTCCACAATATGGCAGCATACCAGGTTATTTAGTGTGCATTTAAACTGGATTTGGGAGGTTTGGCAATGAGAGTGGGAATTTTATCCTATTTAAAGCTCAAACATGTGTTACCTCTGGTGTTACCACTGCATATATTCCTACTAGCAACATCATAAAAAGGGTTGTGTTAAAGCCCTGACATGAGTCATGTGAAAGGACCTTTTATGCGTGGAAACGCATCGCGGCTCAATGGCGAAAAAAAAGAGCCAGTTATAGCCCGCTATAGCTATAGTTCTCATGCTCAGGAATTTCAGAAAGTACCTGAAAGAAGATGATCTTTTAATGCTTGTACTTGAACTTTATGTAGCAACTTGGAACGTATAAGGCCCTTGTGAAAAGGCCATTTGATCCCAGCAACCATCTTTGGACAATGTATGTGTTTGTCTGATATTCTGTGAAAAGATGACAGTTACATCACTTTCAACACATGACTTAGACAATGTAATATTGTCTCAGTGTTATTATACTATAGTGTTATTGCTTCATCACAGCTATATAATGCGCCCAGGAAATACCCTTCAGCACCATCAAACTAGCTCTGCCATTTGACTCCTAAAACTCTTGTTTAATACTTTTCGATAACCTTGAGTGACACTTGATACATCAACTGAGATTCAACATTGTTGGCACAAAACACTTTAACCTGAATGTTTGTCTGGTTCAATCTGATTCTCAATCTGATTTTATCAGCTGAATGGAAAAATGATCAATGGTTTATTTTTGTTTTGCTTGTATGTAGCTCTCATACATCAGCATAAAGCATCAATGAATTAGCTCTGATAAATGTTAACTACCCACCATTTCTGATAAAGGTTGTCATCAACATAAACATTTAGAGTCAACATGAAATGTAATTCACCACCTATTTTGCCTCCAAAATTAGATGTATTAAGGGTGTTGTGTTTAATAACATTTGAAGAAAAGTCAAATCATGAAACATGAATGGAATAATGGAGCCAGACATAAATTTGGGTTTGCCAGCTCTCCAAGGGATATGGAGGCTAAAGGTGAAATTCACCCTCAAGATCAAATCTGACATTGCCTAAATAGCTATTTGGCTGTTGCCCCTTACAACCGTGGTGATATTATCTGGGGAAAAGAAAGTCATTTCAGAGGCACAAAAGCCAGGAATGTGTATTTATTAGGTTTCACGTTGACTTTAAGCTGTAGTATTTATAGCATTCCCAACTGATGTGTCTGAGGTACTGTAGCTGTGTGTCCTATTTCCTCTGTTTTCTTCTATGATTGTGGGTTTGTTTCATAATTATATTGCTGCTCTTTGGAGCTCCCAATCTGATCTTCATTTCCTCTTGTAATTGTTTCTTTATTTCTATGTATGGGGCTGATTTGGGATGACGAACACCAGATCTTGAGAGAAACTCAACACATGAGTTTACTGCATAATCTGGACATCAGCAGATTGTCATCTTTTCATAATATATGCTCCAATTTATTCTCAATTAATAAATTATGCATTATTTTAGTTCATGGTAAAGGAATAGGTCATTCCAAAATGGATATTCTGTCATTATTTAATCTTTTTCATATCAAACCCTGGTGTTGTGTCAGAATAATAAATACACTTAAAATAAAATAAAACTGTGACTTTGTCACAGAATTGTCACTTCATATATTCTAATAATTGTGACTTTATTTCTGTTTTTTATCAATCCAGGCTAATTGGAAAAATGTACATGTCACAACATTTCTGGAAAATGATGGTGTGTTGCTTCCAGTATGTTAAATTTTCTCCAAAATAGATGAACATGATTGTGCTAAAATTTTATTGCATTGGTTGTTGTACATATTTCTGCAGTTTGGAAATTGAATGTCTGGTAAGTGGTGCTAAAAGTTTAATGATTTTGTTGCAGTGAAAATAACGTACCACCTACACTAAAACCTTAGTCAAAACCAAACCGATAGTATTTTAAACATGAGTTTAAAATGTCTCTCCTGAAGCAAAATTGCAGTTTGAGATCATGTGCCTTGCCTTTATTTAACATAGTATAGAAAATGCCCAAAGAACCACACATAAATAAGTCTTTATCAGTCTATAATCTGCCGTTACAATCCTATAATAATTTTGGGGAAAAGGGATAAAAGTTGTAGGGGTTTTACTGCCACTAGTGTTCATTTTAGCTGAACTGCAGTGAATTGTATAAAGAAGCACATTTTCCCAATGAGCTTGTGTTGGAGTCACTAATCAGAAAGGTTATTGTGAATATTATTCAAAATATCTCCTGCATATAAAATAATAGCAAACACAACATGACGGTGTGCAAATAATGTTGTCACAGAGATCTATTATTCTCTTTGATCAAACATTTAACATTTAATGGAGAATAGAAATAGGTGAATAGCACAACCAGCTCCAAAAATTTTAAAGTGAAAGAATCAGCACTAGATTCCTTTCTATAAAATACTGAGTGACAGGAGTTCACTTTTTGTCTTTATCTTTTTATAGCCTTGCATTTGCCCCTGAGAGAGTTGGCGTGGAGGTGATAGAAACAGGAAGCCAGATAAATTGTGCATGACCCTGGTTTGAAGAATTTTATTATGCTTCAGCGAATGTGTCCTGGCTAGCAAATGAGATGTGATCTAACCCAACAGATGAGTGTTGAATTAAAGCCCTTCACACAACCAAATGTTATGATGCTAACACTAACCTTGGTTTAGCCTACAGAAGGGCTGTTGCACTGGTGTGTTATGCTGCCTTCAAATCCTGTTAGAATGATGGTATTTATGAGATGAGTGCAAATAAACGACACCACAATATTTTAATCATTATTAGTTTGTACGCTAAACTTGTTTATGTTTTGTTTATGAAAATACTACTAATTTAGCTAGTTTTTGAGATTTATGTGAGATAAAACCATGGATACTGTGTATATTTTTACCTTTGTTTTGAAGCAGTAGTGATAAAAAGCTTTGTTCAAATGTGATGCCATGCAGAAAAATGCATCTTAAAATGACCATTTTATTCTGAACAAAATCATTTGAACACATTTTTTAGAACTAACAGTAGAATTTTAAGCCAGTGTAACATCAACGTTTATTAGTGCTAATTTTGACAAAGTTATTGTGTGTGTTAGCAAATTATATGTTTGAAAGTCAATCTGTCCCATTATCCAACTGATAGTTTTACTCTCTATATATTGTAGATTTACACATTATTAATCATGTTTTCTGTCTATTCCAGACCTACATGAGTGGTCTGGCTATTTATTTGCTGTCCTTTTCAGACTGACTTGAGTGGTTTGTGGTATAAGCACATGATAGAGACTTTTTAAACTTTAATTCAGAACTGGATCAACACAGGTCAAAGGTAACAGAGGTCATCTAACTAATAGTGTCTATTTTTATTTTCTGTCAGAACTGCTGCTGAAATGGAAGGTGGTAATAAAATATCATTGTGCAGCATATTGATTTTGGTTTTTATACTGCTGCTATGCCCTACTGAAGTGTTAGTGTTTGTAAAAGTATGCAAGAATAAAGTAAAACCATAGTTCTACTCAAGCCATTCTTACTAATTACTAACATTTTCAATCACTAATCTTTAAAGTTAAACAATGTCTAAATGACATCTATCTATATAGATCTATTAATGTGTTTATGTTGAAGCATCAGTTTTTTTTTCTTATTTTTTAATTTATTGACTTTAAACCAATTCACAAATTCTAAACATATATAATCGTCAAAATAAAAGTAATCTTTGTAGCTTTGGTAACACCTCATACAGACATTCAGAGAAGAGGTCATATTTAATTTGACACATGGTAAATGAGGCTATGATGAAACAAAGTAAAACAATAATAACAAAAATAATAAAAACAATTATTTTTAATGTCTATGAAAGTGATGAGCACTTCGATATGTCCCACCCAATATATATATATATATATATATATATATATATATATATATATATATATATATATATATATATATATATATATATATATATATATATATATATATGGTCCCACTTTATATTAGGTGGCCTTAACTACTATGTACTTACATAAAAAAAATAAGTACAATGTACTTATTGTGTTTATATTGTATTGTAAAACACTTTTGCTGCTATTGAGGTGGGATAGGGGTAAGGTTAGGGAGAGGGTTGGAGGTATGGGTAAGTTTAAGGGTGGGTTAAGGTGTAAAGTATGGGTCAACAGTGTAATTATAAATGTAATTACAGAAATTAAATACAGATGTAATTACATGTCGGTTATATATATATATATATATATATATATATATATATATATATATATATATATATATATATATATATATATATATATATATATATATATATGTTAGGTCTTTAAAGTCAATGCTAATTTATTCTTGACTGAATAATTTAGAGTTGAATGGATTGTACAGACTTGTTGTACAGACTTACTTCCCATAGCCTTGTTTAGATTCATTTCAAATTAATTTTTTCTGCTGTAACATATTGTCTATTATCTATTGTAGTGTACAGTATGACACACATTCTACATGTACATACAATTATAATATTTAAATAGTACTTACGACATTAATTTACAAGCTTGCTCAAAAACTGTCAAAATGATGCTCTTTAGCATCACATATATATATATATGTATATATATATATATATGTATATATATATATATATATATATAAGAATGACCAGTTATCCAGTGCTTTGTGAATGGCAAAATGCCTCAAACATGTGACGGAAATCTTACACCCCTTACAATACTGTCGTGTCCGGTGTGATGAGAAAAACATTAAAACCCATTCTAAATGAGGCATTTGTTGCATCTATTGGGGACATAACTACTGACTAAAATGATTTATGAGGTGGGGGCATGTTTGAATGAGACAATTTATGAGGATATGGACGAGTCTTAACTTTTTAAAAAGAATATCTCTTTGGGTTTGGGACTTTAATCTTTGCAACTTTAGGGATCTTAGCCTATCTATTAACCAACAGCTTGTAACATTCAAAAGAGAAAGGACAATATTAAATTGCATCATATGACCCCTAAAAATTATAAAAAATAAAGTAATTGCCATCCATGGACAAATTTGTTAATTTATATAGTTCAGTTTGTTCAATGTGCATGTACAGTACTCTCTCCACCTTCAATACCACAACTTAGGTGCCCTTGAACAAGGCACTGAACCCCTAACTGCTCCCCGGGCGCCACAGCATAAATGGCTGCCTACTTCTCCGGGGGTGTGTTCACAGTGTGTGTGTGTGTTCACTGCTGTGTGTGTGCACTTTGGATGGGTTAAAAGCAGTGTTAATTTTGACACAAAATTTTAATTTAGTTTTAGTCTTAGTCTTTTGACTATAATTCTTTTTAGTTTTAGTCAAGTTTTAGTCATCTGATTTGTTTTAATTTTAGTCTTATTTTAGTCGACTAAAATCGCTTGGTATTTTAGTAGACTAAAATAAGACTAAAATCAATAACAGATTTATTAGACAATTTTTTTACAGCTGGTACAGGAAACAAACTTAACCAAAATATATAAAACACAAATTCAACTTTATTTCAACACAACTGTGTCTTTATTTCGATTCAAAAGCTTTTATGCAGCAACAAACACTGTCATGATAATGTAAACAATAACTAGCTGCCAATTGACCATCAATAAAAGAAAAATAAAGTTAGGTCCAGGACCTTAAAGCTTACAGCTGAGCTGAACAAGGAGTGCATACATTTAAAGTAAATATTTAATAAGTTGGGTGGATAAAAAAAGTAACAAGATTTTATAAGGTATTCATTTGTCTAGCAATATTGTATGTTTTAAATACTACAATATTGCTAGATTAGTATGTATAATGATAGGATGTGAACATTCACGTTTCACATGACTAATATTTGTGATATTGTCAACAAGTAGAACATTATAAGATATACTAAACATTAGTATTAATCAAATGTATGTATCATAATATTACGTATTAGTATTGTGCTCTCATCTAACTTGAAGAAGGGGCTATTTTACAGTACTTTTAAGTTCGTGATATTTAATGCTACAACATCTACGCACTGCAGTCTTCCAATTTTGCTTAGCTCAATAAACAAAAGAACATCGTTGTGAAATTACATTTGAGAAAATGTCCGGGTGGCTCGTCTGTAAATGTCTTTTCAAATTGGTTGTGTTGCCACGAATGAGCGCTCCGCGTGCTTTACACTTCGTTTTGTTTTGTTCGTCGTCAAACGTGAAGTGAGCTGTGGACATTTTGTCGCTCTTTTAGACATCACCTCTTCGAATGCCGTCTTCCCGGGAGCTCATTTAAAAACTGAAAACCTTCGCTATACGTCTCAATAAGTCAGGCTCGGATTGGTTCTCTTCTCTCATGCAGTCTCGCCTGTTCCGTTTTGCCGGTTCTTTTGCTCATTCCTCGCATCTCTCCCGTCTGCTGATTTGATTTTCGTCACAGTCTATTTTCGTCTCGTCCTTTATTCGTTGACGATAATGTCAGTCAATTTAGTCATAGTTTTAGTCTCCATCAGTGCCTTCTTTTTTAGTTTTCGTTTCGTTTTCGTCCGCAAAAATATTATCGTATATATGACGAAAATATTTAGTCAACGTAATTAACACTGGTTAAAAGCAGAGCACGCATTCTGAGTATGGGTCACCATACTTGGCCGTATTTCACGTCACTTCGTCACTTCACTTCGTCACTTCACTTCGTCACTTTATTTCGTCACTTCACTTCAATAAATTGTGACAAGGACAATCATACTTGTTCATACACTGAAGACAGACACAGGTAAAGCAGCCCCTCACATTTCATTATGCAACATCAAAGAGGCATGTATGGAAATAAAATGGAAGAAAAACAGTCAGACAAACATGTGCATAGTCAGTTCCTATCCATTGTAGACTCTCCAAAAGATGGAAAAAATGGAATGGAGGAAAAGTTATTTTAGTTTATTCTGCTGGTCTTTAATTGCCAATGTACAGGAAAGATTAAAAAATCTCAGACAGAAGCTTCATCAGTACTTGCTGTCTGTGTGGATTGTTGTGTGGGATCACTGGTTTCCGAGGTTGTGAGCTCAGTGGGTTTGGTCATCAAATGCCAACGCTGAGGAAAACAAAAAACAATAATCAATGAAGGAAGTTTGTTTGCAAGTTTGTTAGGAGGAAGGAGGACAAATGGAAGGAAGTTGTTTGCAAGTTTGTTCAAAGGGAAGTTTAGAACAAATGAATAAATTTGGAACTTCAGAAATTTGTCTGGACATGCAAAAGAAAGCAAGAACCATACAAAGGCTTTTTTGGAAAGATTGAGGAAAGGAAGACAGGTACGTTTATAAGGAAATATACATTTACATACAAAATACAATACATTTGAATATTCAGACATTTGTTTGCAAGTAGGGAATTTCAGAAGGAAGTAAAGAAAGAAAAGGTGAATATGTTTGTGTAATGATGAGACAGAGAGGTTCGGATCCATGTGCAGAACTTTTAATGAGAATGGTCAGACAGGCAATGATCAGCAACGTCGTCAGGTATATAGGGATAACCAGAATCAAAAACAGAAACAAGCAGATGTCGGGGGAGAATCGAAAACAGAAACAAGCAGATGTCGGGGGCAGGCAGCAGAGAATCAGAGTCAGTATAAACAATCCAAAGGTCAGGTACAGAGAGCTCAAACACAAGGAAACCGCTCGGAAATGACAGACACAGCAAATAAATACTTCGCAGAGAGTGAGAGTGAGTGTGCTGCTTATATGTGTGTGTAAATGAGGTGCAGGTGTGGCAAGGAGATTGACTCAGGAATGATGTGCAGGTGTGGCAAGGTGATTGTGATGCAGAGACTCATGGGAAATGTAGTTAGGGTGTGGTGCAACAGATAAGAGGTGCTAGAGTCCGGGTGACATCTGGTGGTTAATGTGGAATTGTCCTGATTGGAGTGCCCTCAACAAAAGTTCATGGGCACTCCATGTAATGATCATGACAGTTTGGAAGTTCAGAAGGAAGTTCAAGCAGGAAAATAGGTAGTCAGGCAAGTTTGAAAGGAAGGAGGTTTGTCTGCAAGTATTTTCAGAAGGAAGGAGGAAAGGAAGGGAGAAAGGAAGGAAGAACATTTCAGTATTCAGAAATTTATTTGAAAGTTCATTTGGAAGGAAGATTCAAAATAATTTTATAAGGAAGTAGGAAGGAAATGGATTTTATAAGGAACAAAGTACATTTAAAATTCCGGAAGTATCTTTGGAAGTCCAGTAGAAAAGAAGGCAGGAACTATGCAAATTCAAAAAGTAGTTTTTTTGTTTTTTTTTCAGAAGAAAGGAAGCAAGGAATTAACTTTAAAAAGGAAGTACATCTGAATATTAAGAAGTATGTTTGAAAGGAAGGAAGTTTTGTAGAAAGTAGGGAAGGAAGCGTATTTTTGAGCAAGCCAAAGAATGCAGCAACAGGCTTTTCAAAGATTTGTTTGTAATACGTTTTCAGAAAGGAGGAAAGGGAGGAAGTAAGTTTATAAGAAAATACATTGGAATATTCAGAAGTTTGTTTGGAAATGCATAAGGGAAGAAAAATGTGGGACCTATTCAAGTTTAGAAAGAGTGAATACATTTGGAAATTCAGGATTTTGTTTGTCTGTTTGGAAGGAAGTTTGCAAGATCAAAAGGAAGGAGTTTCAGAAGGAAGTAGAAAGGGAGTTTATAAGGAAGTACATTTTAAAAATGTTTGCAAATTCAAAAGGATATAAGGAAATAAGCAGGGCAGGAAGGACAATATGACAAAAAGTAAAAAAAGAAAAGAAGAAGAAGAAAGAAAAGATACAAAACTTTAAAACCATTCTTGCCTGTCGGATGCTGCCTCTGGTAGAGAATGACATAAAGATGATTCATCCAGGTATTAAAATCATAGAAGAGAGGGACATTAAACAGCCAATGCCCTGACCCCAGGCTGGGTACACATACTTCCCTAGTGTCAGACAAGTAATTTCTATTGCACTGAATGTGAAAACACCCTACAAACAGGAAACAAAGAAATCAGATCAGTTTATTAAATCATCATCAGTTTATTAAAGTCTGTGTGAATCAATATTAATATGTGTAAATGAGTTTGTCACACCACAGTAAAATAATAATGTTATTAATCACCCAGCCTAGATAGATTTAGATATATTTTGGGCCAAACCTGACCTGTTGAAAAGAGATGGTCTTCATCCCTCCTGGGGTGGTGACATTCTTCTCTCTAAAAATATGGCACATAGTCTTAGAGTTTATACTTGACTAATTGGGGCCCAGGTCAGGAAGCAGACAGACTGGCTAAACCGATCATCTTCTAGCCTCCTCACATCACAGAAGTCAGATCATTCTCAGCACATAGAGGGCCCTTTTTTAATGATCTAAACGCAAAGTGTGAAGTGCACTGCGCAGGTGCACTCAGGGCATGTCCAAATCAACTTAAGCTATTTTAATGACGGAAAAACGGTTGGCGTGCCCGGGCACATGGTCTAAATGGCTTGTCCCCGCAGACCACCTTTTTGGTTGATGTACACCACGGTCGCTGTGTTGTTCGGACCAGCATGTGTTTGCCTCGTAAGTGACCTTTGAGATGGTTCAAGGCAAGGCGCACTGCTAACAACTCTAGGCAATTGATATGCCAATGCAGCTTCAGGCCCGTCCAACCCCCTAAGACTGCATGCATGTTGTACGTGGCACCCCAGCCAGTGGTAGAGGCATCCATGTAAACCACAGCATGCCAGGAGATCTGTTCTAGGGACACCCCTCCCCAGAGGAACATAAGATCTGACCACGGGGTGAGGGTTTGGCGACAGGCCTGTGTTACTTAGACCCGGTGAGTGCCACACTTCCACCTCAGGACTCGGCCATAAAGCCAGTGCTGGAGCAGTCTCATATGTAACAGGCTGAGCGGTGTAAGTTGCCCCAGGAGCCTCTGAAACCACTGTCCTGACCTTGAACGTATTCAAGCAGGCTAGCACCAACTGCACACGTTCCTCTGTGAGGCGCGCTGTCTGCTCGACTGAATCTGACTCCATAATGTCATATATCACTGATACTATTTAAACTGAACTGAACTGGATGATGACAGCACTAAATTCAGTGATAAACTGCCTTTAACAGAAAATTGACATTACTATTGTCTGCTACTACTATTGTGATTTTTCATTATTAACTTTTTTTTTCCTATTTAATACTGTAAAGTGATTTGACACAATCTGTATTGTTAAAAGCACTGTATAAATAAAGGTGACTTGACCATAGTGCTGCTTCAAGTCAAACACACCTCTTATAGTGTTTGGGGAGGGGCCATGCTCAGTGGCTCCAGTGTAGAGCCCTGCGTGGGACAGTTTTCTTAAACCCGCACCCGCATGCTCCCGCTGAATGTATGACCAGGCCCGCCCACTCCCGCAACCTATGTGTCAGCTCCCACCTGCGCCCGCAATGTTTGTGTCCACTTCCGCCCACTCCTGCGGACTTTTATCTCAGAGCTTGTGAAAAATGTACACATGGCAGCCATTTATGCTTTTATGCCCGGGGAGCAGTTGGGGGTTCGATGCCTTGCTCAAGGGCACCTAAGTCGTGGTATTGAAGGTGGAGAGAGAGCTGTTCATGCACTACCCCCAACCACAATTCCGTCCAACCCTTCGATTGGGAGTCCAACCCTCTAACCATTAGGCCACGACTTCCCATTTATTTAACATAACTGGATGAAGGCCAGATTGAACTGTTCAGTTTTTGAAACTTCACATCACATCAAATATATAGATATACCATAGAAATGGAGATTGTCTCAAAGAAGACCAGGAACAGGAGACACATTCCACTGGCCGAGTAGTAGTCAAACAATTTGAACACATAAAAGCCACCCTAAAACAAAGAACACCCCACCCACACACATTACTGTTAGAAACTCAAGAAAAAAATCGTCCTACACAATAAAACAGAATGGTCTTCAGGTGGTAATCTTTACCTGTGTGATGTTGGAGAAACCGATGACAAAGGATATAAAACACACAATGAAGATGAAGAGTTTCTTTCTCTTCCTCAGGACTGTGGGATATTCATCCATTAGAGCAGTTATGAAGCCTTCCACTGTACAGAACTGTCAGGGACAAGTGTAAAAAGTGTAAAATAAAAAGCATTAAAGTATTGGAAAACATGTCTGGACAATTGATTTAGTAAACAATTATAATTTTAGTAGTATATTAGTTAGTTATTTAGTTATTTAACAGTATCTAACAGTAGTTAGTTATTTAGGAACTAGGGTATAAATAAAAAGACCAGCATAACCCTAAACCCATTAACCTTTTTTTTTTGTACAAATGGTGTTAGAATTAGAGTAATTTTTTATGTTTATGATATGTGTGGAGGTACTGATTTTTAATACAGACTAAACATAAAACATTATTGCTCATACATGTTTAAAGTTTCCACATGTTCTTTAACATGTTAGCTAAAATTGGCTGTGTGGTCTTTTTGAAGAGTGACTAATGGTGCTCAAACGTAGCTCAGGCAGACCACGGCTTGACAGCCAGCATCAGCTGATTGTAACTGCTTCCATCGCAATTAAATAAGATATATACGTTCATCCATACAACTTTCAATCATTAAACATAATTAATCTCTAAATCTATAGAATAATAATAATAATGCAAAGCTGCTAAATGTACCACCATTAGAGGAGTATTGTGGGTTCAATACAAGCTCTATCAATAACTCTATGGTCTCTGAGGCATCATGCCAAATAAAACAAATAATAGGCTCTTTATGTAGATTGATAAAAAAAAATGTTAACAACTCAATTCACAAAGGTTTTTTTTTAGACATTAATCTTTTTCATGAGTGTATGCATGTGTAAAATATCTGACTGTCCAATCCTAGCATCATGATCATTGAGAAGAAGAGAATAGCCCAGAGTGAAGACATGGGAAGCTGTGTGACAGCTTGCGGATAGGCCAGAAATGCCAAACCAGGACCTGATATTGATCCACAAACCATAAAACACCATTAGTGTCGAGATATAACATTACCCATATTACTTTAATTATAGTGCATTTGACATTTTAAGCAATAATTTGTCATGTTTTAAAGTAATACACCTTTTTTTTATTTGCTGACTAACATACTGAAGCATATATGAAATACGTCTCGGGTTACTTGACTGTAACCCTGTTCCCTGAAAAAGCGGGAACGAGATGCTGCGCTCAATAGCGCTAATGAGAACATTTTTTGTTCGACCGGTTGTGAAGCATGTTTGTCAAACACAATAAGAATTGGCTTAAATAACCTCAGCAGGTGGCGTCACTGATAACGTGCACCTGCAGGTTATAAATAGACGTGAAACGGAAACATCCTCAGGTTACCCCTTTGTCTGAAGAGACGTCCGGACACGTCAACAGTGCGGCATTGAGGCGCAGAATCTCAAAAGCTGCTCCGACTTATGCCACTGGCTAGTGCGGTGGACGTAAGTCTAAAGAGCACGTACTGGATACAGTAAGGAACATTCGGAAGATAATTAGGGTGAGGATGCAAAAGTTCTTCTAGTGGAGAAAGTCCTAGCACTTAGAATAGTCTCTATTACTGTGGCTGGAAGGCCAGCATCTCTAGTTGGTCCCACTCAGGGGCCAGACGTGAATATTCCAGAGCTCAGGCCGGGGATGAAGTACTGTCCCCTGTGCCTAAGAGAAGATCTTTCCTGACTGGAATCGCCCATGGCGAGCCTTCGAGGAGGGATATTAGATCTGAGAACCAAACTCCGGTCGGCCAACGGGGCGCTATCAGTAAGAGGTGAGACCCCTGTCAACGGACCTTGGCCAGGACTCCCGGGAGCAGAGCAATTGGAGGAAAGGCGTAAAGACGCAGTCTGGGCCACGCATGGCCCATAGCGTCCAGACCCAGGGGAGCTGGATGAATCAGAGAGATGTAGAGGGGACATTGTGCCATCTCCTGTGAAGCATAGAGGTCCACTTCTGCTACTTGAAATCTTTCCCAGATTTGACTACTTAGGGGTGGAGTTTCCATTTCCCGTGTTTCACAGCTTGTCTGAACAGCAAGTCTGCTCCCACATTCATATGCCCAGGAATGTAAATCGCCCTGAGGGACAGGAACTTGTCCTGTGCCCAATGCAGAACCTGGTGCGCTAACTCGTCCGAGCGGCGCAACTGCAGTCCACCCTGGCGATTTATGTAAGAGACTACAGATGTGTTGTCCACCCGCACTAGGACATGTTAGCCTCTCAACTGCTGGAGAAGGTATTTCAGGGCCAGAAATACAGTCTTCATTTCGAGGCAATTGATGTGCAAATTCGAGAAGATGACCTCTCCAGATCCCTTGGGCTAGACAGCCAACTAAGGCCGCTCCCCAGCCCATGAGGGAAGCGTCTGTCATTAGCATCTTGGGATGACAACACGGACCTAGAGTGGGACCCAAAGTCAGAAACCGAAGTCTGAACCACATAGATAGGGTACGAAGCCCCTGGCACGTAACCCTTAATTGCCACTGGGGATTGGCCCTTGGATGAAATCCCCTGGCTCTGAGCCACAACTGAAACGATTTCATGTGCAGGAGGCCCAAAGGTATCACTGTGGATGCAACTGCCATGAAAATACATGTCTATAGATCTATGATTGGACGCAGCCCCCTGTCTTTCTTGGGAATCAAGAAATACAGACTGTAATAGCCTGACTGTCTGTCTGGCAGGGGAACACATTCTAAGGCCCCTTTGACCAGCAGAGTCTGTGATTCCTGTGTCAATAGATATGCAAATGCCGGTTAAGGGGGTTAAGATGTCTGGTGTCCTGAAACGTGGCAGGAAGCAACAGAGTATGTATCATTTCACTGGAGGCCATTGCCCCCCGAAACACCGGTGGTGGTGGAGGTTGTTCAGTGATCCCCTAAGGGTGCCAAAGGGTGCCAGTCACCACCTAGTAGCTCCTCATGTGCTTATAATCGCAAGAGGAGCGCTAGGAGAGAGCACTCTCAATGTCCATTTTAACAGAAGCTAGAGCTACAGCAGCCTCTGCCCAATCCGAAGAAGTGCCTGGGCACGCTTCGGAGGTGGGCGCGAGAACCGTCTGATCTTCCAGATCGGAGCACGATCTTAAATGAGCAGGAAGCAGCTCATTCCTCGTGAGAGCAAAGAGCATAGCGCGGATAGGAAGTACGCAAAAACTAGTACTTGCTTTTTTTTTTAAACAATAAACATGCGATTTCTCTTCAGTGATCGGCCATGGAGAGCGAGGCACACATCTCACATAGAATCAGCAAGAATACTTAGAACTTTCTTTTTCTTTTCCTTTTTTTTATAACTAATACTTTCATCTGCGTGACACACACACACGGTCTCTGAAGACAAAGAAACCTGAGGATGTTTCCGTTTCTCACGTCTATTTATAACTTGCAGGTGCACGTTATCAGTGACGTCACCTGCCGAGGTTATTTGAGCCAATTCTTGGCGTGTTTGACACACATGCTTCACAACCGGTCGAACAAAGAATGTTCTCATTAGCACTATTGAGCGCAGCATCGAGAGTAGCTTTTGATAGGGAACTTTAGATAGTTTTATTCAGTATTACATTTTTAAATGATTAAATATATACAAAAATATATACTTAATGTCTTAGTTGAAAAGGCACTCTACAGTTTGGATAAATGTATAATGTTCAATATAACTTTAAACTGTAGTATTTTCATGTAATTGCAATAAACATACAATTGATAGAAAATATTAATTTAAAACAAAGTGTATTAAAGTGTAAAGGTCTTCAAAAGTGTGCATCTTTTGGCAACAATGAAATTTGAGAATTTCTGAGAGACATGATGACCTGAAGCAGCCAGTTCTTCAATGGGTATCTTTGTGATGTATGACATGAAGCCCACAATGGAAAATATGACGATCCCAGCAAACACACTGGTGCAGGAGTTTATACAGCACACAATGACAGAATCTCTACAGGAGGAACAAGAATTAAGTCATCTGAATCACAAGACAACAAATGTACATTGTAAACTGAACATAACTTCAAAGGCACTGTGTTAAAGACAGTAATGCATTTAAGACTGTATGACATGTAATCATCATAAATACATAATTTCTGCACATTTGGACAGAGACTAGTAGTTCTTACCTGTAGACATCATTGTTGTAGGAGTTGTAGCTGCCCAGAGCAATGAGGGAACCTAAACCCAGACCATAAGAGAAGAAGATCTGAGTGGCAGCATCCAACCACACCTGAGAATAATTTAGAAATTAGAAATATTGATAGTACCAGAAGTTAGAGAACAGGGCAATGTCTGTAAAATGTGTCCATAATTGTTCAATTAAATCCTCTGTCGACTAAAATAATGCTAAAGTGTACTTTTTTTAACAAGAGTTTAAATTCATTAAAGTGATACTGCTTTATTGACATAAATATATACAATTGTACAATTCAGTGTATTTCATTAATAAAGAGTGTGTATAGCTTTGAATTAGTATTCTATGATTATTCATGGGTTAACATTGCTACTACTGGCTCCCTATCAACCATCGTCTAGATTTTAAAATCTTGCTTATAAAGCCCTGAATGGTTTAGCACCTCAGTATTTGAATGAGCTCTTGTTACATTATAATCCTCCATGTCCGCTGCATTCTCAAAACTCAGGCAATTTGATAATACCTAGAATATAAAAATCAACTGCGAGCAGCAGATCCTTTTCCTATTTAGTGCCTAAACTCTGAAATAACCTACCTAACATTGTTCGGGAGGCAGAAACACTCTTGCAGTTTAAATCTAGATTTAAGACCCATCTCTTTAACCTGGCTCACACATAACATAACATACTAATATGCTTTTAATATCCAAATCCATTAAAGGATTTTTAGGCTGTATTAATTAGGTAAACCAGAACCGGAAACACTTCACATAACACCCAATGTATTTGCAAAATCATTAGAGAATGGCATCTACGCTAATATTTGTCTGTTTCTCTCTTATTCCGAGGTCACGTAGCCACCAGATCCAGTCTGTATCCAGATCAGAAGGTCATTGCAGTCAGCTGGATCCAGTACATATCCAGACCAGATAGATATTGGATCGGCACCTAGAAAGGACCTCTACAGCCCTTAAAGACAGCAGAGACCAGGACATCTAGAGCCCCAGATACAGATCACCTTGTCTCAGATTACCACCAGGACAAGACCACAAGAAACAGATCATTCTTCTGCACAATCTGACTTTGCTGCAGCCTGGAATTAAACTGCTGGTTTCATCTGGTCAGAGGAGAACTGGCCCCCAAACTGAGCCTTGTTTCTCCCAAGGTTTTTTTCCCCATTCTGTCACCGATGGAGTTTCAGTTCCTTGCCACTGTCACCTCTGGCTTGCTTAGTTGGGGTCACTTCATCTACATCGATATCATTGACTTGACTGCAAATAAATGCACAGATACTATTTAAACTTAACAGAGATGACAACATTGAATTCAATGATGAACTGCCTTTAACTGTCATTTTGCATTATTGTCACACTGTTTTCCTAATGATTGTTGTTCAGTTGCTTTGACGCAATGCATTTTGTTTAAAGTGCTATGTAAATAAAGGTGACTTGACTTTACTTGACTTAAACGGAACTGAAATTATGATATCACTGAATTCAGTGATGAACTGCCTTTAACTGTCATTTTGCATTATTGACACTGTTTTCCAAATTAATGTTGTGCCGTTGCTTGGATGCAAACCTTTTTGTTTAAAGCACTATATAAATAAAGGTGACTTGACTTGACTTGGCTATTACAGTTTAGTTATTCCCTAAAAATGTCATCAGGTTATGTGAATGATCTTAAAATATATACATATGTTTTAAGATCTCAGATTCAAGACTTCATCATTTAATATATAACATTTTATTTAAAATATCAAATAAATTTCGGGTATGTTTAATTTTACCTCAGATTTCAAAAGCTTGTTGAAGTCTGGGGTGACATAGAAGAGGATGCCATCTATTGCTCCAGGGAGAGTGACTCCACGGAAGAACAGAATAAAGAGCATGAAGTAAGGATACGTGGCAGAGAAATACACCACCTAATAAGGAGAGGAGATAAATGATAAGAAAGAGAGAGAGTGTCATAGAGTAAATAATTTTAAATTAGGTGTAGAGGACAACATTATTAACTTGTTGGTGTAATGATTTCACTGGCTTATGTTTGATGATTGGTAGGAACATGGTTCCCTTTCAGTCGGTCACGTTCGACGTTATGAATGGGATCTCGCCCGAGAGCCCAATCACCTTCGAGTGGTACAAAACGAGCCAATGGTACACAAAGTACCTTGGTCTGCGGAATTTGCATCGCGAGCCCCGCCCGCAGAGCGGGTATATAAGGAGCAACGCGAGCAACTCGCATTCAAGCTTTCGCTTTGGAGCCGAGCACATCGCTTGCTGCAATCACCGGAGTGTTTACAAGCAAGAGCTTGTGTTGGTGTGACGGCGCGATTCAGCGGTTCGTCTGGGTTTCCTGCGACAGCTCCCGCGTTCCCCTGAGCGCTTCAACACCCCTAAAAGAGCAATTTCTCTCACAAAAGAGATACGGCGTGTGTTTCTGGGTGCGGTCGAGATATGACCATCTCGGCGTTGAGATCGAGACTCGATTACCTTAAAAGGTATAGAGTCCCCTCTGCCACACCCCGTTCTATCTTTTCTTCTCGTAAGAGGGCTAATTCGGCTGGTGGCCAGGGTGACCTGAGGGTTACTGTGTGGGCTTCCCCGACGAGCGAACCTCCTCGGGCCACACCCCCCTCTTATACGCCGCAGCCGGTTGAGTTCCCGGATGAGTTTGCTGGACCCTCTCAGGCTCCTGACATCTCATTCGGGGCTCGCGAAGAGGACCGTATGTCGATCACCGCATCACAAGGCGGGCTTGAGTCCTCGGGAGATGAGGGTTCGGCTGCGTTGCCTCCCTCAGGAGTGCCAGCGTTGTCCGAGTCCGATCCCGAGCTGACGGCCGCGCTTTCCCGGATCGCCAGCACCCCCCTCTGGTTCCTTTCTTCCCAGAAGTGCACCAGGAAGTAACTAGTTCATGGAAGGCACCTTTAACTTCCCGAAACCGTTCTGGTTCTTCCTCCGCCTCCACTGCCCTCTACCTCCGGGTCCCAAGAGGCCACGAATGACAGCTGGCAACGTGCTTCCTGGCCGCTCTCGTTCTCCTCACCCCTTGCCAGTTTCCATGCAACGACGGCTCAAGAACGCTTTGCCTTCTCATGCCCTCTTTGCCACTTGGAGTCAGACGAGTGCCCGCACTCCGCTCCCGCTAAGGGACGCTATGCCTCCCATGCTGGGGCTGTCTGCTCCACCACGCTGCCCCACTGTGGGTACGCCTGTAGTCCCCTTGACCCCGCTGGTTTGGTTCCTGGGAGCCTGGCTAGAGCTCCCCAGGCCTTCCCGCTGGCTCTTCCGGACACTCAGGCTCAGCTACGCGATTCAGTTCGCCCGGCGTCCCCCCAGGTTTCGGGGTGTCTATGCGACGATGGTGGGAAAAGATGCCCCTGTCATACGCGCGAAGGTAGCGACCCTGCTGGCAAAGGGCGTGATAGAACCCTTACTTCATAGTACCCAAGAAGACAGGTGGGTTACGACCAATTCTGGACCTGCGTGCCTTGAACCGAGCCCTGCACAGACTCCAAGCGCATTTTCGAATGCATTCGTCCGATGGATTGGTTTGAAGCGATCGACCTGAAGGACGCGTACTTTCATGTCTCCATTCTTCCTCGACACAGACCGTTTCTTCAGTTTGCTTTCGAGGGGCAGGCATATCAGTACAAGGTTCTCCCATTCGGGTTGGCCCTGTCTCCCCGCGTCTTTACGAAGGTCACGGAGGGAGCCCTGGCTCCTCTCAGGGAACAAGGTGTCCATATCCTCAACTACCTCGACTACTGACTGATCCTAGCTCACTCTCGAGAGCGGTTGTGCGAGCACAAGGATCTGGTGCTCAGACACCTCACCTGACTGGGTCTTCAGGTCAACTGGGAAAAGAGCAAACTCTCCCCGGTGCAGAGGATCTCTTTTCTCGGTATGGAAATAGACTCGGTTGCCATGTTCGCGCAGCTTACGAACGAGCGCACGCAGTCACTGCTGAATTGCCTGAGACAATTCGAGGGCAAGAGAGCGGTTCCACTGAAACTGTTTCAGAGGCTCCTGGGGCATATGGTGTCCACGGCGGCAGTCATACCGCTCGGGCTACTCCTTATGAGACCGCTTCAGCACTGGCTTCACGACCGAGTCCTGAGATGGGCATGGCAACAGGGCACGCTCCGAGTGACCATCACTCCGGCCTGCCGCCGATACTTCACCCCGTGGTTGGACCCCTCGTTTCTACGGGCCGACGTGCCCCTAGAACCGGTGTCCAGACATGTTGTTGTATCAACAGATGCCTCTGCCACGGGCTGGGGTGCCATGTGCAACGGGCATGCTGCGTCAGGCTCCTGGACAGGACCCCGACTTCAGTGGCATGTCAATTGCCTCGAGTTGCTAGCAGTACGTCTTGCTCTGCACCGCTTCAGGGCCCTGCTGAAGGACAAGCACGTTCTGGTCCGTACGGACAACACTGCGACCGTAGCGTACATCAACCGTCAGGGTGGTCTACGCTCCCGCCGCATGTCGCAACCTGTTGCCATCTCCTCCTGTGGAGTCACAAGCATCTGAGGTCGCTTCGTGCCATTCACATTCCGGACAGGCTAAATCATGCAGCTGACGAGCTCTCACGACAGCAGTCTCGCCCCGGGGAATGGAGACTCAACCCCCAGTCGGTTCAGCTGATTTGGGAACACTTCGGAGACGCTCAGGTAGACCTGTTTGCCTCTCCAGAAAATTCTCACTGCTAGTTGTTTTACTCCCTGACCGAGGGCACCTTCGGCACGGACGCCCTGGCACACAGCCGGCTGCTGGGCCTGCGCAAGTATGCATTTCCCCCAGTGAGCCTTCTTGCACAGACGTTGTGCAAGATCAGGGAGGACGAGGAGCAGGTCCTCATGGTTGCGCCTGAGGACCCCTGGAAATGCCCAATTGGGTCAGTGCTTTCCTTTCTTCAGGAGGTTTTGGAACGAAGGCTGTCTCCTTCCACCCTCAAGGTCTATGTGGCTGCCATTTTGGCTCACCATGACCCTGTTGAATGTAAGTCTCTTGGGAGGCACGATCTGATCATCAGGTTCCTGAGAGGAGCAATGAGGCTCAATCCGCCTCGCCCTCAGCAAGTCCCCTCTTGGGACCTCGCAGTGGTTCTATCAGCACTGCAGAGAGCTCCCTTCAAACCCTTGCTCTCAGTAGAGCTAAAGTTTTTATCTTTGAAAACTGCACTCCTGACGGCTTTGGCTTCGGTGAAGAGGGTCGGGGACCTGCAGGCATTTTTACTTGATGAAGCGTGCCTGGAATTCGGGCCAGCTAATTCTCATGTTATCTTGGGTACGTGCCCAAAGTTCCCACCACTCCCTTTAGGGATCAGGTGGTGAACTTGCAAGTGCTGCCCCTGGAGGAGGCAGACCCAGCCCTGGCGTTGCTCTGTCCAGTACGTGCGCTCCGCACCTACATGGACAGAACTCGCTGCCTTAGGACCTCAGACCAGCTCTTTGTCTGTTACGGAGGCCAGCAGAAGGGAAAGGCTGTCTCCAAGCAGAGGTTATCCCACTGGATAGTGGATGCTATTGTCCTGGCTTATCAGGCTCGAGACCTGCCATGGCCCCTAGGGGTGAGAGCTCACTCAACTAGGAGCGTAGCTTCCTCCTGGGAGCTGGCGCATGGCGCCTCGCTAGCAGACATCTGTAGAGCTGCGGGCTGGGCAACACCTAACACGAGGAGTGTAGAGCCCGTGTCCTCCCGGGTACTCGCCACTTCGGGCCAGTAAGGACCTGCTCGGTGTCAATCCGCTTGCTGGGCCATTCCACTCCGCGGACTGGATGCGTGCGCTATTCCCCTCAGGTGAGTTCCTCAGTCAGAACCCTGGGTTCCTCCAGCACTGTTGATGTCCAACACTTGCGTACATGCCCTTTGGTCAGCCATGTGTGGGACTAGGTGCCTCCATGTGTCGTGATTCCCCCTCTGGGTAATCCCACGTGTGTATGTCCACAGTAAGTCTCTCCGCAGCATGTGTCTTTCCCTTGGCAAGCCCCTTGCCAGCTCTGTCGTTGAAACTTCCACCCTGCGGGCTGGGTACCTCAGAGTTCTTATGTATCACCACCTTGGTAGATACCTGCCTTCTGTAAGTCCTCCCACGGGAAGGCAGCCTGCTAGCATATGTCCAGCTGGAATATGCTACCCAGTGTATTCTGTGCGAGCTATAGGCCCTCACTCGTGCTGGCCTCACGACAGGGTGCTATCACTCACACGGGTCGCTGGAAGACAGCCATGTGGCGTTTTGTAAGGGAGCCCATTCGTAACGTCGAACGTGACCGACTGAAAGGGAACGTCTTGGTTACGTATGTAACCCTCGTTCCCTGAAGGAGGGAACGGAGACGTTACGTCCCCTTCCCATATCGCTGTTCCGCTGAACGGCCGGGTCACTGGCTCGGCTCCTCAGCGAAGACTTGAATGCGAGTTGCTCGCGTAGCTCCTTATATACCCGCTCTGCGGGGAGGAGCTCGCGATGCAAATTCCGCAGACCAAGGTACTTTGTGTACCATTGGCTCGTTTTGTACCACTCGAAGGTGATTGGGCTCTTGGGCGAGATCCCATTCGTAACGTCTCCATTCCCTCCTTCAGGGAATGAGGGTTACATACGTAACCAAGACGTTTTGCTGTGTAGGGTAATACTTGTACTTTATTAGCGATGTCCATCAAGGTTATAGACTGCCAGAAAAATGCATTTATTCTTGCAAGCATCACATTAAAATGCAATTATCCTCAGAGAAAAAGCAGATAAAGGAAGCAGTTTTCATTTCTTGCCAGGAAAAATAAATAATAAATAAATACATAAAATAGCTTAAAATTTAATGCAAAGACATGTCTGTTGGCTACTCATCAAACTGCTTAAACTTTGCAATTTCTGCACCACTTATGTTGCCAAATGAACTGGGAAAAGTAATGCATAATATATATAATAAAGGCTTTTTTTATTTTACATGTCTAAAAAGTAATGAGATTAAACTGAAAAATAAAAGTGTTTCTGAAGAGATCACAAAACTGTGTAAAGCACAAACTCTGCAAATAAAAGTCAGAATCAAATTCTTGCAAAAAATAAATAAAAAAATCTTCTTTAGATAATTTTGTTAAAAAATTCCATCATTATAATTGTTTTATGAAACAACAAAAATCACATCAAAAATACTTTAAAACTTTAAAAATACTTTAGTCTACTGAGCTATGTTAAAGCAATCTCTGCAAAATATATTTTTCCTCTGAGATTGTCTGGAAATTGAAGAACAAAAAGATTCTAAAAGTAAGAGTAAGCCAAATGAAAAAAAAAAAAAAAAAAAACAAGTATGGGGATGAAAAGCTTGTTTTTAGAAACAATTCTGGGGTGTTGTATCAAAAAAAAAAAAAAGAAATATTGGCAGTCGCACCTTGCCTGTCCACTCCACTCCTTTCCAGATTGAGAATTAGACAAGAATCCAAGATAATGCTAATGTTCCAACCAATGGCCAGCGCAATTCCCTGGTTCCTCCAAACCGTTTGTTAACTGATGCATGTTCCTCCTGTAGAGTAAACAAATATTTAGTAAGACTGTCATTTAACATAATGTGCTTTTGATAAAATAGTTTAACAAATTTGCAAAAGTTCAAATGGGTTGAGTAGGGTTGGGAATCGTTCAAAATGTTCTGGTTCCGGTTCCTGTTCCATTAAAATCATTAAAAAAAAAAAAAACTATAAAAAAATAGTGGTAAGGAAAAATGCACAATACTCAACTAATCAATGTTCAATACTGTTTATTACTTATTGTCAACTTAATTTAGAGTTTGGCAATGTAAAATGAAACATATATTACAGTATACAGATCTTCATAAGTAGGGTTGGGTATAGTTAGAAATTTTCCGGTTCCGAACCTGGTTCCTTTTAAGGAACTATTATGTTTTTTTTTTTTTTTTTTTTTTTTTACTATTTTACCTCCATTGAATTTACTGTTGCTGGAAGGTACCTAGTAAGTAATGTTGAGTAATGCTAGTCCATCAATCAGCATATGCCTCAAATGCAGACATATACAAAAACACACACACACACACCGAAGAACGGTGTGTTCCCCCCCCCCCCCCCCCCCGACGGACGCCACCAGGCACCGCAAGAAGGGGCTCACCTCGTCACCGGTAGGAGTCCTCGACCAGTGTCCAATCCAAGATGTCCCAGGCTGGAACCCAGCTCCTCTCCTCTGGGCCATAGCCCTCCCTGTCCACAAGATATTGAAAGCCCTGACCCCTACATCGGACATATAGCAACTTCTCCACCGTATAGACCGGGAAGCCATCCACTAGATGGGGGGGGGGGGGGGTGTTGGGGCAGAGGGAACAAGAGGGGATTGGAACACAGGTTTAACCCTGGAAACATGGAAATCAGGGTGCACCCGACCAAGTGTGGTAGGGAGCTTGAGCTGCACCGCCACCGGACTCAGGACCTTTGTGATCCGGTATGGGCCAATGAACCTGGGTGCCAACTTGCGTGAGGCTACCCTGAGAGGCAGGTCCTTGGTGGAGAGCCATACCCATTGACCACACACAAAGCGGGGAGCAGGAGTCCAGTGACGATCGGCCGCTGCTTTGGTCCCCCTATTAACCTGGGCCAAGGCCGCCTTAGCCCTCTTCCAGGTGCGTCGACACCATCGGACAAAAGCCAAAGCAGACGGCACCACAGCTTCGGATTCCTGTGTGGGAAACAAGGGAGGTTGACCGACAGAACACTGGAATGGGGACATAACTGTGGCAGAAGCTGGAAGGGATTTATGGGGGTATTCTACCCAGGACAGTTGTTGACACCAGGAGCTGGGATTGTGGGATGCCAGGCAGCAGAGAGTGCGTTCCAAATCCTGGTTTACCCGCTCGGACTGCCCGTTGGTCTGGGGATGGAATCCTGATAACAGCCTCGTAGAGGCCCCAATCTGCCGACAGAACTCCCTCCGAAACCGAGAGACAAAGTGGGGACCCCTATCACGTTGACCGGAAGACCATGAATCCAGAATACATGATCAACCATCACCTGAGCAGTCTCTTTGGCTGAGGGGAGCTTGGCAAGGGGAATGAAATGGGCCACTTTAGAGAAACGGTCCACCACCGTTAGAATGACGGTGTTACCCTTAGATTCCGGGAGGCCAGTGACAAAATCGAGGGCCAAATGTGACCAGGGGCGAGAAGGGATGGGCAACGGGTGGAGCAGACCAACGGGAGGCACATTGGAAGTCTTGTTCTGAACGCACACCGAGCAGGCAGCCACGAACTGCCTGACATCCTTGGCAATGGATGGGCACCAGAATCGCTGACGGATGGCAGCCAGCGACCTCCAGACTCCTGGATGACAGACCAGCCTGGACGAGTGACCCCACTGGATTACCTCAGAGCACAACTTGGTGGGAACAAACAGATTACCCGCTGACCCCCCCTTCGGCACAGGCCCCTAAACCGTTTGAAGTTGATTAACGCATATATGCGTTTTGAGTAATTTTCTCCTGATAACCCCAAAAAGAACTTAAATTACGCTCTCAGTTTTAATTGTACAGATAAGAGCAATAGATCAATCGAATCTGTAAAGGGTCTACTTTTTTGGATACAGACATAATAACAAAAAACCTTTGTGCACTTATAAAATAAAGATAACACACAAGGTGCGCTGTCTGCAGCCTTTGTGTGCGCTGATCTTCATTTACAAACATGTCATTAAAACGAACTGTGACTCCGTGAATACTCAACGAAGAGACATGAGAGAGATATCTATAGAAAGCCTGAAATGTCTACTTTTAAACTAAACAAGTGCTGCCAAAAACAAATATTCTGAGATAAAGTAATCTATATGAAAACAACGCGATGTATGTTTTTCATGTCTCCCTTCATTATATGTAATGTGACCACGCCCCCGCGCTTCACGCGCTATTCAGATTCAAACTGAAGCTCGCGGCTTGAATACGCCCACACAGAAGAAAAAGCAGCCAGACTTTTATTTTATTTATTTTATTTTACTGTTTGCTTCGCGACGAGAGGAATAAGACATAATTCACGCCAAAAATATGTGATGTGGTTGAGGATTTGAGAAATTTGAGAGATTTCCTCAGAAAAAAAGAATGAAGCACTTTATTCGGCAGAGATCATAAACATGAGTAAGTCTCTTTTTATTTATTTGTAAAACTTTTCACATAACGTGTAAACATTTTACTAGTTAGACTTTTTCCAAATACTTTTTCCAAACTACAATTCCTGACTAAGTGTATAATCAAGTGAAACATCATGAAGTTTCAATAACAATATACAATACTATACCATTCAAAACCTTGATGTAAATAATATAAATGTGACAAATAGAGATAACTCTAACAAATGTAAAAACAATGCAGTTCTTTCAGTTTATTCCCCCTAAAAACCTGAAAAATATTCTCAGATCTTTTAAACATTAATAATAATAATAATGATGAATTTTTTGGTAGAAAATAAGATTGTTAAAAGGATTTCTGAAGGATTGTGTGACTAAGGATGCCAAAAAAATTGTTTGAAAGTAAGCTTTGATTGTTCCTAATAAACTGTTTAACTGCACCCCCAAGTGAATATTAAATTATGTTGTGGGATAATTAAATATATTCTTAATAAACTACAAACATAAAATTATATAGATTTATTTTGTTCTCACATTCTTTCTTGTAACACCTCCCTCTCAGTGTCACAGCTGAATGAGAGGCTCATTATGCAGCTCATTATGCGTCCCTTTGTCTTCTCAGGTGTAAATCACAATGATATTCATGATAGTTGACGCCTACTCGCATATGACTTTTACCAACAAAAAGTGTCTTAGAAAATTTAAATCAATATATTGTTTTCTGTGAGTGAGTAAACAAGATGATTTTCACATAATTTAGAAAGAAAAATTCTAGGCTACAAGCTCCTGTTCTCAACAATCCCGGGAACCAATGTTATGTATGTGTTTTATGGCCTTATTCAAGTGATTTTACATTTTTAGTTTTTCACTAACCATGCATATTTTTTTTTCTCTCAAAAATACAATCATGTACATGCATGCATTTCACATATTATTATAGCCCAGTTTGTGCTGATTACAGTGATATTAGACTTTACCCATTTAGATATTTTTAAGAAACTGTAAAAAGCACAAATATCAGGGCATGACAAAACTTCTCCAGGCGCCAAATATACCCTTAGACTCCAGAGGGTTAAGTAGGGCCTCCTCTACTTGTCTCTCAATGTCCCAAGAGAGGGATGCCACCACCACCCCTTTGGGCAAGATGGTGTCTGCTGACTTCTCCCCCTCAGGAGCCTTGAAGAGACGAGAAAGAGCATCGGGCTTAACATTTTTGGCCCCGGGCCTATATGATAGCGTGAAATTGAACCGGCCAAAGAAGAGTGCCCAGCGAGCCTGTCGGGAGCTAAGCCTCCTGGCCGAATGGATATACTGAAGGTTTTTGTGATCCGTTCAGACCAGGAAGGGCCGAGCTGTGCCCTCCAACCAGTGATGCCACTCACCCGAAGCCAGCCTGACCGCCAACAACTCCTGATTACCTATGTCGTAATTCTGATCTGGGGGACTCAGGTGCTGGGAGAAGTGGGCACAGGGATGCACCTTTCCATCCTCGTGCGACCGCTGAGATAGAACCGCGGCCACACCGACATCTGAGGCATCCACCTCAACAATGAATTGATGTTCAGTGTCTGGAATAGACAAGACAGGAGCAGAGATAAAATGGGACTTTAATTTATCAAAGACCAGGACAACTAGAGCCCCAGATACAGATCCCAACAGATGTAAAGACCTTGTCTCAGAGGACCACCAGGACAAGACCACAGGAAACATTCTTCTGCACAATCTGACTTTGCTGCAGCCTGGAATTGAACTACTGGTTTCGTCTAGTCAGAGGAGAACTGGCCCCCCAACTGAGCCTGGTTTCTCCCAAGGTTTTTTTTCTCCATTCTGTCACCGATGGAGTTTCGTTTCCTTGCCGCTGTCGCCTCTGGCTTGCTTAGTTGGGGTCACTTCATCTACAGCGATATCGTTGACTTGATTGCAAATAAATGCACAGACACTATTTAAACTGAACAGAGATGACATCACTGAATTCAATGATGAACTGCCTTTAACTATCATTTTGAATTATTGAGACACTGTTTTCAAAATGAATGTTGTTCAGTTGCTTTGACGCAATGTATTTTGTTTAAAGTGCTATATAAATAAAGGTGATTGATTGATTGATTGATCAAAGGCCTCCTGTGCCCCAGTATTCCACTTGAACGGTACCTTTGGAGAGGTGAGTGGCGTTAAAGGTGCATCAATCTGACCAGAGTTCCAGATGAACCGCCGATAGAAGTTGGCAAACCCCAGGAACCGCTGCAGAGCTTTACGAGAGCCAAGAGCTGGCAACTCGGCAACGGCCTTTACTTTACAGGGGTCCGCTTTGATCTCCCCCGCAGAAACAACGAACCCCAGGAACAGAACCGACTGGGCATGGAAGACACACTTCTCCGCCTTAACATAGAGCTGGTTCTCCAGAACTATGGGAGCACTCTGGGATTCAAGAAGGTACAGTGTGGTCACCTCACGGTGATTGCCCAAGAGTATAAGATTAACAGGAGGAGTAGCATAGGAGACAGTGGTGATCAAAGTGCCATTCAATGAACGGCCAGGAATAGGTTCTGGAAGAGGAATGGCAGGAATCCCCCAACGGGTGGCTAGAGAGAGGTTCATAAAGTTGCCCTCAGTATCTGAGTCAACCAGTGCTGTACAGGAGTTAAAGACATCACCAAATTGAATTGAGACAGGAAGAAGAATGCGAGAGGAGAGGGGATGCAATAAAAGGGTAGCGCTCACCAGGATCCCCCTCTTTAATGGTGAGCCTAGACTTTTAACGGACAGCCTGCTGCGAAGTGACCTGGTTTGCCACAATACAGACATAGCCCAAGGGCGAGGCGTTGCTGCTCCTGTTGAGGAGTGAGCCGAAGGCGCCCCACCTGCATAGGCTCAGGCTCAGTGGTGTCTGTGGGGGAAACAGATGACGACTCCTCATTTCCTCCAGGGTGGAAGAACTGCCAGGCGCTGACGGCGGAGGTGGAGGCGAAGGCGACCCTCGATCCGCAATGCCATATTAACAAGATCGTCAAAGTCACGTGTCAAGTCCTGAGTGGCCAGCTCGTCCTTGATGTCATCCTCTAGCCCCGCACGGAACATAGCTCGACAGGCCTCCCCATTCCAATCACAGGTAGCTGCCAGAGTCTTGAAATGAATTGCATAGTCCGTCACTGAGTGACCCGCCTGATGGAGCCATGCCAGCTGGTCAGCCGCTTCCTGACCTCTGGCAGAGCGGTCAAATAGCCTCTCTATCTCCTGGTGGAAATCTTGAAAAGAAGCACAACAGGGAGCTTGAGTCTCCCAGACGGAGGTTCCCCGGTCTCTAGCCTTGCCAGTTAGAAGAGTCAATACAAAAGCCACCTTGGACATCTCAAGCGAGTATTTGTGTGGCTGCAAGGCAAACGCCACAGAACACTGGGAAAAGAAGGCCTGGCAGGAATTGGGTTCCCCATCATAGGGTGGTGGGTTGATGCATCGGGACTCAGGCTCATGGTGAGGAAGATGGTGAACTGCACCTTCCTGTGCAGCCTCTCGTTGCAGCTCTTGGATGCGGGTGGTCAGCTCAGCCACTTGGTTGGCTAGGAACTCCACCTCCCTTGTGGTGTTCGTCAGTCTAGCTTCGTGTTGGCCCAAAAGAACACCTTTTCGGCTGACTGCGGTTCTGACAGAATCTGTGCCTGCTGTGTCCATCTTGGCCAGATCGTTCTGTCAGGAACACAACTGGACACAGATGCAGGTTACAGTATGAGACCAATTTATTAAAAAAGAAAAAACTCCCTCCAACGAACAAAAACAGGCCGGGAAATGAGGAAAAGGTCCAACAGAAAAATAACAGACTTCAATGTCCTTGTGTAAACAGCCGGCAGGGGGCACCCAACGGCGCGGCCGCGTAGAGAGCGGAGAGGTGAGGAAGACACGGGAGAGCCAGTAACGGAGCAAATCAAAATACTTCTGAGGAATACAGGTGCATGGTTTAGGAAATGAGGGAGGGGAAAAATAAAAAACAAAACAAAATTAAAGCTGCAGGCAGCGATGAACTTTATTTAACATCGCAAAGGCCTTTAGATTACGCAAACCAAATTTGATGTTGATCTGAATAAATCTCTAGGAGGAGTTTGTTAAAATACAATGCATGGAAAGAACCAAAATTACACAAAATTAGTTCATAATATTAAAAACATCCAACTTCCTGTTGGGTTTAGAATCTTGCTCCAAGAGTCTTTTTGTAGGTATTGGTGTGTTACATGTGTGTACCGATCTTCATACATGTACGTGAAACATAGCTCGAGGCGCACTCCGTTGAAAGAGTATAGGTGGCGCTATCGAGCCATTTTGCCACACCCGATGTAATATTGGCCTCAGATCTGTTCAGGCCAGGACTCTTATCACACATGTGAAGTTTGGGGAAGATCGGACATTTTATGCCTGAGTTATAACATATTTTATTCCTGTGGCGAGACATCAAACTTCGTCACGGCGCCATGGACACGCCTTTTAACGAAAACTCAAGATCTTCACAACTGAACATCGCACAGGCCTTTAGATTAGATTGACAACAAAAAAATACATTGATGTCAAAAAAATTCTAGGAGTAGTTCGTCTCAGCGTAAAATATGTCAATATTAAAATTGCCAATAGGTGGCGCTATGACTATAACTGAATATGGGCATGTCAATCTGTTCAAGTCCAGAGTCTTATCAAACATGTGAAGTTTGGGGCAGATTGGACATTGTATGTCGGATTTATAGCAACTTTATTTTTCATGGCGAATCATCGAAATTCGCCAGGTCGCCACGGACACGCCTTTCGACGAAAACTCAAGATTTTTGCAATTTAACATCGCCTTTAGATCAGGCATACCAAATTTGGTGTTGATCTGAATAAATCTCTAGGAGGAGTTCGTTAAAATACAGCGCATGGAAATGGTAAAAATGACACAAAATTTGCTCATAATATTAAAAATAACCGACTTCCTGTTGGGTTTAGAATTTTGCTCCAAGAGTCTTTTTTGTAGGTATTGGTGTGTTACATGTGTGTACCCATTTTCATACATGTACGTAAAATGTATTTTGAGGCGCACACAGCTGAACGTGTATAGGTGGCGCTATCGAGCCATTTTGCCACGCCCACTTTTGAAACCCATATCAGACGTAAATTTTCGCCATTTCGGAGGTGTTTGCAAAGTTTTGTGACTTTTTGAGTATATTTAGGCCTTCAAAAAGGCAATTCATTTGGTACCGTAATAATAATAATAAACGGAGCAGATACAATAGGGTCCTCACACCTTTGGTGCTCGGGCTCTAATTAAAGCTACAAGCAGCGATGAACGGGCCCTCGCACTGACTGACAGAATATGACTATTACTGAATTTGGTCATGGGTGTTTGTTCAGAGCATCTAACATGGAAATGGAAACAACTGCACAAAAATCTTACAGGAAATTAAAAATAACTTACTTCCTGTTGGGTTTGGATTTTGTACCAACAGACTTTTTTGTAGGTAATGGTGTGTTACATGTGTGTACCGATTTTCATGAATGTACGTGAAACACAGCTCGAGGCGCACTCCGTTGAAATTTAACAGGTGGCGCTATCGAGCCATTTTGCCACACCCACTTCTGAAACCTATATCAGATGTAAATTTTCGCCAGTCCTGATGCGTGTGCAAAGTTTCGTGAGTTTTGGAGCATGTTTAGGCCCTCAAAAATGTGCTTCATTACGGAGAAGAAGAAGAAGAAGAAGAAGAAACGGAGCAATTCCAATAGGGTCCTCGCACTGCAGTGCTCGGGCCCTAATAATAAACAAAGCAGATACAAGAGGGTCCTCGCACCTCGTGCTCAGGCCCTAACCAGTAGCAGCAAACAATGGCATGACAGAACGTCTCGGTTACGTACGTAACCCTCGTTCCCTGATGGAGGGAACGGAGACGTTATGTCGACCGACAAATGGGGTCTCACTTGGGAGGCCAATCATCTCTGATTTTAAGAGAAAACGCCAATGAAATTGGCAAGTGGATTAACACACCTGAGCCACTCCCCGTGCCAGCCGGTATAAATAGGGCGACAGGTGCATCCACTCATTAGGTTTTACGCTGAGGAGCCAAGAACGTGTCCCGGCAACAGCGAATGGTTCAAGGTTGTGGCATGGGGACATAACGTCTCCGTTCCCTCTATCAGGGAACGAGGGTTACGTACGTAACCGAGACGTTCCCTATCTGTCGGTCACTACGAGTTATGTCGACTGACAAATGGGGTCCTATGGAAAACGCCATAACCTGAACCTCGTCACAACCCTGAGGCGCTGCAATTGTTGACAAGCCTTGGCGTGCCACAAAAGCTACGCTTAAGGTCGTAACCTTCCCAAAGCCCCAGCGCAAATTCACTGACCTTGGTACCGAAGGGGCCAAAGGGTGAGTACATCGCTGCTGGAGAAGGCCATGCTGCTGTTCCGCCCACATAAGTAAATGGAAGGGATTTCAACCTTCGGTGAAAGATTGCTTCAAATCTTCCCTATTTGTTCTTTCAGCTGGCAAGACAATGGGGAAGCGAGCCTTAGGAAAGGCCGCTACGGAGACCACATCCTACCCGTAGGGAGGTGACATGTGGATATACCGATATGGACTGACCCAGGGGGCAGTACTACATATGGAAGGGGTCTCTGAGGCAGGTCCTACCTTGGAGTAGGGATGGAACGGCTGCCAGAAGAGACTGACAGAACGATCTGTCAAGGGAAGACACGGGTTTGCCAAGAGGGAAACCTTACCGTGGAAGAATACACATATGGGATTACCCGTAGGGAACCCAGCCATATGGACACCTGGCCCAGTACAGGGGCTGACCGGCTCTGGGCATGCTAACGCCAGTACTGGGCCTGGCGACAGACTGCTCCGCCAAGTCTGACGCCGAGGGTGCTGGAGGACGCTCGACCAGGGTACGCCAACCGGGGAACTCTACTGGGAGAAGAAGGCGCTCACATCCCCGTGTTAGGGGGAATGGCGCAGCAAGCGAGACACCCAGCCAGCCCTTCCCGCCAATTACCTGTTACCCAACACACGGGAAGAAACTGGCTCTACACAGAGGTTGTAAAACCTCGCAAAGGTGTTAGGTGTCGCCCAGCCCGCAGCTCGACAGATGTCTGCCAGAGAGGCGCCGTGCGCTAACGCATAGGAGGAGGCCACACTCCATGTGGAGTGGGCCCTCACCCCCAGGGGGCACGGCTCGCCTTGGGAATGGTAAGCCAAGGCGATGGCGTCCACTATCCAGTGGGCCAACCTCTGCTTAGAGACAGCCTTCCCCTTCTGCTGACCTCCAAAGCAGACCAGGAGCTGCTCAGAGCTTCTGAAGCTCTGTGTGCGATCCACGTATATGCGAAGCGCTCTTACGGGAAACAGCAACGACAAGGCTGGATCTGCCTCCTCCAGGGGCAGCGCTTGCAGGTTCACCACCTGGTCTCGGAAGGGAGTGGTGGGAACCTTGGGCACGTATCCAGGCCGGGGTCTCAGGACAACGTGAGAGTAGGCCGGCCCGAACACAAGGCACTCTTCACTTACCGAAAATGCTTGGAGGTCCCTGACCCTCTTGATGGAAGTGAGCGCGATCAGGAGCGCTGTCTTGAGAGACAGGAACTTCAGCTCAACCAAATCCAGCGGCTCAAAGGGACCCTCTCTGAAGTCCCGCCAGGACAATAGGGAGGTCCCAGGAGGGAATCAGGGGTGTCCTAGGAGGATGTAACCTTCTGGCACCCCTCAGGAACCTAACGATCAGGTCATGCCTCCCCAGGGACCGGCCATCCACTGCATCGTGATGGGCTGCAATGGCAGCCACATACACCTTCAGGGTGGAGGGTGACAGCCCACACTCCAGCCTTTCTTGCAGGAAAGAAAGCACGACTCTGACTGGGCATCTCCGGGGGTCTTCTCGGTGAGAAGAACACCAATTCGTGAACAGACTCCACTTCAGAGCATAGGCCTGCCTCGTAGAAGGGGCTCTAGCCTGAGTGATAGTGTCTACCACCGCTGGGGGCAGATCACTTAGGTCTGCCACGTCCCGTCTAGAAGCCACACGTGGAGGTTCCAGAGATCTGGACGCGGGTGCCAAATGGTGCCAAGCCCCTGAGAGAGAAGGTCTCTCCTCAGGGGGACGCGCCAGGGGGGGGGGCTGTCACGAGGAGCATGAGTTCCGAAAACCAGGTCCGGGTGGGCCAGTAAGGCGCAACCAACAGGACCTGTTCCTCGTCCTCCCTGACCTTGCACAGAGTCTGTGCGAGCAGGCTCACTGGGGGAAACGCATACTTGCGTAAAGCCCGAGGCCAGCTGTGTGCCAGTGCATCTGTGCCCAGGGGGGCCTGGGACAGGGAATAGTACAGCTGGCAGTGGGAGGACTCGTGGGAAGCAAACATGTCTACCTGGGCTTCCCCGAATCGACTCCAGATCAGCTGGACCGTCTGGGGATGGAAGTCGCTATTCCCCGGGGAAAGTGAGCTGTCGTGAGAGTGCGTCGGCTGCACGATTGAGCTCCCCCGGGATGTGGACAGCGCGCAGCGACTTGAGCCACGTCTGACTCCAGAGGAGGAGATGGCGGGCGAGTTGAGACATGCGACGTGATCGTAGACCGCCCTGTCGGTTGATGTACGAAACAGCCGCAGTGTTGTCCGTGCGGACCAACACGTGCTTGTCCAGCACTAGCGGACGAAACCATCGCAAAGCTAGATGCACTGCCAGCAACTCCAGGCAGTTGATGTGCCAAAGCAGTCGAGGTCCTGTCCAGGACCCTGAAGCTGCCTGCCCGTTGCATGTCGCACCCCAGCCCGAGTTGGAGGCATCTGTTGTGACAACAACGTGCCGGGACACTTGTTCTAAGGGCACGCCGGCCCGTAGAAAAGCAAGGTCCGACCAGGGACTGAATAGGCGGCGACACATCAGTGTGATGGTGACACGATGTGTACCGTGGCGCCATGCCCATTTCGGGACTCGGGAGTGTAACCAGTGCTGAAGTGGTCTCATATGAAGCAACCTGAGCGGCGTGACTGCGGCTGCGGATGCCATATGCCCCAGGAGCCTCTGAAAGTGTTTCAGTGGTACCACTGTCCTGCCTCTGAAGGAAATCAGGCAGTTCAGCACTGACTGGGCACGCTCGCTGGTGAGACGTGCCGTCATACTCACCGAGTCTAACTCCATACCGAGATAAGAGATTCTCTGCACAGGGGAGAGCTTGCTCTTCTCCCGGTTGACCTGAAGCCCCAACTGACTGAGGTGCCGAAGCACGAAGTCCCTGTGATCGCACAACTCTTCTCGGGACCGGGCCATAATGAGCCAGTCGTCGAGATAGTTGAGGATCCTGATGCCCACTTCCCAGAGTGGGGCAAGGGCGCCCTCCGCGACCTTCGTGAAGACACGGGGGGACAGGGAGAGCCCGAAGGGGAGGACCTTGTACTGCCATGCCCGACCCTCGAAAGCAAAGCGCAGGAACGGACTGTGACGAGGGAGGATAGAGACATGAAAGTACGCGTCTTTCAGGTCGATCGCTGCAAACCAGTCCTGGGGCTGGACGCATTTGATAATGCGTTTCTGCGTCTACATCCTGAACGGGAGCTTGTGTAGCGGGGCAGGATGTGCTGGATGGCCTCAGTCTGCTTCTGTAACGCCGAGGACTGCTGGGCAAAGTCCTCGACAGTGTCGCCGAACAGGCCTGCCTGGGAGATGGGAGCGTCGAGAAAGCGAGCTATGTCGATGTCCCTCATCTCAGCCAGGTTCAGCCAGAGATGCCGCTCCTGGACCACCAGCGTGGACATCGCCTTCCCGAGGGACTGCGCCGTGACCTTCGTCGCACGTAAGGCGAAGTCAGTCGCCGTGCGCAGCTCCTGCATCAACCCCGGGTTGGTACCACCCTCGTGCATTTCTTTGAGTGCCTTGGCTTGGTGTACCTGCAGGATGGCCATGGCATGCAGGGCAGAGGCAGCTTGGCCCGCAGCACTGTAAGCCTTGGCAGCGAGTGCGGCCGACAGCTTACAGGCCTTGGACGGGAGACGCGGACGATTCCTCCAAGTGGCGGCGTTTTGCGGGCACAGGTGCACAGCAACCGCCCTCTCCACCTGGGGAACCTCTACGTACCCCCTGGCTGCCCCGCCGTCGAGGGTGGTGAGAATGGAAGAGGGAGAGGAGCGGCTTCTGGCCGTGAAAGGGGCCGTCCACGACTTCGTCACCTCTTCATGCACCTCCGGGAAGAAAGGCACCGGAGCAGAACGAGGTTGTGAGCCGCGTCCCGCGCCGATAAACCAATCATCCAGCCGCGAGGGTGTGATACTCACGGCTGCCCGGGCAAGCATGGCCGACAACTCCAAGTCCGATTCGGCAGCAGCGACAAGACCCGAGGGGGGCAGCCCCGCCGAACCTTCATCCTCAGAGGTCGATAACCCATCCCCCGATGCAGCAATCGACATCTGGTCTTCGGGCGGCGCACTGAAAGACACGTTGGGACCGCTGTGAGACAGCCCAGCAGAATCAATTGGCAGCTGCACGGGACAGTCGCTGCGTGAGGAGTGAGAGGTCCGTGGGGCGTGGCCCGGCGGAGAAGCTCTCACTGTGATCCTCAGATCTCCCAGAGCGCCAGCCGGCGGCCCTCTGCTCGAGCCAGAGAGACCGGGAGGGGTGGCGACAGAGGGGTCTGCTGCACTCCCCTTGAGGAGTGAGAGACGCGATCGCAGCGCTGCCATGTTCATACGCCCACAGTAGACGCATGAATCATCCACGAGCGCAGCCTCAGCGTGTTGGATGCCCAGACACTGCAGACAACGCTCGTGACCGTCAACCGAAGACAGGAAACGACCGCATCCAGAAGGACACGGACGAAACGGCATCTTGAAAAAGACGCGAATCGTCCGTGATTTGCTCTTTAGAAACTCTTTAGATTTGTCTCTTTTAGCCGAAGCGCCCAGGGGAATCGCCGTCTCGCAGGGACACCGCTGTAACGCGCCGTCACACCGACCAGGAACAGCTTCAAACAAAACAAAGATGATGGCTTTGTAGCGACTTCTTGACATCAACTACTCGGCTCCGAAGCAAAAATCTAATGAGTGGATGCACCTGTCGCCCTATTTATACCCGCTGGCACGGGGAGTGGCTCAGGTGTGTTAATCCACTTGCCAATTTCATTGGCGTTTTCTCTTAAAATCAGAGATGATTGGCCTCCCAAGTGAGACCCCATTTGTCGGTCGACATAACACGTAGTGACCGACAGATAGAGAACAGGCTTGACAGGATCAGACAGAATAGCTATACATGGACTATAGACGAACAACGATCTGGCACCGATTGGCGCAACAGATGGGAATTAATAGGGCAACAGATGAATGAACATTGAATTCAAGTGAGCGGAGTCAAACATATAGAAGCGGAAACTGTAGTAATGAGGGGCAAGGAGGAACGCCACAGATAGGTGCAAGACAACTGATGGAAACCAAAACAAAACACCATGTGTACACGAAATGCAGACATATACAAAAACACAAACACCGAAGAACGGGGTGATCAGACAGCGGACATGACATAAACTGGTTGGCAAAATAGTCCCTTGATGGCTAAGACACTTGGTAATTTTCCTAAATGAATGAAATATAAACTGTTATACTTATAACCATATATACACACACTCCATAAAGCCCCTATTTTACAAATAATAATGCATTCAGGAGATGGTGTGATGCAATGAGCGCTTTCCGCATTTTTACACGTGTACACTTAATAATCTAACCCTCATACTTCCATAACAATAACAGTCTATTTATTTAGTGGGCCAAGTTAAAGTCAGTATGTATATTAATGACAATATGGGACAAATACAATGTAATTGGCGGAAGGTGCTGTGCGCTGCCGGTACATGTACATGTAACCCCTCTCACCCGGGTCCTCTCTGACGCACCTCGCACTCGCTCCGAGCGGGGCTCGAACCCAGGTCTTCAGCATTGGAGGCGGACACACTAACAAGGAGGCTAAATGGCTACAGCCACTAACGTCTGTCGCTAGTGCGTCTCTTGAGATGGGGGAGTGAGGTTTACCTGCACAGCACTACTCGCTGGCCTCCGTTACATACAGTCAGACAAAACAATGTGCACAGTTATCAAAGGCGCGAGTGCGCGCACAGTCATGGGAAAACGATGTGTTCAGCAATAAAATAAATTAATTAATAAAGCAGGCGGCATTTATGTTATGTTATCCTTTACGTGAAATGCCAGTGCAAGGCTGCTCACAGTGCTTGGTCACGTGTCGCACCAGAACCGAAACTTAGAAATTGCTCATGGTCCCAGGTCTTTAAAAAAAAACAGGGTTCCCAACCCTAGTTATGAGCTATATGAAGTATGGGAGACGTGAGGAGTTAGAAAGAGCAGTGTGAACATTTTTCTAAATATTGTTTTGTGTTCCATGGATGAAAGTGTTTAGGTAAACTACATGATAACAAAAAATAAATAAAAATAAAATAAATAATAATAAATAAATAAATAAAATCTCATTGGAATCAGAAAAAAAAATATTTAACCAGCTCAGACAGGAAAATAACTACTGGATCACTGCACCCGGATTTTAACTTATAACTTCATTAAATATTTATTGACTCACTTCCAGAACTCAGTGACAGCACTGGTCAGGCTGGTGGTGTCCATCAGACTGTAATTTGAGAAGCAGCGATCAGTGTTCCAAGAGTTATCACAAGTTTGCCATGGTAACTCCTAAAGAGAGGGAGGGAGATGGAGAGGGAGAGGAAGAAAGAGAACGAGAGAATGGGTATGGAAAGCCAATGTGACATTTAATCTATAAGCTGTACTAGTATCTTTTTTCATGTTACTAGCACTTGATTTTTTAAGATACTAGTATATTTTCCATTAAAGTACTAGTACTTATTCATTAGGAACTAGTGCTTATTCTTTAGCTACTACTGCTTATTCTTTAGGTACTAGTGCCTTTTGTAAAGTTACTAGTAATTATTCATTAGATACTACTTATTCCAATAGTAACTAGTATTTAATTATAATCTTCTTGTTAGCAAAAAATAAAACTAGTACTTATTTTTTAGCTAAAAGTAACTTTTTAGACTAGTGATATCCTGAACTTAATAGATATAGTACTTTTTAAATTTGCATTTCTGCCCAGTATGGTAATCGTATGTTGAATATTAATGAGCCAGTAACATATATATGAGAGATATTAAACAGGAAACTGAAAAAAGAAAATGGATGTACTTTTTAGAGAAAACCAAATTGAAAAGAAATTATTTGTACATAAGCACATAGAAAACGTATTATTGTCAGTTTTGTAAACACTGTAATTTCGTAAACATAGTAGCCTAATGTGTTTGTTGGTCTTTGGGTGACCTCTGGTGGCAGGATGGAGATAAGACACCAATAGTATTAGCAGTTATTTTCCTATTTTTCCTCCAGTAAAAACAATAAATATCATATCAGGACTGTACAGTAGGTGGACAAGCTAAATGGGCATTACAGCCGCGTGTACCGCTGCAGCACTGTAATTCAGTCGCGTGTTAAAATCATTCACAAAACTACCGCCAGGTGGCGCACAGGGACAGATTGCGAAATGAATGTAATTGTAAAATGAGATAAAAGGACGAAGTAAAACAACAATAACATTATGCTATCACATTGTAACATCTTTAAAAAATATGAAAACATTTACAGTGAGTCAACTTTAAAACATAGGATAATCTTAGGCTACAGTCTACTCATCAAAAATTAAAAGAAGACCTTTACACAAAGGATCATATGCATGCTTTTGTTATTAAACAGTAAATAAATATAAGGCCTGTATATATATATATATATATATATATATATATATATATATATATATATATATATATATATATATATATATATATACATATCAAGGAGTTCTCAATATATCTCAATATCACAAATAACAATGATTTTCGTTAATTAATTATTAATTGATAATTTGTTATTATAATTATGTTCTTGTGAAAATAATAATATGGGCTGCGAGAAAATAATGAATACAAAGAGTATTGTTGCTGAGTGCAGGCATGTTTCAGCCTAGTAACACATCATTCTTCAGAGCCAAAGCACAGACCGAATTCTGTTCAGCTGGAGGGGTTGGGTTTTTGGGGGTAGTTATGTATGGCTTGTGGGGGTCGAGATAAAGGTGTGAATCTCTTGCTCTTTCATATGGACAGTGTCTTATGAGGCTTTCACTTGCTGCACTGGTTTATATAGGACTGTTGTTTTGGTTATAGACTAAAAAATGGTCTGCCCCCACGTAAGATTTTTCTAGTTCTAGTCGTTCATTTGTTATATTCAACTAATCAGAGGTTAACATTAAATTTAAATAATCAAGTCTTAATATATTCCACGCTCAACCACATGCATTAAGTTTGCCACAAAGCATACGGAGAAGTAGCCTAATAATTGTGAAAAATTAGACATTTTAATTATTTATTAATAAACAAATGTTATTCTGTCGACTGCAAGATGAAATTCACAGTGCTGGCTCTCGCCAACGAGAGAAATGCAACATTCACAGATTGTTGAATGTTGAATAATAATGTGCCCTGTCATTAATGCACATTAATAATTTTTAACACTTGAAAATGAA
Organism: Carassius gibelio; assembly: GCF_023724105.1. Taxonomy (NCBI): domain Eukaryota; kingdom Metazoa; phylum Chordata; class Actinopteri; order Cypriniformes; family Cyprinidae; genus Carassius; species Carassius gibelio. The sequence continues at coordinate 19,998,114 of NC_068374.1, forward strand.
TATTAATTCACTTTTCGCATATGCATTACAACGTAAATTATTTTTTTTACATGCAGTTGTTCAAAATAAAACCAAACAAGATTTGTAATGAAGATAAAACAAATAAGAATAAATGCTGCACATCTACCATCAGTGCAGTGCAAATCTTGCACATATTCTACACTAAGCCACTAGCAACTATTTATAAAAAAAACTCTTAAAATTTTGGACCAGAAGCCTAACAGTTTACACCATTGTATAATCCTTAAAAACTATAAACTGCTGAGCTGGGAAAATGTAATCAAATACAAAAATATTTGTCTGGTTTACAAAATTTTACATAATACCGCTCCGCCTCCTTTCAATTCATTCATAATCCAACGTAATAACAGCAGTCATAATACCAGAAGCACCACACGTGGTGACCTAGTAATCCCACTCAGAAAAAGTACATTTGGTCAATTATCATTTTCTTTTACTGCAATACATAACTGGAACTCATTGCCCATTACAATTAAAAACATACATATGTATTCGACTTTTACTGCACACCTTAAAAATTGGCTAATCGACAATTACACCTGCACACATTAATATGCTAGATGTGATGTGCGCACTAGATGTGACATGATCATGCTTCTGCCACTTGATCTCTGCTGACTGTCTCAATGCTATGTCTTATATGTGCTTCAATGTGGCCTTTGCATGATTATCTTTGGTGTCAATTTTCTCTAGTTTATTGCTTGACCTGCTTTTATGTCTTTGCAATTTGTGCCTGCTTGTCTGTTTCAATTTTGTACCACCTTGTTTGTTTGTCTAAGCTCTTGCTTAAGCCTTGTTTTAATTGTAATGTATTTATTGATGTATGCCAATTAACAACTGGCTGGGGACTACAGCTGGAAATTAGCCGTAGAGGCTAAAGCTGCTCTTTTCATTAAAAGAGGTTGTCCACATTACTATAAACCAATAAAGTAAAGTAAAGTAAAGTACAGACCTGCATTTAAATTCAGCAACATTTTTTTTTTTTTTTTTATTAAATTAAATGAAAGCAAGTAGGGCTGTGTGATAAATTGATTTTATCGATAAACTCGAATTTGTAATTTACATCGGTTTGTTTGAATGAAAATCTGTTATCTTTTTAACATCCACCAACGCTCCACTCAGGCTACCGTAGTTCCAAGTGGCTCAATCCTCCCCCGCGCGTCTGACAGAGACATGCTGCCGAGCAGATGATGAGCGGAGTGATTGTGACTGGAGTGAGGAGAGGGTATTAAGAGTCTGAGCATCATGGTTTTCACTCGCTGCAAGAGCCTCCATCACGAGTACAGTTCATGCCAACAGCCCATAATATAATTGCATATTCAGCAAGAATTCATGTTAAACATATTTACCTATGGCTTGATCAGAAGGTTATAATGACTGCAAGAGTCGAGCTGGATGTTAAAGGCTAAGGAGTTTTGTCTGTTTCTTTTACTGATTATTTTCGGGTTAAAGCATGATTTAAACAGATACAGCACATTCACATGCAATCCCTTTAGCAATAATGCATTCAAACAAATGTAATCTTATAGTGCTACTACATTATCAGTAGGCTATTTGATTTTGAAATGTTGAAGAAATTCAACAATCTGTTTAGATAAAATACCTGACAAAAATATTATTATTATAATATATAATATTATTTTCCTCACAAAAAAATTTGCACAGCAGAAAGCAGATTTAATGCTTACAAGTATATTAATAGTAATTAAAAAATTTTATAGGCTACGTTATGAACATAACATTTCAAACATACAAATACTTTATCCACTGAGTGAAGGCGGCAGTGTTTCTGGTATCAGTGAGCTCGGATCGGAGTGAGTATTAAATGCTCTGAGCGTGGAGGCGAAGTTGTTACTGCTTCACTCTCACAGACTCTGCTGCAGAGTGAGAGATGTTTCACCCGACGAAATGAAGACGACCACGACAGTACAAGCACAGCATATCCGCCAAAAATCAACCTGCAGCAATGCTCATTGATTGGCTCGCCAAGCCTTGCTTTTGTAGGTCACATGGCAGTAAATAATACAGTGATATGATCATGCAGTCAATACAGATATTTAATAAAAACATTAAAAACAAGCAGGGCTATAACTTAACACATTAAAAAACGCACGCCAGGTCTACACCAGACACAAGTGGTGTGATCTGACAAAAGACAACAGAACACAGTGATGGATACACTGGACACAATCCCCATCAGTGAACTGATGCTCGTTCTGTTTATGACGAAATGTAGTGATACTGTGTTCAGATGATTTGACACTATAGTGTGATGTCATCAAGTTTAGACAGACTTTTAGCGCAGTGGAGCGCGCACAACTCTCGCATCAGGTGTAGATACAGACAGAGACTGCTCTATTTACAAATAAGTTAAATAAGAAAAAAATCCTTTGAAACATTTCTTTGTCATTTGAATATTGATTTTAAAATCGATTTAAATCATAAATCGGATTTCTTTTTTTATGTCATATGCTATCACCCAGCACTAAATGCAAGTAAAGAAGGCTCCCTTTAAAATCACTTATGTTGTCAGTTAATGAAGCTCTTTTTTTACACCGTGTGCATTTTGTTGTTATAATGAGAGAATTTAAGTTTTATCGTGAGGATGGTTTATTAATCCGTCTTTTAAATTCTTTTTCAAAGATGTAGCTAAATCATGCAGATTTAATTTATTTGTTTCTTGTTTTAGGCTAATTAGGCATAGTGTAAAGAAAATTATACAGTGCTTAATGTTTAAACATGCAGCAATTTCAATCAATTTACAGACAAATGTCTTTTTCTCAAGAAGTTATCTGTCAAAATAAAAGACAGGTAACGAATAACAAAAATGCATGTTGTTTTATTAAAGTAATTGTAAAATATAAATTAAAATATAGGCATAATATATGAAAATATTGACATTGGATGCATGTAGCCTACCCCTCTAAAATAGGCTACCACTTGTAATACTCCAATGCAAATTAAACCACAATTTCTTTTGAATAATATAACACATAATTCATATAATATAAATAATACTGCACACCTTTTAAATGTATCAAATCTAAAATATGGTGTAATACCATGTAGCTTAAAGAAAATATAAGCATAGGCTCAGGCACATGATTGACATTTATCCTGCTTGAATTCGTTCTAAGAAATGCACATAACTTCATAAGTTCCAAATTTTCATCTGTGAACATTACATATTAAATATATTAAATATTTTAAATATTTGAACTATAGTATTTTTCTTTCATTTTCCGTGACTGAAGCCATCAAATGTAAAACATCAGCGAGGCAAAACTAACGTCTATTTGCGAAAATGTGCTTTAATGCGCTTGTTTGATACCTTGTGGTTAAAGCGCCACTCAGCGGTCAAAAGCTGCAAATGCACTATACACAGCCGCGGCAGCAGTACATGCGGCAGTAAAAGATGTCTACATACTGTATTTATTTATTTTTATTTTTTTTGCATGTAGCACTGGTGCTTCAGACACTGAATGTTTGTTACATCAATATTATGTACACAGAACACTGGTGCTGCAAACATATTTATGTCCTGTACATAAATATGTCTGTAGCACCAGTCGCTGCTCGCGAAGATCATTGGTGACTGGCATTTGTTCATGAAGACCATCGGTGACTTGCACTTGTACATGAAGATCATTGGTGACTTGTATTTGCTCATGAAGATCAATGGTGACTTGCCTTTGTTCATGAAAATCACCAGTGACTTGACTCAGTCCTAGCAGATCACCCGTGACTTGACTCTGTCCTTGAAAATCACCAGTGACTTGACTCAGTCCCTGAAGATCACCAGTAACTTGAAACAGTCCTTGAAGATCACCAGTGACTTGACTTGACTCTGAAAGGTCAACGGTGACCAGCCTTGTCTCTGGAAAGTCCATGGTACCTAGCCCTGGCTCTGGAAGGTCATTAGTTACTAGCCCTGACTCTGAAAGATCAGCGGTGACTAGCCCTGACTCTGGAGGATCATCGGTGACTAGCCCTGACTCTGAAGGGTCCATGAACACCTGACTCGACTCTGGAGAGTTCACTGGAACCTGACTCGACTCTGGAGAGTTCACTGTAACCTGACTTGACTCTGGAGGGTCAACTGGAACCTGACTCGACTCTGGGGGGTCAACTGGAACCTGACTCGACTCTGGAGAGTTCACTGGAACCTGACTCAACTCTGGAGAGTTCACTGGAACCTGACTCGACTCCGGAGGGTCAGCTGTGACTGCCATCCCATGCAGCAGCACTGGGCAAGCAGCCATCTTGTGCCATGACTCTGGACAGGCGGCCATCTTGTGCTGTGGTGCTGGGCTGGCGACCATATTGTGCTGTGGCGCTGGACCGGTGGCCAACTTGGGCATTGGCGCTGGGTTAGCGTCCATCTTGTGCTGTGGCGCTGGGCTGACAGCCATCTTGTGCTGTGGCGCTGGACTGGCGGCCATCTTGTGCTGTGACTCTGGACTGGTGGCCATCCTGGACCAGTGGCCATCTTGGGCATTGGCGCTGGGTTAGCGGCCATTTTGTGCTGTGGTACTGGGCTGGCGGCCATCTTGGGTTGTGGCGCTGGATCGTAGGCCATTTTGGGCAGTGGCGCTGGACCGGCGGCCATCCTGGGCTGTGGCTCTGAGCTGGCGGCCATCTTGTGCAACGGGGCTGGGCTGGTAGCCATCCTGGGCAGTGGTGCTGGCCTAACGACCACCCCGCCAGAAGAGACAGGAGTGGCTGGGGCATCCCACAGAAGCCAATGCTGCAAATAGTACACAAACTCCCAGAACTTCAAAGTTTCTAAATGCGCCATCACCTCCTGAGAAACTGGATCATCCAGCCCGCTGTTAAAATAATCTTTAAGGGCTGCGTCATTGTATCCCATGCCCTCTGCCAGGGACCAGAACACCTGTGCCAGGGCACCCACCTCATTGCCCTCTTGGCGGAGGGCGGTCAACTTCAGATACTTCGCCCTCCGCTCCGCCATCCTGGCTGGGGAACGGGAAAAAGACATACCGCTGGTTCCTTGCATTGCATGACGGAGTCCTTCTGTCACGATTGGTGATACAGGAAACCACTGAGATAGAACCAAGTGCAGGTAAGTCATTTATTAAGGGTAAATCCAATAGAGAAAACAGTCCATGCAGGGGTCAAAACCAAAACATCAATCCAGAACATATACTGACAAGACACAAAGCAAGAACAAGACTTGAGGCGGAGGTGAATATCAAACATTCAACAAGGACTCCGTGACACATACTAACACAGACCGGGTATAAATGCACAGAAGGTAATGAGGGAACTGGAGACAGGTGGGGAATAATCAATTAACCCAAACAAGGAGGAAGGTGACCAAATAAGGGAACAGAAGGTTCATAAATTGACAGACCCCGTGGGAAAGGAGGACATCTAGTGGAAACCCAGGGAACCCAACCCTGTGACGTCTTGTAAAAGAGGAGGAAGCAAATGCAGGCAATCAGAAGAAGTTTATTGATATCAGAGTCCAGAATGTAGGCAATGGAAAAGAAGGTCTACGGTGGCGTGAGAAGAGCTGGGTGGTGAAGTCGATGGTGAAGGTGAAGACGGTCAATGGATGAAACCAGGAACAGACCGGAACACTGACACGAAGACGACAACAGGAACACAATCCAGCACACGAACACGGGAGACGGTAATCCAACTAGGAAGCGGAGACATGAATGAGGATCTGACAACAGACAGAGAGATGAGTGAGTATATGTAGCTGATTGGAGATGAGGATCAGCTGGAGCGAGACAATCAACGCACAGGTGACAACAATAACCCAAACGAGCACATGGAGACTACGGGAGTACAAATACAAACACAAAACATGACACGGAGGAAACAATGGATTTCCTACCGTGACAGTACCCCCTCCCCTAGGACGTCACCTGACGTTCCCAGCCTGCTTTACCTGTAGATTGTAATCATCAATAAGGCGGTGATCCAGTATGTCACGAACAGGAACCCACCTTCTCTCCTCCGGACCGTAACCTTCCCAATCCACCAAGTACTGAAATCCGCGTCCCCTCCGTCTAGAGTCCAGAATACGATTAACCAAATATGTGGTTTCCCCATTAACGATACGAGGCGGGGGGGGGAACCGGGGCAGGCGGGTTAAGACGGGAAAAAATCACCGGTTTAATTTTGGACACATGGAACACGGGATGAACCCTCCTGTACGCCGGAGGAAGGCTAAGACGCACTGTTACCGGATTAATGATTTTGGTAACAGAAAACGGGCCAATAAATTTAGGAGCAAGCTTATTCGAAACGGAACGCATAGGAATATTCTGGGTTGAAAGCCACACTCTTTGACCGACGACGTAACGGGGAGGCTTCGACCGGTGGCGATCGGCCTTAGCGTTGGTGCGCGACCTAGCCTGGAGCAGAGCTCTGCGAGCTCTGGTCCAGGTGCGGTGACACCTCTGGACTAGTGCGTGTGCGGAGGGGACCGAAACCTCGGATTCCGTACTGACAAAATTAGGTGGTTGGTACCCTAAACTACACTTAAATGGAGACATGCCCGTAGATGACACTGGCAAAGAATTGTGTGCGTACTCCACAATTGAGAGTTGCTGACACCAGGACGAAGGATTATTGGAAGCCAAACATCGCAAAACCCTTTCGACATCCTGATTGGCTTGCTCGGTTTGACCATTGCTCTGGGGATGGAACCCGGAAGAAAGACTAACAGTCGCTCCTAACAATTTACAAAACTCTTGCCAAAATTTGGACACAAATTGGGGACCCCTGTCAGAAACCACGTCTGTCGGAAGGCCATGTATACGGAAGACGTGGTCAATGACAGCTACCGCTGTTTCCTTGGCTGATGGTAATTTGGGCAAGGGAATAAAATGAGTCGCCTTCGAGAACTGGTCCACTACGGTTAAAATCACCGTATTGCCCTTAGAGGGCGGGAGGGCGGTAATGAAATCTAGGGAAATGTGGGACCAGGGTCTCGGAGGGACAGACAGCGGTAAGAGTAACCCATCTGGAGGTCGATTGGAAGTCTTACCAATAGCGCAAACTGAACAAGCCAAGACGAAGTCGTGGACGTCACGAGCCATACCAGGCCACCAAAATCGTTGCTTGACTAGAAACCTAGTTCTACTAACCCCTGGGTGACAAGCAACACTGGAACAATGACCCCACTGGAGAACGTCTGACCGTAACCCCTCCGGCACAAACAATCGGTTCGGTGGGCAACGAGCCGGGGGCGTTACCCCTTCTAAGGCAGTCAACACCTTCGATTCGACCTCCCATCTGAGCGCGGAGATAATGATGGTCCCCGGTAAAATTGGCTCGGGAGTAGCAGTACGATCGGAATGCTCAAAAAGACGGGATAAAGCATCGGGTTTGATGTTTTTGGAACCCGGCCGGTAAGAAAGTGTAAAATCGAAACGACCGAAAAACAATGCCCACCGAGCCTGCCTGGAGTTAAGTCTTTTGGCGGTTCTAATGTATTCGAGATTCTTATGGTCCGTCCATACAATGAAAGGTACACCCGACCCTTCAAGCCAGTGACGCCATTCTTCCAGTGCAAGTTTGACTGCCAACAACTCTCGATTGCCAATGTCATAATTAACTTCCGCAGGAGATAAACGGTGAGAATAATACACGCAAGGATGCACCTTTCCGTCTGAGGATGCGCGTTGGGACAACACTGCTCCTACCCCCACCTCTGACGCGTCGACCTCCACTATGAATTGACGTGCGCGATCAGGAGTGATGAGAATGGGAGCTGAAACAAAGCAGCTTCTCAGTTTGGCAAACGCAGCCTCGGCTGCGTCTGACCACCTGAACGTCAAACTAGGGGAGGTCAAGGCGGTCAGAGGAGCGGCTAGTTGGCTGAAATTGCGAATGAAACGCCGGTAAAAATTGGCGAACCCCAGAAATCTCTGCAGGGCCTTGCGAGACTCTGGGGATGGCCAATTTACCACAGCCTTAACTTTCTCAGGATCCATGCGAACACCCTCAGTCGAAATGATGTGTCCTAGAAAAGAAACAGACTGTGCATGAAAAACGCATTTCTCCGCCTTGACAAACAATCCATTCTCTAGCAACCGCAGAAGCACTCGTCGTACGTGTTGCATGTGTTCCTGGAGAGACGAAGAAAAAATCAATATGTCATCCAGGTAAACATATATGAACAGATCGACCATGTCTCGCAACACGTCATTAACGAGTGCTTGGAAGACTGCCGGCGAGTTCGTTAGCCCGAAAGGCATCACGCAGTACTCAAAATGGCCTCTAGGGGTGTTAAAGGCAGTCTTCCACTCATCCCCCTCCCTGATGCGGACCAAATGATAAGCATTACGTAAGTCCAATTTAGTGAAAACGGACGCTCCCTGCAACCTCTCAAAAGCTGAAGACATAAGCGGCAAAGGATAGGTATTCTTTACCGTTATGTTGTTCAGCCCTCGGTAGTCAATGCAAGGTCGCAAGGATCCGTCCTTCTTTCCCACAAAAAAGAACCCCGCCCCCGCTGAAGAAGAAGAAGGGTGGTTGAACCCCGTTGCTAGAGAACTGGATATATATTTCTCCATGGCCGCCGTCTCTGGAATAGACAAAGAATATAACTTGCCCTTAGGCGGAGAAGTACCTGGCAATAACTCTATCGCACAGTCATAGGGACGATGAGGAGGAAGAGAATCAGCACGTGACTTACTGAACACCTCCTTCAGGTCGTGGTACTCCGCGGGCACGTTAGCCAAATCCACTGCTTCCCCCTGAAACACAGACTCAGAAACATTAACACCACCAGACAAAAGACAAGACAAATGACACTCCTCGCTCCAGCTAACCACAGATCCGAGGCGCCAGTCGATCCTGGGGTTGTGTTTCTGGAGCCAGGTGTGGCCGAGAACAATGGGAGATTGAGGTGAGTCCGTGATGAAGAAAGAAATCTCCTCCGTATGGTTGCCAGATGTGATGAGAGAAACAGGTAAAGTGGTCTGTGTGATGACTGGCAGTCTGTGTCCGTTGAGTGCAAAAGGTGCAATGGGGTGTTTGAGGGAGGTGAGAGGAATGTTGAGCTTACTAGCAAAACTTAAAGTCCATGAAACTACCCTCGGCCCCAGAATCCAACAAAGCGTGATGATCGAGTGCGTGGGTGGACCACCGTAGACTCACCGGAAGGAGTGTCGATGTAGATGAGGTCTTCCTGGCAGAGATCCCACCCGATAGTAGCCCCCGTTTTACTATCGGGCTTGGTCTTTTACCGGACAGCGCTGGATGTGATGTTCTTGGCTGCCGCAGTATAAACACAGTCCCAGGGATCTCCGCCTGATCCTCTCCTCCCGGGAGAGCCGAGCTCGCCCCACCTGCATGGGTTCAAGATCTCCAGGTGGGCTGACCGCAACCTCTGAGCGCTGACGCTGAGCCTCCGGTCTGGTCGCGAGAACTGCTCTCCCCCTCCGTCTGGCGGCTTGGTCGAGTCGGTTGTCTACTCTGATGGTGAGGTCAATCAGGCCATTGAGAGAAGTGGGGAGCTCAACGGCACGGATCTCCTGTTGGATGCGGTCAGCCAACCCATGCAGGAAGTGATCCCACTGCGCCTCTTCGTTCCACTTACACTCCGCCGCCAGGGTGCGGAACTCAATAGAATAATCGGATACGGACCTGTCTTCCTGACGTAGGTCCGTGAGAAGTCTAGCCGCCTCCCTCCCGGCGACGGAGCGGTCGAAGACCCGTCTCATCTCCTCCGAAAGGGCGTGGAACGAGGCACAGCAGCTGTCTTGGTTCTCCCACACCGCCGTCCCCCAGAGGGCAGCCCTCCCCGTCAGTAGTGACAAGACGAATGCCACCTTCATTTCCTCGGTGTAAAACGTGCGGGGCTGCAGAGCGAAGTGCAGAGAACAATAAAACAGAAATGATCGACAAAACTCTGGCTCACCCGCATATTTCTCAGGGATGGGGAGGCGTGGTTCGGACTGGGAAATCCCCCCGGAGATGATCGGCGGTGTGGGTGGCGTGGGAGGCGCAGCGGGTGGCGGTTGTTGTTGATGTTGAGCCTGGAGAGCGAGCTCGGACACCTTCGTCACCATTGCTTGGAAAGCTCGACCCATCTCATCTATCGCCTTGTCTTGGCGATCCATACGACCAACGGCTCTCTGCAGAAATTCCTCCAGATGAGATGGGGAGCGATCGCCTGCTGCTTCCATGATGGTCAGATCCTACTGTGACGGCTTGTAAAAGAGGAGGAAGCAAATGCAGGCAATCAGAAGAAGTTTATTGATATCAGAGTCCAGAATGTAGGCAATGGAAAAGAAGGTCTACGGTGGCGTGAGAAGAGCTGGGTGGTGAAGTCGATGGTGAAGGTGAAGACGGTCAATGGATGAAACCAGGAACAGACCGGAACACTGACACGAAGACGACAACACGAACACAATCCAGCACACGAACACGGGAGACGGTAATCCAACTAGGAAGCGGAGACATGAATGAGGATCTAACAACAGACAGAGAGATGAGTGAGTATATGTAGCTGATTGGAGATGAGGATCAGCTGGAGCGAGACAATCAACGCACAGGTGACAACAATAACACAAACGAGCACATGGAGACTACGGGAGTACAAATACAAACACAAAACATGACACGGAGGAAACAATGGATTTCCTACCGTGACAAACCCAGAATCTGTGACACCTGTGCTACACACACTGAATGTTTTTACAATAATGTACTGTACAGGGCACACTGGTGCTACAGACACTGAATGTTTTTACATTAATGGCCTATACAGGGCACACTGGTACTACAGACACTGAATGTTTTTACATTAATATCCTGTACAGGACACACTGGTGCTGCAGACACTGAATGTCTTTACATTAATATCTTGTACATGCCACCCAAAATCCAAATCTTGTGGTTTTCAGACACACATTTTCTTTATATATATATATATATATATATATATATATATATATATATATATAAAAAAAAAGGCCAACAGGTATTAATAAATAAGGAATTGCAAATTTTTACTTCAAAGTTATATATATCATAATAGCATAATCATTTTAGCTATTTTTACTCAAATTAAGCTTTTGTGAGCAATAATGAGTACTCAATTAATATATTTTACATTTATACTCATCACCGGAGGGCACCCTCATAAAGAAACTCCACAAGTGAGATTCATTGATGTAGTTCCAGGAATTTTCGCTGTAGAGCCTAGTAGCTGAATAACTTACAGATAGATGTTTTACTGATAAGTAAAACATACTGATAAGTAAAACATTTACTGTAGTACTCGATGGAGCCGCACATGGCTGCTTCAGTGCTTGGCTCTCCAGTGTTTGTGCTGTTTTTGTTTGTTTTTCCTGTTTTTTGTTTAACAAACACGATCAGTTTCACCAGGGATGAACTGTTGAACATTCGGCAGAACACACCACAAGATCTTTTACCGGATTTAAATTATTCAGACGTTTTACTGAATGTTGTTATCGGAGGAGCGGCGGCGCTGATCAAGCACTTCAGGACGCGCAGACGGGGGAAGCGAGCGGGAGCGCTCGTCAGACTCAGGAAGCGCGGATTTTGAACGCCGTTGCCTAGCATCCACCTAGCAAATCTCCGCTCTCTACCCAACAAAACAGACAAACTCCTTCTGCTCTCTCGGACGTCCATCTGCCGGGCTTTCAGCTGTTCAGAGCGGATCGCGAATCAGAATCAACTGGGAAATCGCGCGGTGGCGGGACATGCTTTTACATCAATGAACGGTGGTGTACAGATGTAACTGTGTTAAAGAAGATGTGCTGTCCTGATCTAGAAATGCAGTTTGTCAACTGCAAGCCGTTCATTCGTTCATTCTGGTCAGTGTTTACATCCATCCTCAAGCGTATGTGAGCTCAGCTTCACAGAAACTCGCTGATCAGATTACAGAGACAGAACAACAACACCCGGACTCTGTTTTAATCATTCTTGGGGACTTTAACAAAGCCAATCTCTCCCGTGAACTGCCAAAATACAGACAGCATGTTACATGTCCCACCAGAGAATGTAATATATTGGATCACTGTTACACCACAATAAAGGATGCATATCACTCTGTTCCACGAGCAGCTTTGGGACGTTCTGATCACTGTCTGGTTCATCTCATACCGTCCTACAAGCAAAAACTTAAATCTGCTAAACCTGTAGTAAAGACTGTGAAGAGATGGACCAGCAAAACAGAGCAGGATTTACAATCTTGTTTTGACCTCACTGATTGGAGTGTTTTTGAAGCTGCTACCACCGATCTGGATGAACTCACAGAGACTGTAACATCCTATATTCGTTTTTGTGAGGATATATGTATTCCTACCAGGACTTATTTAACATTCAACAATGATAAGCCATGGTTTACAGTAAAACTCAGACATCTTCGTCAGGCCAAAGAGGATGCCTACAGAAATGGGGACAGGGTCTTGTACAATCAGGCCAGGAACACACTGAACAAAGAGATCAGAGCGGCTAAAAAGACCTATGCTAAAAAGTTGGAAGACCAGTTTACTTCCAACGACTCAACTTCAGTGTGGAGAGGTCTAAGAACCATCACGAACTACAAGACACCATCCCCTTGCACTGAGGCTAATCAACGACTTGCTAACGACCTGAATGAGTTTTATTGCAGATTTGAAACCCCCAACACCCATTCTGACCATCTCCCTACACAACCATTAACACATCCTGCAATCCCACCCTCCACACCTCCTGCTCTTCAAATCTGCGAAGATGATGTGCGGCAGGTCTTCAAGAAGAACAAAAGAAGAAAAGCACCAGGCCCAGGTGGTGTTACACCAGCCTGTCTGAAAATCTGTGCTGACCAGCTGGCCCCCATCTTTTCACAGATCTTCAACAGATCCCTGGAGTTGTGTGAAGTGCCTTCCTGCTTCAAACGCTCCACCATGATCCCCATCCCAAAGAAACCCAAGATAGCAGAACTTAACGACTACAGACCTGTGGCTCTAACGTCTGTCGTCATGAAGTCGTTTGAAAAACTGGTTCTGGCTTATCTGAAGGACATCACTGGACCCTTACTGGACCCCCTCCAGTTTGCTTACCGAGCAAACAGGTCCGTGGATGATGCAATCAACATGGGATTGCACTTCATCCTGCAACATCTGGACAAAACAGGGACTTATGTGAGGATCCTATTTGTGGACTTTAGTTCGGCATTCAACACCATCATCCCAACAGCCCTTCAGACCAAACTGTCAGTGGATCACCAGCTTTCTGACAGATAGGCAACAGTTAGTGAGACTGGGGAAATTCACATCAAACAGCTGCTCCACCAACACTGGTGCTCCTCAGGGATGTGTTCTCTCCCCTCTGCTTTTCTCCCTGTACACCAACGACTGCACCTCTAAAGACCCCTCTGTCAAGCTCCTAAAGTTTGCAGACGACACTACAGTCATCGGCCTCATCCAGGACGGTGATGAGTCTGCTTACAGACAAGAGGTTGAGCAGCTGGCTGTGTGGTGCAGTCTTAACAACCTGGAGCTGAACACGCTCAAAACAGTGGAGATGATCGTGGACTTTAGGAGAAACCCACCTGCACTTTCCCCACTCACCATCATGAACAGCACTGTGACTGCAGTGGAGTCATTCAGATTCCTGGGAACCACCATCTCTCAGGACCTGAAGTGGGACAATCACATTGACTCCATTGTTAAAAAGGCCCAGCAAAGGTTGTATTTCCTTCGCCAGCTGAGGAAGTTTAACTTGCCACAGGAGCTGCTGAAACAGTTCTACTCGGCCGTCATTGAGTCTGTCCTCTGTACTTCAATAACTGTCTGGTTTGGTTCAGCAACAAAATCAGACATCAGAAGACTACAGAGAACTGTTCAGACTGCTGAAAGGATTATTGATGCTCCCCTGCCCACCCTTCAAGAACTGTATACATCCAGAGTGAGGAAAAGGGCTCAGAAAATCACTCTGGATCCCTCACATCCAAGTCACCCCATCTTTGAACTTTTGCCATCTGGCCGGCGCCTCAGAGCCGCAAACACCAGAACAGCAAGGCACAAGAACAGTTTCTTCCCCCAGGCAATCTACCTCATGAACAGTTAAATGTTCCCTACTTATGCTTATAAACGTGCAATATCCTTATATTTATTTGTTAACCCTCCATCCTAGAACATTCCTGCATCTCACTCAATCCTATTCCATTATCATTTATAGCACAATTGTTTAAACACTTATTTATTTGCCAATTTGTAATTTTTTTTTTTTTTTTTTTTTTGTCTGTGTGTTGTTGTCTCTGTGTACTGGAAGCTTATGTCACTAAAACAAATTCCTTGTATGCGTGAGCATACTTGGCAATAAAGCTCTTTCTGATTCTGATAAAACATGATGAAAATGAACAATGAATGGAACAATGTATGCTTTTATTTCTGCTCTTCAAGCCATCTCACGTATTTTTATAAGAAGAAAGTATAAAATGCAATCCAAATCAATATGACCTTTATCACGGTATTGAATAATATAAAATAGCATGATTTCTGCATCATTCTGTTTAATGAAACCATGTCAGATTACAATAATATGTTATTTCAAAGACTCGACTGATGTTGTGAAGTGAATTTAGACTTAAACATATCATTATACTGTCAAATATATATGGACAACTGGTAAAAACTTGTGTTTTCATGGTAACCAATTAGCAATATCTAGGCTAACATACAAAGCCAGTAAGTCTTACTTAACAATCAAATTCATTCTGCATATTGTATTACCATGTGGACTCTGACTGGATGGTGGAGAAGTACTCATGTTAATGTAATTATCTGTTTAAATTAAGTTCTTTATGAGGTTGAAGATATCTCCAAACGAACAGGGACTCATAGTTATTCTGTTTTTGATATCATCTTTTAATATCTGACTAGTAATAATTGCATTAATAACTAGTACTTAAATATTACTATGTAAGTATTCATTAGATACTAGTACTTAATTTTCAGTTACTGTACTTATTCATTAGATACTAGTAAGTACTTAATAGATACTAGTAGTCATTCATTAGGTAGTAGTTATTATTTATTAGACACTAGTAATTACAAAAGTACCTTTTGTAATTACTAAAAAAAAAAAGTGAAAAAAAAAAACCTTTCGATTGCGAGTCCGAGTCCTTAACCGTCAGGCCCAGACTTCCCCTAGTACCTTTTCCCTAGTACATATTCTTATCCTACTAGTCAGATCTGCTTTTTAACTCATTTTATGACTAGTACAAATGGCTACAGTAGAGTTCACCTAAAAAATTTACTATTAAAATAAAATAAAGATCATACTAGTAACATTTTGAATAAGTACTAGTAACTATTTATTAGGAACTAGTATCTAATGAATGGGTACTATTTAAATAAATAAATAAATAAATAAATAAGTACTAGTACCTAATGAATAAGTACCAGTTTCTAATAAAAAGCACTAGTATCTAATGAATAAGTACTAGTTTCTATTTAATAGGTAATAGTATCTAATGAATGAGTACTAGTATCAAAAAAATAAAAAATAAATAAATAACATACTAATACCCAATGATTATCTACTAGTACATAAAAATGAAGTACCATATTTTTTTATATAGTACCATATATCGCACCTGAATATAAGTCGCATCAGTCCAAAAATACGTCATGACGAGGAAAAAAACATATATAAGTCGCACTGGACTATAAGTCGTATTTATTTAGAACCAAGAACTAAGAGAAAACATTACCGTCTACAGCCGCGAGAGGGCGCTAGCTGTTGACGGTAATGTTTTATCTTGGATCATTTCTCTCGGTTCATGTCAAATTAATTTTGATAAATAAGTCACACCTGACTATAAGTCGCAGGACCAGACAAACTATGAAAAAAGTGTGACTTATAGTTTGGAAAATACAGTAGTCGTCACAAGTGGAATACATACTAGTCAAAACTGAATAGTTGATATCTCAATGATGGATCCCTATAGAAGTCAACAGCAAAAATGTTACATTTGTTATTAATAACAACATTAAAGTTGCTAGTCACGACTGAATTAAGTACTAGTATCTAATGAATAAGTACTAGTATCTCATGAATACATACTAGTACCTAATAAATAAGTACTAGTATCTAATGAATAAGTACTAGTAACTTTACAAAAGACACTAGTAGCTAAAGAATAAGCACTAGTACCTAAAAATAATTGAACAAGTACTAGTACTTGATGGTAAAGATACTAGTATCTAAAAAATAAATACTAGTAACATTAAATTAGATACTAGTGCAGTTTATAGATAAAATATTACAGCGGCTTGCCATAGAATGGGTGAAGTTTTGGAAAACCCTTGTGGGATAAAAGTGCATTATTTTATATTGAATGCACTTGTAGTGTGCTTTAAAGCTTAAATGTGTATTAAAAAATGGCAACACTTTAGTATAGGCACCAATTCTCACTATTAACTAGTTGCTTATTAGCGTGCCTATTATTGACATACTGGCTGTTTATTGGTTCTTATAAAGGCAAGGCAAGACAAGTTTATTTATATAGCACACTTCGTACACAATGGTAATTCAAAGTGCTTTATATAAAATAAAGTAAAAATCTAAAAGAAAATTTATTTAAAAAATAAAACAAGCAATATAAAAGCTTTGAAAATGATTAAAAAAAAAGACTACTTATTTAAAATGAATTGAAATCATTTAAAAATATAAAATGATTTGACATAAAATACAATGAATATGTAAAATACAGTGCAATCAGTTCGGACATCGCACAGTGCTCATTCAATAAATGCACACCTAAACAGATGAGTTTTGAGCCTGAATTTAAATGTGACAAATGTTTTAGCATCTGATCTCTTCTGGAAGCTGATTCCAACTGCGTGTGGCATGGTAACTAAAGGCGGACTCCCCTTGTTTTGTGAGAAACCTTGGTATTTCTGACTGACTCGATCCTAATGATCTGAGTGGTCTGTTAGTTTTATTTTCAGTGAACATATCTGCAATATATTTTGGTCCTAGGTCATTGGGTGATTTATAAACAAGTAAAAGTACTTTTAAATCAACCCTAAATGTAACTGGAAGACAGTGTAAGGACCTGAGGACTGGTGTGATATGTTCATAATTTCTGGTTCTAGTTAGAATCCTGGCAGCAGCATTCTGGATGAGCTACAGCTTTCTAATGGTCTTCTTGTGAAGGCCTGTGAGAAGACCATTACAATAGTCCACCCTGCTGGTGATAAAGATTTAGTTACTGCTTTGACATGACTACTGAAACTAAGGTCTGTCTCCAGAATCGCACCAAGATTCCTGACTTGATTTTTAGTTGTTTGACCCCTAGAGTAAAGGTATGCATTCACCTTGAAAACTTAATCTTTGTTTCCAATGCAATGAATTCAGTTTTTTCCTTGTTTTACTGAAGAAAGTTATGGCACATCCAACTATTAATTTCATCAATGCCTTGGCAAAGGAAGTCAATGGGGCTGTAGTCATTTGGAGATAAGGCTAGGTAAATCTGGGTATCATCAGCATAGATGTGATAGGCAATTTGGTTATTTCACATTATTTGACTTAGTGGCAGCATATACAGGCTAAACAAGAGCAGTGCAAGAATTGAGCCTTGTGGGACTCCACATGTCATGGGCGTCGACTTAGACTTATGCTCTCCTAGACTCACATAATAATCTCTCCCTTCTAAGTATGACCTGTACCATTTGAGTACCATCCCAGAAAGCCTGACCCATTTTTTCAGTCTCTCTAGTAGTATGTTAATCTTGATCGATAGTGTCAAACGCAGCACTGAGATCAAGCAATACCAGCACTGATATTTTGCCAGTGTCAGAATTTAAGCAAATATAATTTATTATCTTAATGAGTGCTGTCTCTGTGCTGTAATGCGGTCGGAAACCAGATTGAAAATTATCCAAGTATCCATTTGAGTTTAAGTATTGGTTCAGCTGATTAAAAACTACCTTTTATATAATTTTGCCTATAAAATGATTAGATATTGGTCTATAATTGCTCAAAATGGTGTTATCAAGATTGCTCTTTTTCAGGAGGGGCTTAAAAACTTGCAGTTTTCAGGGAGTTTGGAAATGTCCCAGAAAGAAGTGAGGCGTTCTAAGACACCACTTCTAAGACATCTGCTTCTAAACTGTTCAACACACTTTTGAAAAAAGATGTGGGAGTTGTGTGAAGATAACAGGTTGATGATTTTAGGTGCTGCACTATTTCTTCCAAAATGTTTCTATCAATTTCCTTAAAAAATAGATATAGTATCTTTTTGATATTGCGGCTGAATTTGTCTGACTTCTGCATTACTTGAGCATGTGCTTATCGCCTTCCTGATATTGATGATCTTCTCAGAGAAGAATAAAGCAAACTCATTACATTTGAAGTCTGATTGTATTTTACTGGGAATCTGACTTGGGGGGTTTGTCGGTCTCTCAACAGTTGCAAAAAGAGTACAAGTGTTGTTACAAAGCACACAATCACCATGGCCATATTATACATCCCTATATCTAAACTTAACCGCTACCTTACTAACTATAACTAAGCAGCAAATTAGGAGTTTATTGAGGTGAAAATCATAGTATAGTTTCTAACAGTGAGTATTGGAACTAAAAAATAAAAAAAAATAAAAAACACTGTTCTTGCAGATATTACAAAATGAATTAAATGAAACCAAACAAATACTCCATATTTTTTGGGAGTATCTGTACTTTACTTGAGTTTTTTATATTTCAGCTAACTTTTACTTATACTCCACAAAATATTCTAATTAAAATGTATACTTTTACTCCGATACATTTATTACATTTTACAAGTATATTCGTTACTTACTACAAAATAGTCAGTAGAACACAGACTGTCGGAAAGCATGTTTGACGAATCAGTGGTCTGGCGTTTGCAAGTTAGACTCCTAAAAAACACCTCACGAGCAAACAAGTGCGTGCCGTGCACAATCACATATGATTTTATTTCCCACTCAATTGTAGACAACAAAAATGCTTCTGTATGCTTTTTATATTGATATAATTTAATGTATGCCTAAGCCCTATTCGGGCGGGACTAGTTTTAAAGGGTGTTGTTAGACAAATCTGTGTTTCACAGGTGTACTTGGTGATTTTAATCCCATCCGAATCTGCCATGTCTGTGTTTTTCTCACATAATCTCTGTGATAATTCCAGAGCAAATTACCTACTGTTTTTTTTGTAGCAAACTGAGTGATCCTCTGAAAAACTAATCCCGTCCGAATGTGAATTTCTGCGATTGCCCGGCGATATTTTATTTCACAACGTGTTTCCTTGTGTGTTTTGGCCAACGTGAATAACCTTAGATACTCTTACAGCCCGCATATGTGATATATTTGCTTCCTTGCAAAGAAATAATAATAATACAAAAATAAAAAATAATAAAATCAAGAGCCTGATCACGTAAACTGTTAATACTGCCTATTGTAATATCAGCTTCAGGTAAGATTACTCACATTCATTTATGCACTCAGGTACATAATGTTTTAATTACAGATGTACTTTTATGAAAATTAAACATGGGTTTAGCCTTCTACATAAAAAAAGGAAAACAATTTAAACCACACATTAACATGTATTTGCTATACTAGCCATTTATTAGTAATAGTTACAAACAGATCATAGCACTGTTACATATGTCTATGGATGCAACAATAACAATCCATTCAAATTTAATTTGCAGATGTGTTTTATACATATCAGAAACACATGGTGTAAGTAACTATGAAGTTCACTCTATTCTTCACCCAGTTTACCCGCCACTTATTACATGTATTTTCTGGAGAGATTGATGAATTCATGTGCTGTCAATCCGACTGACAGGACTGTCTGCACTGCAGCGCGAACAAACACGGCGGCGGCCATCTTACATTACAGATCATGATCAAGATCATTTGGAAAGTATTTTAAATGACAAAACACACAAATTTACACGTATTTATGAATCAGAATATCAGATTGTTCATGACATGTTATGCAAGTTTGTGAATATTTTGAATAAAAAAGGAAAAACTAAATAAAAGTGTTCCATCTGTCATACAGTGTTATTGTAGATGTAGTGTGTCATGTGACAAGCCTGATGCGTCCCCATGGAAACAGTAAGGGGAACGTTCTAATCACGGTCGCCTTACAAAAACTTACTTTGGGAGGACCGCTAGAATATTTTAAACTCACTTCTGACCATTAATTTGTAATTGTCATTACGATGTGTCCACAAAAACTTCAAAGTGGTTGTTATTAAGGATCTCATCTAAAAACACAACTAGCCCCCGAATAACTTTTTATTTACAGACTGTTATTCAATCTTCCTTTTCTGTCTAAGATACTAGAAAATGCAGTATCCTCACAATTATATTCCTTCTTAGAGAAAATGGTCCTTTTGAGGATTTCCAATCAGGATTTAGACAAGTTTAGACCTTATAATAGTACTGAGACCCTGTTAACAGCCCAGTTGATACAGTTCTTGAGTTTCACCAAGCTAGGCTCTCTACGGGGCTAACTCACTCCACCTTAAAGGTGTACGTGGCGGCCATTGCTGCTTACCATGTCCCTTTCAATGGTCAGTTAGTGGGTAGACACCCCCTAGTTACACGTTTCCTCCACGGTGCGCTGAGGCTGAGGCCTCCAGTACGCTCCCGTGTTCCCCCCGGGTCATGGTTGTGGTTTTAGAGGCTCTTTGTAAAACTCCATTTGAGCCAATACATGATATCTCAGATAGACATCTAACTCTTAAGACTGCCCTGTTACTGGCTATCACCTCTCTAAAGAGAGTTGGAGATCTCCGGGCCCTCTCCGTAGCTCCTACCTACTTAGACTTTGCCCCTGGTATGGCCAAAGCATTTTTGTACCCTCGAGCGGGTTATGTTCCTAAAGTTCCCTCTGTCACACCACAACCCATAGTACTGCAGACCTTTTTCCCTCCTCCCTTTCGGGAGCCAGACAATGAAAAGCTAAATTGTATGTGTCCAGTTCGAGTGCAGGATGCATACGTCCACAGAGCTGCCCTGTGGAGAAAGTCAGACCAACTGCTTGTTTGCTATGGTCCTCCTAAAAAGGGTTTTCCTGCCCCTAAGTCATTGGATAGTCGAGGCTATCAAGGTATTCTATGAGTCCTCTGGTCTTCCCCTTCCTTTGGGAGTCAAGGCTCACTCTACTCAGGGTAAGGCGGCCTCTTAGGCCTTCTTAGCAGGTGTGTCCCTCTTGGACATCTGCAATGCTGCGGGATGGTCCACACCCTCTACATTTACAATCTAGATATGCGAGCCGCCCCTGGCTCTTCTTTCCTCTCGCCTTAGCTGTGCTCTTCAGATACACACTAGTTTGGAAGTCTGGCAGCATGGGCACATCGTTCCCCAAAGCATTCGATGCAGCTCGAGTTCCTGAAGAGGAATGTCCCAAGATTACGAAATGTAACCCTATGTCCTCAAAGAAACTAGATGCTGTGTCGTATCACCATACTCCCGGCACCCATGCCAGCGCTTGCTTCCCTACTCGAAGCTGAAGCCAGCTGCGCGACATGTGTCTTTATAGCTTCTTGCTCGCTACGTCACCCTGCCCGTGACGTCACGCCCTTCCATTGGACAGATTACACACGATATTCAAAGTCGATCTTTCCTAAGGCATTTCCCAAAGCACTCAATACAGCATCTCGTTCCTTCGAGGAACTAGGGTTACATTCGTAACCTTGGGACGTTTACCATAAATGCTTGTCAGTAAATTTGACAGTACACTTTAACCATATTTTAAAGACAATATTATGGAATTACACATTCAATTGCACTTCAGTCCTAATTAATTCAGTCAGAAAAGCTAACCTAAGTTCAGTCCAAAAACATTACATTCAGTTTACAATTATAGCACATGCTTTTGGATATATATATATTTAAAAAAATAATAATAATTAAATGAATAATTTAAGGTAATCTGAACGGTTTACATTGTGATGCTATACAGGGGTGTGTTACGTCACTAATAGTCAGTAGATGTTTCTTAGTTGGTTTTACTATGCAGCTGTTTATGGTTAATGTGCAGGGTTTAGGGTATTTACTAGGCATTGCTATGCAGTTTCACCATGTTCTGAGTAGTTATTAGACCCACATGCTATTGTGGTTATGTATAGGTTGCTAGATGGATTCTATGTGCTTTGAATATAACAGCAGAAAAAGTATTTGTATTAGTGGTTTGTTTAGGTACCTCCAAGTATGAACAGTTGTATAGTGTTGCTTGGCAAACACCACCGTGTGAAGAATAAAGTTAAAGGATAAAGCATACTGTGTAAAGTAGAGCTATTCAATCGGCGGCCCATGGGCCACATGCAGCCCCTGAAGCAACCTCTGAGTGGCCCAGCCCGTGTTCCCGCCAAAAATGCACATTCCTACGTTAATTCATACAGTAGTACAGACCACTTAGCCTAGCAGCACGCAAACAATGCAGAGCGTGCCGGTAATAGCCTAGATTACTATCAATATGTCTTTCTTAAAACTGAAACGTAAAATTGACAATGAAAACCGTCAGTTTAACCCTGCCTGGACTGACAAATACTTGTTTATCTTACCGCCACATCCAAACGCGAAACCGATATGTTTAATTTGTAATGAGTCCGTTGCAGTACTTAAAGATTACAATATGCGGAGGCACCACGTTGAGAAACACCAGACTTTCTGCATCAATTTTCCAGAGGGATCTCAAGAGAGGGCTGCAAAAGTGCAGAGTCTGATTGCATCTTACAACCAGAGCAGTACTACCATGGTGCGGTCATACATAGCCCAAGAGAGAACTACCGCAGTATCCCTTCATGTTTCCTGGATATTGGCAAAAAAGAAAAGGCCATTCACAGACTCTGAAACCGTGAAGGACTGTATGCTGGCCGTCGTGAATGAGATGATAAATGATGATAAAATTAAAACGAGCATGGCATCTGCTATAAAAACGTACCCCTGTCAGATACTTCCAATATTCGTAGGGTTGAAATTATTGCTGCAGATGTGTGTGAAATGCTTTTAGGAGACCTGATGAAAGCTGATACTATGTCTATAGCAGTAGATAAGTCCACAGGAAAAACTGATACTGCTCAGTTGTGCATATATGTACATTTTTTCGACAGCAAATGCTTCCGAGAGGAGCTGCTTGGCCTACTGCCATTAGAAAGAAACACAACTGGCAATATAGTTTTTGAGAAAAGTTCCACTTTTTTTTAAAGACAATGGTCTGGATATGAAGCGTGTGTGCATGCTTGTGATAGATGGGGTTCCATCCATGACAGGTAAAGTGAATGGTTTGGCAGCATGTTGGTCCGCTGTTGCACCTCAGTTGATCTCATTACACTGCATTGTGTATCAGGCGTTGCTGTGTGCTAAACTATGCGGGGCGCTCAAAACGACAGTGGACAGTGTCATGGCTACAGTTAATTTTATTCGCTCCACAGCAAGCCTCCAACACCGCTTATTCCGCATGCTGCTGTCAGAAATGTCTGCTGAGCACCACGACCTGCTATTGCATAATGATGTGAGGTGGCTGTCCAAAGGCAAAGCACTGGAGTGTTTCTGTGGTCTTAGACAGGAGATTGTATCTTTCCTCCGCAGCAGCAAGCGAAAAAAGACAGAAACGCATTTGAGTCGAATACTGAACGACAACTTCATAGCCAATGCCTGCTTTCTGAGTGACATATTCAAACACCTGAATGATCTCAATTTGGGACTACAAGGCAGAGACAAAACTGTCATCGACCTTGTGGAACAGATGCGTGCATTCCAAGTTAAACTGGACCTTTTCGCAACTGATTTGAGCACAGGCCAAATGTTGCATTTTCCTACACTCCGACAAATCCATCTCATCCCCCGCTCAAATCACGGATGTGATGACAGATTTCGTTGCGAGGTTGAAAAAGAACTTTGCTGATTGATTGGATGGACTTGTTCTGCCCACAGAGGTGACCGTTATTGTCAGAGTCGCGTTCACTGTTGTAATAGAAGAGGACTGTTGTAATAGAACCACCAGAGCATTACCTGGTGGTTTAACATTCAGAAAGTAGCGATCGCCATACTCAATATGTTTGGATCAACATAAACATGTGAGTCAAGTTTTTCACACATGAACTCCATAAAAAGCAACTCCTGTTGCTCCCTGACTGACAGTAGTCTCCACCAATGCCTTCAGATTGCATTGACAACTTACAAGCCTAAAGTCACTGCTTTCGTTCAAAACAAAAAATGTCACTTCTCCCACTAAGTCAGAAGGGGAACTGTAGCCTACATCAATATAATGTGGTATGTGTAACATAGTTATGCCTAATCACACATTTGGTGATTTAAAAATGTTCCCTCAGTGTGCAGTAGTACACCTTGTATTCATGTGTTAGTTATAGCTGTTAATACTGCGTACTTTTTATTTTATGCACTTTGAGATGTTCCTGGGTCAAATGTGAGCAAGATGTTTATTTTGTTTCAAAAGAAAACTTAATGTTATTGCTCATAGCCTACTACTGTGCACTGTTGTGTTTTATGCACGTTGTGATCGGATTTGCGATCAGGCCTAGGCAAAAGGTGCCTAGGTCATTTTTTTTTTCTTTTGTAAGTGGATAAAGTAGGGGCAACCTCAGATTCTGTTCAGTTAGCTCTTTTATTGTCATTTGTATGCACATTTTGCTGTGCAAACTGACCAGAGTTAAAAGTGAAACAATGACTAAATGTTTTTCAATAAATTTGTGTTGGTTTTAAAATTTGTCATTATGAGCTGCTTCGCCGCTGAAATGACTGGCGCAGCTAACCACCTTGGTTTGAAAATCTGGCCCAACTGAATTTGTAATTGAATAGCCCTAGTGTAAAGCATTAATTCTAAAAGCATTAGAAAAGTAATAGCACAATGCATTCATAAAACAAAGGCCATTTTTGTTTCCAATTCCCTCTTCACTGCTTTATAGATGAGCTCTTATTCCCATGGCATAAACTGAAGTTTGATTTCCACAAAACAGAGGCAGTTATTATTTCTGTGGAGCCTTTAAAACACTCTCTAGAGCAAAGACAGAGCCACAGAGAGTTTTGTCATGCCCTGACATTTGTGTTTATATATATATTGTAATTCCATTTGATGGCATTGCGAAACTTACATTGAGGAAATAATACTCAGTAAAAAGTCCCCAAACAGCTAATGTGTATAGTGTGAATATTTCTCACCTTTCCAGCTCCCAGGAAATTTCCA
Source organism: Carassius gibelio (assembly GCF_023724105.1). NCBI lineage: Eukaryota > Metazoa > Chordata > Actinopteri > Cypriniformes > Cyprinidae > Carassius > Carassius gibelio. Next base: position 20,023,328 of record NC_068374.1, read on the forward strand.
TACTCCCAGCCCCCCCACTGATGTGTACTGTCCTAATGACCTCTCCAGCAGAAATAGTGGGATACCAGCAAACACCATAGTGAAATATGGTATGAGAAAAGCTCCTAAAAGTTAATGTAATACAACATGTACTTGTTAAGGTTTTAAAATTTCAGACTTATATGCAGTCTTGCAAAACATCTGCATTAAGATGGAAGCAAACTTTAATACAGTCTCCCACCACCGCTTCTATTCATAGTTTTCATCTACATGACGGGCTAGAAGTCCTGGAGGGCAAAACATTTTCCACAAATGTTTAGATCACCTCTCGAAAGAATAAAAATAAATATATGTGAACAAAATGCAAGTTTTGGCCATTTGCAATACATATTAAGCACACGCAGCAATATTTCAATCATTAAAAGCAGTGTGAAAGTATATTAAAAGACCAAATCCATAATACAATTTATTTATAATAGGCACTTTATACAGGGAAGTAGATGCCCCTAGAATAGGAATACAAAATGCTAAATGGTTAAGTGTTTTTCTCAAAATGGTTTTCTATGAAAAAAAATAAAAATAAACATATGTGAATCTTTGTACATTGTGTTTGTATTCTGGTTTCATCTGCTTGCCTGTACAATGTATACATCATCAATAAGGTAAATGACTGAATAAATGACAAAAATGTGGTTCAAACCCCAACCCCAGCATTCATTCTACTCCTAAAATCTGATTGGTTGACAGGAATGTTGTCAAGAGCATATCCTTAATGGCAAAAACATGGAAAGAATATTGATCCAACAAGAAATCTTCTCAACAACCTAACAGTAACAGCAGTCTCCTCTCACCTCCACCATTCTTTCCGCACAGATATGGGAACCTCCACACATTTCCCAGCCCAATGGCATATTCCAACACAGGACAATAGAAAGTCAAATTTTCCTTTCCAAGATCCTCTATCTGGTACTTTATTCTCATTCTCCTCTTCTACAGGCACACTGTTGTGATCCAGGTGCTCAATTAGGACTGCCTGCTTCACGTCTGAGGGTGAGTTGAGGTCCACTGTGCTCTGGCCAGTCTTCCCCATCACAGGAACAACATCACACCAAAGTCAGATAATAATCCACCTCAGTCCAGTACTGTATTATCCGTCTGTTGAATGCAAGGCTAATGACTTTGAATGTTTTTAAATGAACACAACACTTCATGCGCTTTGAAAAAAAAAATGATTTAAAATATTTAATTGTAATAATTACTGCATTTAGAATTTTACTGTGAAATTAATCCATGCTATTTATTTATTTATTTATTTTTGTTTTCTACAAAAATAAATTGTTTCAAAATTGATCAGAATTATATGTAGTAATGATATAGTTTGTATATTTTAACAAATGAGATGTTATAACATAGTTGTAAAACAGTTGTAAATCAGTTATAACATAAGTTAAAAAGTAAAAATATGATATATTTGTAATTGTAATAGTGGCAACGTATGCTTTGTACTCCATACACTAAATCTACCTACTGTGATGTATTTTTGTGTTTTACCTATGTTTTACCTATGTGACATCTGTGTAAACTGCTCTTGTTCTACTCTCCCATGTAATTTATCTTTAAAACCAATTAAAACACCTTCTTTCTACAAAGTGCAGTTCATGAGAATTGTTAACTTTCCAGACATATGTGCCGATTATCAGACTGCCTTAATAGAGACACAAATTCTTATCCATGTCCTACCAATGTGATGAATCCATCAATTTTATTTGTGATAAACTGCTTTGAAAGTCTGTAACCTGCATGCCAATGCATAACAAAACCACCGTCCGATGCCTCATTGTTTTCATTTAATGAACAGCCATTATACATTTAGAAACAGTATCATTTAACCACAGGAAGCAATTAAATGTGAGTCAAATTTGCTTCAGGCCCACTGAGTATTTGAAATATTCCCAACATTTCCTCTGCATCCTTTAGCTTAAGAGGAAATTGAATACATGAGAAATTGAACTACCACAAATTTAGAGAAGTGTGGTAAAAAACATACCTCTGAGATGTCTTTATTCTGTAGTCAAGTGAGTCGAGATGCCATCAACTAGAGGTGAACTGAAATTCTTCATTCACAACAGAGCCAAATGAAACTAAGCCAATGTCCCAGCTAGGGCAAAAAGTTTCCCGTTTTCTCTCTCTCGTTCTATGTATCTGGAGGAGCCCTCTATGCCCTTGTGTTCCTGTGGCTGATATTGAGCTGCAGATAATAAACTTTGACTTGTTGTTTGATAGGATTATCGCTTTACCACACTGAAACCCCAGGGCTACTAAACAAAAGTCAATTGCAGTGTTCTCGTATTTTGTATGTGTGTATTAGTTGTGTGTCAGTGTGTGAATTTGTGTGCAATGATTCTTTTGCCAGTTTGGTTGCCATGGGATATCCCCTTAGAAGAGTGCTCCGTTCTAGCATTGAAAGATCTTGTTAGGATTTAAAAATGAAGCAGGCACAGTGCCTAAAATACAGACAACATGTGGTCTCCCAAAAATGACCCCAAAAGCATGACTTTATCAGTTAAGACCTCTAAGTTATGACTGATACTGTACATTTTTAATTGGTTTGTAAAAGATGTTATGGTGAATAAAGCAGATGTTAAGTCAATAAATGTTTGATACTTTAATACAGCAGAGTTTATCTCAGAGTTGATCATGTGTGGTCTACAAAGATGATGATATGTTTTCTCTGTTGCCAAGATGATCCATACCGTTGCAGTGACAGCATAGTAATAATGGTAACTCTTTAGAATAGGTAACACCTATAAGTTGATTATTAGCATGCATATTACTAGAATATTAGCCATGTATTAGTGCTAATTAAGAAGACATTATTATTGCCTTATTATAATTTACTTTATTCTACATCCCTAATCTTACCCTATTCCTAAAGCCAACAACAACATTACTATAATAACATTAATAATTCATTACATTTATATAGTGCTTTTCTAGGCACTCAAAGCACTTTACATAGTCTGTCAGCCATATTGTGCCAGAACGCCGACCACACACCAGCCAATAAGTAGAAATGGGGATTGTTAGTAGGCCATGATGGTCGGAGGCCAATGGGAATTTAGCCAGGATGCCGAGGTCACAACCTCTACTCTTTTCGTAAGACAACCTGGGACTTTTAATGACCATAGAGAGTCAGGACCTCGGTTTAACATCTCATCCGAAGGACGGTGCTTGTTGACAGTATAGTGTTCCCATCACTACACTGGGGTGCTAGTACCCACACAGACCACAGGGTGAGCACCCCCTGCTGGCCTCACTAGCACCTCTTCCAGCAGCAACCTAGTTTTCCCAGAAGGTCTTCCATCCAGGTACTGACCAGGCTCAACCCTGCTTAGCTTCATTTGGGCAACTAGTCTTGGACTCCAGGGTGATATGGCTGCCGGTACTAACTATTAATAAGCAGCAAATTAAGAATTTATTGAGAGAAATGTCATAGTTAACAAGTCTTACCTATTCTAAAGTGTTACCATAATAACATAGCAATACACTAAGTAATAAGCTGCATCTACTAAATCTCGCTGTATTATAAAGTAATTGATAATGGACTTTTTTTATTTGAAAAGAAGATTAAGCAAGGTGTGAAATCATACTTGGCTTTAACAACACTTTCCCAAATGGTATGCTCCATAGAGAAGTTTCTGATGCCTGTTGGTGGTTGGGTGCCTGTTGGTGGTTGGGTGCCTGTTGGTTGGTTGGGTGCCTGTTGGTGTCGCTGTTGGACAGTGTTTTCTCTACTTCCTGTTGGCCTTCTGTAGCTAATCATAGCTCCATGTAGCTGTTTTTATTTTATATTTTTTCTCTATAATCTTTCTTACTATCACTGTCTGTTTGTTTGTTTTTTTTTTAATTGTAAAATATAACTTAATTCACACCATATTTCTGATATTACCGATCAATCTTATCAGATTAACTTTGATCGTTCACTCTTCCGTGACTGCAGCACACCTGCAAAGCGTTAGCACTCGTTAGCTTGTCATTAGCGTTTTCTTTTCTCCTCTCCTCTCCTCTCTCACGCTGCAGTTTTCCACAAGTTCATCAAACAACCGCAGTAAGAATATTTCATCAAGCACGGTGAGTAATGGCTTCTCCTACAATTGTTATTTGCACCTCTTGCCACATGTACAGTTTATCTATCTCTGTCGCTGATGAGGGATTCACATGTGATAAATGCAGGGAAACAGTTAGGCTGACAGAGAAGATTTCAGAATTAGAGACACGCATCCAAACTTTAATTGAGGACAGTAAGAATGTTAGGGCTCTAGATATGGCTTTGGATGCGTCTAGCTCAGGGATTCCTGTACATTGTCCGGTTCCAGCAGAGCCCCTGCAGCAGGGCAACTGGGTGACGGTGAGGCAGCGTAGTCGTGGGTCAAAACACCGCTCTTCTGTTCCGATCAAAACATTAAACAGGTTCTCCCCACTCAGTGATGCACCCACTGAGAAACCTGATGAAAGTGCTCTAGTTATTGGCGATTCTATTGTACGGAACGTGAATATAGAGACACCAGCCACCATAGTCAAATGTTTACCGGGAGCCAGAGCGCCTGACATCTTGGCAAATTTAAAAGTGCTGGCTAATGCTAAACGTAAATACAGTAAGATTGTTATTCATGCCGGCGCTAATGATGTTCGACTTCGCCAGTCGGAGATCACTAAAAATAACTTTAAAGAGGTGTGTGAACTTGCAAGCACGATGTCAGACACTGTAATATGCTCTGGTCCCCTCCCTGCTTACCGTGGTGATGAGATGCATAGCAGATTGTCATCACTCAATGGCTGGATGTCTAAGTGGTGCCCACAGAATAACATAGGTTATATAGACAATTGGACGAGCTTTTGGGGCAGACCTGACCTGTTTAAAAGAGATGGTCTTCATCCCTCCTGGGGTGGCGCCACTCTTCTGTCTAGAAATATGGCAAATAGTCTTAGTGTTTATACTTGACTAACTGGGGCCCAGGTCAGGAGGCAGACAGACTGGCTAAACCGACCGTCTGCTAGCTGCCTCCCGTCACAGAGGTCAGTTAATTCTCAGCACATAGAGACTCTTTCACCTAGATATCACACTATAGAGACTGTGTCTGTTCCACGAACTAGAAAATACAAAAAACGTCCAAACCAAGTTAAGGTTAACAATTTAATTGAGGTTCAACAAATAAAAAACAAATGCAATATGGATAAACAAATGATAAAGATTGGCTTATTGAATATCAGATCCATTTCTACGAAAACACTTTTTGTAAATAATATGATAACTGATCATAATATAGATGTGCTCTGCTTGACAGAAACCTGGCTAAAACCTGATGATTACATTATTTTAAATGAGTCCACCCCCCAAGATTATTGTTATAAACACGAGCCGCGTCTAAAAGGCAAAGGGGGAGGTGTTGCTTCAATTTATAATAACGTTTTCAGGATTTCTCAGAGGGCAGGCTTCAAGTATAACTCGTTTGAAGTAATGGTGCTTCATATAACATTATCCAGAGAAACCAATGTTAATGATAAATCCCCTGTTATGTTTGTACTGGCTACTGTATACAGGCCACCAGGGCACCATACAGACTTTATTAAAGAGTTTGGTGATTTTACATCCGAGTTAGTTCTGGCTGCAGATAAAGTCTTAATAGTTGGTGATTTTAATATCCATGTCGATAATGAAAAAGATGTATTGGGATCAGCATTTATAGACATTCTGAACTCTATTGGTGTTAGACAACACGTTTCAGGACCTACTCATTGTCGAAATCATACTCTAGATTTAATACTGTCACATGGAATTGATGTTGATAGTGTTGAAATTATTCAGCCAAGTGATGATATCTCAGATCATTATTTAGTTCTGTGTAAACTTCATATAGCCAAAATTGTAAATTCTACTTCTTGTTACAAGTATCGAAGAACCATCACTTCTACCACAAAAGACTGCTTTTTAAGTTATCTTCCTGATGTATCCGAATTCCTTAGCATATCCAAAACCTCAGAACAACTTGATGATGTAACAGAAACTATGGACTCTCTCTTTTCTAGCACTTTAAATACAGTTGCTCCTTTACGCTTAAGAAAGGTTAAGGAAAACAGTTTGACACCATGGTATAATGAGCATACTCGCACCCTAAAGAGAGCAGCCCGAAAAATGGAGCACAGCTGGAGGAAAACAAAACTAAAGGTATTTCGTATTGCTTGGCGGGAAAGTAGCATATCCTACCGAAAAGCATTAAAAACTGCTAGATCTGATTACTTTTCTTCTCTTTTAGAAGAAAACAAACATAACCCCAGGTATTTATTCAATACAGTGGCTAAATTAACGAAAAATAAAGCCTCAACAAGTGTTGACATTTCCCAACACCACAGCAGTAATGACTTTATGAACTACTTTACTTCTAAAATCGATACTATTAGAGATAAAATTGCAACCATTCAGCCGTCAGCTACAGTTTCGCATCAGACACATCTATAGTGCACTATAGACCCCCTGAGGAACAGTTCCACTCATTCTCTACTATAGGAGAGGAAGAATTGTATAAACTTGTTAAATCATCTAAACTTACAACATGTATGTTAGACCCTATACCATCTAAGCTCTTAAAAGAGGTGCTTCCAGAAGTCATAGGTCCTCTTCTGACTATTATTAATTCCTCATTGTTATTAGGACATGTCCCCAAAACCTTCAAACTGGCTGTTATTAAGCCTCTCATAAAAAAGCCACAACTTGACCCCAGAAAACTAGTTAATTATAGACCAATCTCGAATCTCCCTTTTCTGTCCAAGATACTAGAAAAGGTGGTATCCTCACAATTATATTCCTTCTTAGAGAAAAATGGTATATGTGAGGATTTCCAGTCAGGATTTAGACCGTATCATAGTACTGAAACTGCTCTCCTTAGAGTTACAAATGATCTGCTCTTATCATCTGATCGTGGGTGTATCTCTCTATTAGTTTTATTGGATCTTAGTGCTGCGTTTGACACAATTGACCACAACATTCTTTTGCATAGACTTGAACACTTTGTTGGCATCAGTGGAAGTGCATTAGCATGGTTTAAATCGTACTTATATGACCGCCATCAGTTCGTAGCAGTGAATGAAGATGTATCATATCGATCACAAGTGCAGTATGGAGTACCTCAAGGCTCAGTTCTAGGGCCGCTACTCTTCACGCTTTATATGTTACCCTTGGGAGATATCATCAGGAAACATGGTGTTAGCTTTCACTGTTATGCTGATGATACGCAGCTCTATATTTCCTCGCAGCCCGGTGAAACACACCAATTTGAAAAACTAATGGAATGCATAGTCGATATAAAAAATTGGATGACGAGTAATTTCTTACTGCTAAATTCAGAAAAACAGAGGTGTTAATCATAGGGCCTAAAAACTCTACTTGTAATAACCTAGAACACTGTCTAAGACTTGATGGTTGCTCTGTCAATTCTTCGTCATCAGTTAGGAACCTAGGTGTGCTACTTGATCGCAATCTTTCCTTAGAAAGCCACGTTTCTAGCATTTGTAAAACTGCATTTTTCCATCTCAAAAATATATCTAAATTACGGCCTATGCTCTCAATGTCAAATGCAGAAATGTTAATCCATGCATTTATGACTTCAAGGTTAGACTACTGTAATGCTTTATTGGGTGGTTGTTCTGCACGCTTGGTAAACAAACTACAGCTAGTCCAAAATGCAGCAGCAAGAGTTCTTACTAGAACCAGGAAGTATGACCATATTAGCCCGGTCCTGTCCACACTGCACTGGCTCCCTATCAAACATCGTATAGATTTTAAAATATTGCTTATTACTTATAAAGCCCTGAATGGTTTAGCACCTCAGTATTTGAATGAGCTCCTTTTACATTACACGCCTCTACGTCCGCTACGTTCTCAAAACTCAGGCAATTTGATACTACCTAGAATATCAAAATCAACTGCGGGCGGCAGATCCTTTTCCTATTTGGCGCCTAAACTCTGGAATAACCTACCTAACATTGTTCGGGAGGCAGACACACTCTTGCAGTTTAAATCTAGATTAAAGACCCATCTCTTTAACCTGGCATACACATAACATACTAATATGCTTTTAATATCCAAATCCGTTAAAGGATTTTTAGGCTGCATTAATTAGGTAAACTGGAACCGGAACACTTCACATAACACCGTACTTTCTACATCATTAGAAGAATGGCATCTACGCTAATATTTGTCTGTTTCTCTCTTGTTCCGAGGTCACCGTGGCCACCAGATCCAGTCTGTGTCCAGATCAGAGGGTCACTGCAGTCACCCGGATCCAGTACGTATCCAGACCAGATGGTGGATCAGCACCTAGAAAGGACCTCTACTGCCCTGAAAGACAGCGGAGACCAGGACAACTAGAGCCCCAGATACAGATCCCCTGTAAAGACCTTGTCTCAGAGGAGCACCAGGACAAGACCACAGGAAACAGATGATTCCTCTGCACAATCTGACTTTGCTGCAGCCTGGAATTGAACTACTGGTTTCGTCTGGTCAGAGGAGAACTGGCCCCCCAACTGAGCCTGGTTTCTCCCAAGGTTTTTTTCTCCATTCTGTCACCGATGGAGTTTCGGTTCCTTGCCGCTGTCGCCTCTGGCTTGCTTAGTTGGGGTCACTTCATCTACAGCGATATCGTTGACTTGATTGCAAATTAAAATAGACACTATTTCAACTGAACAGAGATGACATCAATGAATTCAATGATGAACTGCCTTTAACTATCATTTTGCATTATTGAGACACTGTTTTCCAAATGAATGTTGTTCAGTGCTTTGGCGCAATGTATTTTGTTTAAAGCACTATATAAATAAAGGTGATTGATTGATGGAGCATTTCAAGGAATACATAAGATGAATTTTAAGAGTGTAGAAAAAACCAGGGCCCGTATTCATAAAGATTCTAAGAATCCTCTCAGAAAACTCTTAATTTAGCTTAAAAACTTTTACATGGGAGTTTTAGCTTAAGAGCGATTCGGGACCTATCTGATTTTAAGTATAGGGTCTATTCTAATTCTCACTTTGAAGTTACATGTGTAATTCTTCTTATTTGACCATTCTCTCTCTCTCTCTCTCTCTCTCTCTCTCTCTCTCTCGAACACACACACACACACACACACACACAAACACACACACACACACACACACACACACATTATATGTGTGTATATAAATTCTTTTTTTATTAACCTTGCTTTTAATTTCCTATAAGGTATTTGATTGGCTTAGAATTATAAAAAATTGTTCCACTCTTTCCAATTACAGTGATTGCTGTCCTATTTAAGTGGCGGTTTTAATGTTGGTTTTAATGTATCAAACATGGAATCAAAACCAAGGAGGATGAGAAAACCAGACTGGACAGAGGAACAGTGTTTACTGTTAGCCCAGTTAGTGGATGAACACAAGGCCATTCTTAAAGGAAAATTTGGGGCGGGTGTCACAGCAAGAGACAAGAAGTAGACATGGGAGCAAATAGCACAAACTATTAACGGTTCATTCCCCCTGCTTGTGCACACCTATAAGCCTGCTATATTCATAAATGCAGTTTTTTGAGCCTGCAAGGTGGGAATGTCCAGTGGAAACTAAATGAACTGCGACACAATAAGATGTTCTGAAAGTGCTGTAATTGTTTGTGTGATCACTGCTTACAGAAGATTGTGACAGACCCAAATCATCACTATTGCATTGTTGCATTTTCCCAGTTGCCAAATATTGTAATGTAGTGATTACTTTAATTTTTGGCACTATGGCATTTCTGCGCTGTGTTGGAGATGTTAGCACGTCTCTAATAAGATCAGTCACAAACATGATCCCTGCACAATCTAATCTATAGCTTCTTATTAACTCATAAACTGTCATCCATTGTCTGCAACACATTTCTTCTGCATCTTCGTCTTTCTGCCATTTTCTCCTCTGCTAAAGAAACTCTTAAGCCTCTTAAAAGTCCTCGTCTGTGCTCCTAACAAGTTTGACCTTAAGACCTCTTTTAAGGGTTAAGATGCTTTCTGAATTACTTTTTTCTTTACTAGGATTTTTTCTTTAATTTTAAGAGTAAACGCCCACATTTCTAAGAATTTTCTTAGAATTTTGTCACTAGGAGCTACTTTTTACATTAAGATTCTTTATGAATACGGGCCCTGGTCATTTAAAAAAAAAAAAAATGGATATCTGAAAAGACAACTGGCCTTTATGTCTGCAATTCTCTTTGGTCAGATATGGTCAATAATTTGGCAAACCCTGAGGTTTTCTGAATGCACTTTGTTTATTTTTATTTTTTTATAAATACTGGATAAATACTGAAAATACTGGATAATATAAGGTAACATGGATTTGGGTTAGGGATAGGTTTAGAGGTAGGGGTAGGTTCAGGGTAAGTACCTACAGTTGTTATTACCCAGTTATTGTACTATAACAAGTATATATGTACACGTGGAACAGGACTGTAATATAAAGTGCTACCAGTTTTCCCATTCATTCAAAATATGTGCATCTAAATACATTTCTGAAAAATATAAAAAAGCGTACCTATACATATGAATCGCTACCTTTTCCACTGAAAATAAACACTAGACTTTTATTCCTTTTAACACAAAATATGATTTACAGGTCATCAGTTTCGATTAAAAAAGCCTAATTTTGCACAATTACTTGAAGAATAATATTTTATATATCTGGAAAAAAAAAATGTACATGCTGCAACATTTCAAAACTGATTCTTTTGGATGTAAGTGTCATAATATTTAGCTTTATATGTATAGATCACGATAGTTCATTAACTTTTAGTGACACTCCCTGGATATTTGAATTATGAACCTGATATGTACCTGAAGCAACATACTAAAAACACAGCAATATGCTTCTATATCAATAAAAAATAAAAAATAAAATAAAAAACCTGACAGTGTCACGTATTGAACCCGTGTTTTAGCACCACTCAAAGAACATTTCACTTTATAACTGATGCGATATGTGCAGTAAGGTAAGTAATAACAATGTTGCAGAAATTTATTTAGAGGAACGTTTTTCGAATGAGCCTGGGATGAGTTTTCCTCTACATTCTTTTGATGCGCAATATAAATTAACAAATTTGCTGAATATTTACTGTATAAGTATCCTAAAAAAAAACACTTCAAGTCCTATAAATAATAGTCCTAACATGAAATTCCATTTAGTCCCTACATGAAGCAAATAACTGTCCCATTGTTACTTTTGATTGGATTAGAGAATAATGGGTGTCCATTCCTGCTCCTGAAGGGCCACCTTGATGCAGAGTGCAGCTTTATCCTGCTTTAAAACATCTGCCAGGAAGTTTCATGTAATGCCAAAAGATTCCAGAGTAACTGCAATCAGGAGGTTTACTAGCTAGTTTAGATGCATTTCCTTAAGGCTGGAGCTAAACTAAGCTTAGAGCATCTACTGCAGAAAATAATAATGTGCTACAATGCAGGAATTACAAAAATTTTAGCCAAAAGTATGCGGCTACCTGAACACCACACCCTTTGTTTGTCACACATTTAATTTTAGGATTTCTCCTTCCATTGTTGCCGCAACAGCCTCTATCTTCCATCTTCCTATCTTCCAAGCTTCCAGGAATATTTTCCACTAAATGATGTTGGCAGGGATTTGATCCCATTCAGAAACAAAAGAGCATCAGTGAGGTCAAACACTGATGTTGGGTGATGGGCAGAAAAATTCCACAGACACAATGACTCAAACAGGATGGGATGAGCTATGGGCCAAAGTTAAAATCCAGAGTTAGGGGTTTGTTGAGCAACAGCATTCCTCATCAAAAATGTGGGAAAATCTGGGACAACTGTGAATCTGTCCAGAACTGTCCGTCCATATCTGGTCCATTCCTAATTAGAGAGGGCATAACACACAATAGCAGAGTTTTCTTTCTGTCTGTGATAACAACTGCTTACACACCTCATACATCTGGCTGGGTGGAAAGAAGAAACATGCCACATCCCAGTTAGAGTATGCCTGAAGCCATGTTAGGAAACACACTTTTCTATTGGATTTTTGAAGATTTTGTTGTTTGATAAAACCAGAATTGCTAGGCAATATGTCAGGTTAAAACCTTATAAGCACCTCCTGGTGGGAATATTGCTACACTGTAGTACTGTATGGTGATGATAGTTGTATGTCTTGTATGTATATATTCTTCTTTTAGTGAATACCACAATTTTGAAGAGAGATGAAAGTCTGATGAGTGTAATTTTCAATAAAGTTACAATTTATGTTATAATAATATTATCCCTACTTTCTACAAACAGATAAAGTCTAGGATTTCTGCGATATGTGATCATTTGTGGTGGATATATTTTTTCTTTATCCAGTCAGAAGAAATGAGCATGAACTAAAATAGAAAAACATTTACCAAATACATTCCTCTGCACAATAATAATAATAATAATAATAAAAGAAAATTATTTGGCAAAGCTAGAGTGAGTAACCTCGGGACTCCATGTGTCCTGTTGACAGAATTGGACAGTTCTCATACGAGCAGTTAGCTTCAAAAGAGCACCTCTGCTATGAGTAATAATTGGGAAACTGACCAAGAACACTCCTATGAACCCCATCCACTTCATCTGTGTCAATTTCTTTGTGTGAAGCACAGTCCTCTACAATCACTCACTGGGCGACTGGCATATGGGTTTAAATCATGGCACAAAATGTTTAGTTTTTAAGCAATGACAGTAAAAAAAAATGGTCAGTGAATTAAAGGACAACTGCTTTTCACTAAATAAACAATTTAATTGAGAAGGTAATGTGTGTTTTGAAATGTAAAAAGTCAAAGGATTCAAATTGAAATATTCAAGTGTATTTTTTTTTTACTAGCTCGTTATTATATTATATATTAGTTTGAATTATATAACACATGACAAGCAGTGACGCAATTTGCTATATTAATAGCTGTGCAGTCGCACCATAATATTGTGTGTACAGCTGTGGCCTAATGGTTAGAGAGTCAGACTAGTTACCTGAAGGTTGCTGGTTTGAGTCTTTGTGCTGGCAGGAGTTGTAAGTGGGAGGAAGTGAATGAACAGTGCTCTCTTCCACCCTCAATACCTATGGCTGAAATGCCCTTGAGCAAGGCACTGAACCCCAAGTTACTCCCTGGGTGCTGGATATATATCTGCCCACTGCTCTGGGGGTGTGTTCACTTCTCACTGCTGTGTGCACTTGGATGGGTTAAATGCAGAGCACCAATTCCAAGTATGGGTAACCATACTTTATTTATTGAAACAAAGACAGTAAGACATGGTTGAATAAACTACAGAGTGTTAATTCAAATAAAAAATGGTATATAAGTGGTAGGCTATTTTAGAAAGGAACATTTAAAAGGTGAAAAAGAAGAATTAGGGAGAATTAATAAATTATGAAAGATTTTTTTACGCTTGTGTGAAAAATGTTTAATCATGCAATCAACAAAAAGTATGAATACAAGTATTATAAATTGTAATTTAATCTAATTACAAGTACTTATTTTTTGAAGTTAGATCACGTAATCCAGATTACAAGTAATCAGTTACTCGCCAGTTTGTCATGATCACCAGTTGGAGTGCCCATGAGCTTCAGGGGGTAGGTACGCCACCCCAGAATCTCCTTCCATAGCTGGGAAATTTTCTACAAGATACTTGATCTCAAAGTGCAACAGGAAATTGGAATTCCACTCAATGAGGCTGTTAGGAGGAACAATTTGCTGAAGGTACAAAATTGCTGCAAGGTCTGGGGCAAATCACACAACACTGTCATCTGAATATCTTTCATCCCCTCCCTCTTGTCTCTCAAATGCACACACTCTCTTTCTCTCCACTGCTCTAGTGATGTAGATTTATGTCCCCTGTCACAATATTTAAAAGATGAAATTCCTCAATGTTACTCTGCTACAGTATCTATGCATGCCAGGGACTCATGCAGCTCAATATCCTCTGCATTGATTTAACACATTGGTAGGTGTGACTTGCATTGCCACACATGCAAAAGAAGCTCTACACAACTTTTACTGCAAACTAATTGTGTTCTTCATATTTTTTGTCTATTTATCGATATAAAATATAAAAAACTTTGTTACAATGAATTATCCAGAAAGCAACATAGCATAATATGAACAATTTATATTTATTATACATACAACTCATTGCAGTTTCCATCTGAAATGAGAACTAGTGGCAACAACTTTTGTTCTTTTTCTCACAAATTATGATTAAACTGGAAGAATGTCAATTAATTAATATTTATTTTGTGTGGGTCCTTGCACTTACCAAGTGCATTACACATGAACTAATACATTTTGACATTTCCATCTCATAATCAGTTCCATATGTCAGTTCTCTGGCAAAGTAAACTTGCTCAGTTGCTCACCTGGTACAGCTCTTGCATTTTGGAGCAATTGGGTGAGAGTCTAATAAAACACAAGACATGATAAAAGAGCTCAAAGACTCGTAGAAGTGGCATGGTTACTTCAGCAAATGTACTTTTATCCTACGTTAACACTGTCAGTCAGGTTATAGGCTTAGTGTAGGTGGTACATTATTTTCAAAAGTGATAGAGCATTACATTTTTACTGCCAATTACCAGACATTTCATTTCTGAGCTGATGTGAACTTAATTCAAAATATATTCTCTGAAAACAATTCTAGATCTCTCATACAGCTTCACTTCTAAAGTAAATTAATCTTGTTTTAAGAATGTTTTGAAATTTTTACAACCATATACAAAAGAATGTTGAGCCAAATGTTTTCTGCAGTGTGATTAATGCACAGTATATGAACAAGTATATATGAGTTTTGAGGGAAAATGATCCTCAGACCTAAGTGCTTGAGCAAAGAGGTCAAGTGGTGACATTCAGATGTGAACAGAACACAAAAGTTTTTAGAGTGTGACTGCAATTTAAATAACACAGTTATAACAAGCAAAACATTCTCAGTGGCTATTCATGCATGACAAGACATAAACATGTAAACTGAACAGGTAGTGCGGCATGTTTGATTGTGTTAACAAAGTTTCCTCCCAAGAAAAGGAGTGTGTTAACTTTGTAATCTCACTGTGTCTCCACCATAAGCCACACAGGTTCATTGTGGGGTGTAATTAACCTATATTGATTAGAGGGCAGCATATAACGAACGAGTGATGAAAACCAACTCTGACAACTCCAATTCTTTGCCTGTCGCTTAACGATTGCAGGCAAGGACAAGCCTAATGCAAGTAACCTCTGATTTGCTGTTGACATTGGACAGTGGCTGCATTAAAACAGCGATTTGGATTTTAGTCTTAGTCTTTATATTCCCAAAACAAGTATGCATTAACTTTGTACTTCTTCCAAAACATCCACTGCCACTCGCATTTGCTTTGTCAACTTATGTTTCCTAAGTCATGCTTCTCTTGGCACACAGTGTTGATAAAGATAAAGAAACTACTAAAATACACCCTTTAAATAACTTAGCTTCTTGGCTAGCCCCATGCATATTAATATTCAGTTAGAAAAACATTGATGTAACACTCTTGATAGCTTTTTCCTGTCTTCACACAAACCATCATGCTTCCACTTTTTACAGCAGCAGCCTCTTTAGCCCATAAAGATTGTACGTTAATATGCAGTCAGTTTGATGTGTGCAAGAGACTTTCAATTATTAGGACAAAATGCAATGTTGAATGCACTTCTTGTTGTTAATTATGAATTAATGTTAATTATTGTTGTTAATTACTTTATTATAAAACAAATGGAGTATATTTTCTAAATGTTTGTATTTTTATGTCAAAATGATAAAAGATGATCCTATTTAAATCAATATAATGAATGAGTTTGGTTAAAAGTAATAAAAAAGTAATTAAAAATAGTCTGATTATATTACCTAAATTGTGTAATGTAATGGATTACATTTCTAAATACTATTTTTGTCATGTTATTTGAAATGAATAACAAACTACAATTTGTAAGTAATCTACCCAGCTCTGCTTAATTGTATTTCTGATTTTGAAACAAATCAGCCCCTTCGAGCAGGACTTAAGGTTTCCTGGATGTAGACAAAATCAAAGAGACGTGGGAAGAGTGCCGATGCAAGATATTAGCATTATGACATAGTATACTAACTAGGGCCGGGACTTTAACGCGTTAATTGAGATTAATTAATTACACAAAAATAACGCGTTAATTAAGATTAATTAATTACAGAAAAAAAAAAAATTCCCGCATTTTTTATAACTTATTTTTGCACCGCGGAACGTGTCTCACTGGATGAGTTTCGGCGGACCGATTATACTGGAGCACCAACTAGCGTTCGCATATCACCGCAGCACATCGAGCCTCAAGTATCACCTCAACGCAATACATTTAGCAGCTAGCGTGGACTTTACACTTTATGTTGAACTATGTATTATTTTGTTGGTGCAACTGGCACTTTATGTTGAACTCTTTATTGTTTTGGCCAAGGTTATTGAGAGTTGGACTTAGTATGTTATGGCCTCTGAAGCAACAGAGATGTTTTCTAATAGTCAGTGTTTCCAATGTTCTGAATGTAATTGACAGTGTTGTGTTTTACTTAAAAAAACAGTTTACAGAAGGTACCAGCACCTACAAGCTACCTGAATTTCTGAAATGTACTATTTCTAAATTGTTTCTAAATATGCTATTGCTACACTTAATGGCAAAAATTGCACTGGTCTGCTATACTTGGTTAAACAAAAATAAACAATATTTTGTTGCTTAAGCTTATGTATTCAGTCATTATTCAAGGGTATACTATAATCCATGTGAAAAAAAATACTTTTTACTGTTCTCAGGTCAAATATTTTTATGCGATTAAAATGCAATTAATTTCGATTAATTAATTACAAAGCCTCTAATTAATTAGATTGTTTTTTTTTAATCGAGTCCCGGCCCTAATACTAACATAAAATGGTCTCAAAAACGATTTCCATGTGTTACACTATATGAATATTTATTTTACAGTCCTGTCCAGATGCTAAACCAAAACACGATCCTAAGTAGTTACCTGTTATTAACCATATTGATACCTTTTATTAACTAGTTATATTAACTGCCTTATATTACTCAATACTTTCTTGTTTAAGTACAATGTAGTACAATGTAAGTTAATGTCAGGCAGATTTTTCCAATTCATGAACTTATTTACTGGCATTTCATTAACCAGTTGCGTTGACTGTAATTGAATGCAAGTTCATTGGATTCCATGTGTTCTAGAAATGTAATTATTTCTGCTGTTTTATATTTAGAACTGAATCAACCCTGAACTGACCTCAAAATAATTTTTGTTAGAGCTGCTTAACAGCAGAATTGACCTGTTTTTACATAATTAAATCACTATTAGATCACCTGTTTATCCCTGTAAAGCCTCTTTGAAACAATCTGTATTGTATGAAGACAGTATAAATAAAGGTGACTTGACTTATAAGTAAACTTGATTGAATTATTTTGGGACTATCAGTAAGTGCTGTAATTCCTATTCTATAATAACACAATGGTGTCAAAATATTGAGCTGTAAGGCTGATAATTAACCCTAAACTCTTCAAAATGTCCAGAAACTTGTTCCCTTTGAAACATTCTAGACACTCCTCCCTTTGTGAGCTTCTCTCTATTTGGTTCCCCAGAGTATATGGCGCCATTAAAGCCTACCCCCTTGAACTATGACAGGCAGTGACAGACCCTAAAGCCATCACATGACAGTATCTATTAATTGAATGTCCCTACAGATTACGTGGAGGAGAGGCTCAGATGAGAACATTATAAAGACTAACTGCAAGAGAAAGAGAGATACAACTTGTACAGGAATTGTGATTTTTAGATTGTGCACCTGCATTTAAAATTGTTCTTAGTAGATCATATCTGTTTTAGAGTTGTAAATCAGAAGTCTGCTTGCTTGACATATAATATAATAGCAAGCTGTAAGCATACAGCAACAAAGAATGGACAATTTGAACCAAGTTTTGAAAATATATTTGGAAAAATAGAAGGAAAGAACAGTTTTAATGTCATAAAACTAAATTAAGAACTATATATAATATCCTATATATAATAACCTAAAATAAAATCATTGTTTTGCCTTCTCAAACTCCACTGGTGTGTTCATGTTTGCTTTATCTTCTCCATCTTTCTGAATGTGTTAAACAGTGTGAGGCGCAGACTGTTTGGTCAGAGCTGCTTCAGGTCTGTGGAGGGGGTGATGATGTTAGGACCCTGAGGTGATGGAAAGGAGAATGTTTCATTAACAGTTAATATTGCATTTAGGGAAGTCAATATTCAATAATTTCCATGATCGATCATCATTTAAATTAACAATCAATTTATAACCTTAATGCTGCAAAATGTGTCTGCAGCAGTATTATTGTTATGTGCAAAAGCCACTTGAAAAAAAGCTTTCTCACCCGAATTATAGGGGTTTTAGTCTGAATAAAATGCTAGTAGCAGGACTGTAAAATTAATAGATGTGATTGTGATCATTTGATGAAGAGCGATGAAAATGAAGAGAGTGTGCCATACATTTGAGATCATTTTACTTTGTTGACCGTTTCCCATCAAGGAGACCCCTGAACGCGCCTCTTTAAATGGTTTAGTGGTGCTCGTTGTTGTATTTTAAAATGGAATTACAATGTTTTCAAATGACACTATAGTATTATAGATAAAATTATCCCAAACTTATCTGTGGCACTTGTGGCTTTGCTGCGCAGTCAGTGAATCGCTTTTTTCACATCAAACATTTTATGCAAGTATTATAACCAGTATTTTATTTGATCCTGTTCTGCAAAATGGTCAATTTTGAATTTTTGTGTTCTGCTATTTGTTTTTAAAAATCCGGCATTTACAGTGCATTAGATAGACAGTTATTTGTGCCGGAGGGATTACGGTCTGACGTTATTCAGTCGGGGCATTGTTCCAATTGTGGCTTGTCATCCAGGAGTTAACCATACTAAGTTTTTTGTCAAGCAGCGATTCACAGTTTCGTTTTGGCTTGCTCGGTTTGCGCCACAGGTAAGACTTCCAATTGACCCCCAGATGGGTTACTTCAACCACTGACGGTCCCTTTGAGACCCTGGTCCCAAATCGCATTAGATTGTATTACCACCCTCCCTGGGCAACATGGTAGTTTTGACTGTGGGGAACCGGTTCTCGAATGGGGCCCACATTCCCTTATCCAAATTACCCTCTGCCAAGGAGACATTGTTGACCATCGTAGATCACGTCTTTTGTTTACATGGCCTCCCAACAGACGTGGTTTCCGACAGGGGTCCCCAATTCGTGTCCAGATTTTGGTGAGAATTTTGTAGATTGCTGGGACTGACTGTCAGTCTGTCCTCAGGGTTTCATCCCCAGAGCAATGGTCAAACCGAGAGAACCAACCAAGATTTGGAAAGGGTGTTGCAATGTCTAGTCTCCAAGAATCCTTCCTCATGGAGCCAACAACTGTCAATGGTGGAGTACGACCACAATACATTACCAGTATCAGCGACGGGCCTATCTCTTTTAGAGTGTTATTTAGGAAACCAGCCACCAATTTTTCCCAGTCTAGAAATCCAAAGTCGCTGTCCCCTCCATTCACGCCTTTGTCCTCAATCATGGACTCGAAAGTGATATCAACAAGGTTTTTTTTTTTTTTTTTTTTTTTTTTCTAAATGTAGGATTTAGAAGTAGGGGGCAGCTGTGGCCTAATGGTTAGAGAGTTAGACTTCTGACCCCAAGGTCACAGGTTTGAATCTCAGTGCTGGCAGGAGTTGTAAGTGGGAGGGAGTGAATGAACAGCACTCCCTTCAACCCTTAATAACCATGGCTGAAGTGCCCTTGAGCAAGGCACTGAATCCCCAATTGCTCCCTGGGCACTGGATATACAGGTCCTTCTCAAAAAATTAGCATATTGTGATAAAAGTTCATTATATTCCATAATGTAATGATAAAAATTAAACTTTCATATATTTTAGATTCATTGCACACCAACTGAAATTTTTCAGGTCTTTTATTGTTTTAATACTGATGATTTTGGCATACAGCTCATGCAAACCCCAAATTCCTATCTCAAAAAAATAATATATTTCATCCGACCAATAAAAGAAAAGTGTTTTTAATACAAAAAAAGTCAACCTTCAAATAATTATGTTCAGTTATGCACTCAATACTTGGTCGGGAATCCTTTTGCAGAAATGACTGCTTCAATGCGTCGTGGCATGGAGGCAATCAGCCTGTGGCACTGCTGAAGTGTTATGGAGACCCAGGATGCTTCGATAGCGTCCTTAAGCTCATCCAGATTGTTGGGTCTTGTGTCTCTCAACTTTCTCTACACAATAACCCACAGATTCTCTATGGGGTTCAGGTCAGGAGAGTTGGCAGGCCAATTGAGCACAGTAATACCATGGTCAGTAAACCATTTACCAGTGGTTTTGGCACTGTGAGCAGGTGCCAGGTCGTGCTGAAAAACGAAATCTTCATCTCCATAAAGCTTTTCAGCAGATGGAAGCATGAAGTGCTCCAAAAATTCCTGATAGCTAGCTGCAGTGACCCTGCCCTTGATAAAACACAGTGGACCAACACCAGCAGCTGACATGGCACCCCAGACCATCACTGACTGTGGGTACTTGACACTGGACTTCAGGCATTTTGGCATTTCCTTCTCCCCAGTCTTCCTCCAGACCCTGGCACCTTGATTTCCGAATGACATGCAAAATTTGCTTTCATCCGAAAAAAGTACTTTGGACCACTGAGCAACAGTCCAGTGCTGCTTCTCTGTAGACCATTTCCTGCACACGCCTGTGCACGGTGGCTCTGGATGTTTCGCAGGTCCCCCAAGGTCTGGAATCGGTACTTCTCCACAATCTTCCTCAGGGTCCGGTCACCTCTTCTCGTTGTGCAGCGTTTTTTGCCACACTTTTTCCTTCCCACAGACTTCCCACTGATGTGCCTCGATACAGCACTCTGGTAACAGCCTATTTGTTCAGAAATTTCTTTCTGTGTCTTAACCTCTCGCTTGAGGGTGTCAATGATGGCTTTCTGAACAGCAGTCAGGTCGGCAGTCTTACCCATGATTACGGTTTTGAGTAATGAACCAGGCTGGGAGTTTTTAAAAGCCTCAGGAATCTTTTGCAGGTGTTTAGAGTTAATTAGTTGATTCAGATGATTAGGTTAATAGCTCGTTTAGAGAACCTTTTTATGATATGCTAATTTTTTGAGTTAGGAATTTTGGGTTTTCATGAGCTGTATGCCAAAATCATCAGTATTAAAACAATAAACGACCTGAAATATTTCAGTTGGTGTGCAATGAATCTAAAATATATGAAAGTTTAATTTTTACCATTACATTAAGGAAAATAATGAATTTTTATCACAATATGCAACTTTTTTGAGAAGGATCTGTAGCTGCCCACTGCTTTGGATGTGTTCAACTGTGTTCAGAATATGGGTTACTATATTTGGCAAATGTCATGACTTTCAATTTAGCTATTCTTTGTAATTATTGGATTTATCTGCTTTGTATTTTTTTCCAGTTCAAATGTCGCACTCCACATCTCCAGGTCCAGCATAAAATTGAGCATGAACAGCATAATGGAGTTTTGTCTTCTGTCTTTTTGCATAAGACACCACATTTTGCATAAGTCTGGTTTTGGAGTGAAGGTCTGCCTGCTCTCAGAGCACTAGGGGCAGTTGTAAAATCCCTTCTGAACATCCTAATTCCAACAGCCTGTAATAAATTTCAAACAGTAAATGTTTCCACAGGGAAATGTCTCTGAATCCTTCAATACATCCAGACAAACTCAAACTCGTACTTAAGACACAGTCTTAACAAAGAGGCTAAGTTTATGCAACTGGCCCCCTGACAGATGAACTGGTCTTGAGGCACTAAAATGCCATTGTTAGAGAGAAAGACATACAACAGCTTAACCAAACTTACTTCTACCCGTGAACTGAAGAGTTTTCTGTTTTAGGAAAGTGAAACTGTGAGAATACAAAGCAGACAATAGATGGCACTCATGTCTCAAACACTAATTTCTACTTCTGCTTTGTATATAAACAGTATTGAAACTAACTAATAATGATATTACATGATACTTGTGCTTACAGCTGTTTCTATTTTAATACACTGCTTTGATGTTACCATCACTTATCTGACTCCAGCACCAGTGTGGAGGAGGCGTGGTCATGATATAAACGTAATATTATGAGTTAAATCTAACCTTGATATTTTACATTCATCAAAGCAAATATGTGTAAATTGAGCTCTTAATGAAAAAAGTATATGTATATTTATCATTGTAAAAAAAAAAAATACTTGAAAAAGAAAACAAATAATGGTAAATTTAACTGAAAAAAAAAATCTAAAAAAAAAATATCTATCTATCTATCTATCTATATATATATATATATATATATATATATATATATATATATATATATATATATATATATATATATAATAACAACAAAACTTTGTGCATTTATTAAATAAAGAAAACAAACAAGGTGCTCTGTCTGCAGCCTTGGTCTGCTGTGATCTTCATTTAGAAACGTGTCATTGAAATGAACTGTAACTCAGTGAATACTCAATGAAGAGACATGAGAGATATATCTATAGAAAGCTTGACATGTCTACTTAAACGTTCTTAATTAATTAATTAATTTATTTATTTATTTTATTTATTAAATTAATATTTAAGTAAAAAAATTATATATATATATATATCTGCATCTTTTTTGTGGCTAATATTAATTTCATAATGATCCTTACTCCGTGAAGTAGCAGAAGTTACAGTAAGTGAAAATGTGCAAATACTACTGGCCCATTTTGGGGATGAAATAAATATGCAAGACTATGTCACTGTTTATAACACAGGCCATTTATCCTTTGCTGGACTGCTTAAAAATTGGGGGCATAAGTATTTTTTATAGAATTATGCATTAAAACATTAACAACATTAATTAGGAAAACAGTGTGTCAAATAATGCAAAATGACAAAGGTTAAAGGCAGTTCATCATTGAATACAGTGATGTCATCATCTCAGTTTAAATAGTACCTGTGCAATAATCTGCAATCAAGTCAATGATATCGCTGTAAATGAAGTGCCCCCAACTAAGCAAGCCAGAGGCAGCAGCGGCATGGAACCAAAACTCCATCAGTGACAGAATGGAGAAAAAAAACCTTGGGAGAAACCTCAAAGGGCCAGTTCTCTTCTGACCAGATGAAACCAGAAGTTAAATTCCAAGCTGCAGCAAAGTCGGATTGTGCAGAAGAATCGTCTGTTTCTTGTGTTCTTGTCCCGGTGATTGTCTGAGAAAAGGTCTTAACAGGGGATCTGTATCTGGGGCTATATTTGTGCTGGTCTCCGCTGTCTTCCAGGGCTGTAGAGGTCATTTCTAGGTGCTGATCCACCATCTGGGCTGGATACGTACTGGATCCGGGTGACTGCATTGACCCTCTGATCTGGTTACAGACTGGAACTGGTGGCTACAATCTCGGAATAAGAGAGAAACAGACTAATATTAGTGTAGATGCCATACTTCTAATGATGTAGCAAGCACATCAGGTGTTATAGGAAGTGTTCTCAGTTCTGGTTTACCTAATTAATGCAGCCTTAAAAATCCTTTGACGGGTTTGGATATTAGAAGCGTATTAGTGAGTTATGTGTAAGCCAGGTTAAAGAGATGGGTCTTTAATCTAGATCTAAACTGCAAGAGTGTGTCTGCCTCCCTAACAATGGTAGGTTATTCCAGAGTTTAGGCACTAAATAGGAAAAGGATTTTCGATATTCTAGGTATTATCAAAGTGCATGAGTTTTGAGAATGCAGCGGACGTGGAGGATTATAATGTAACAAGAGCTGGTTCAAATACTGAGGTGTTAAACCATTCAGGGCTTTATAAGTAATAAGCAAGATTTTAAAATGTATATGATGTTTGACAGGGAGCTAGTGCAGTGTTGACAGGACTGGGCTAATATGGTCATACTTTCTGGTTCTAGTAAGAACTCTAGCTGCTGCATTTTGGACTAACTGGAGTTTGTTTATTAAGCATGCAGAGCAACCACCCAATAAAGCATTACAATAATCTCACTTTAAGGTCATAAACGCATGGATCAACATTTTCTTTGGGGTCAAGTTATGTTTTTTTAATTTATTTATTATTTTTTTTTTTTATGAGAGGCTAAATAACAGCCAGATTGAAGGTTTTGGGGACATATCCTAAAGACAATGAGGAATTAATAATAGTCAGAAGAGGATCTATGACTTCTGGAAGCACCACTCTTAGGAGCTTAGATGGAATAGAGTCTAACATACATGTTGTTGGTTTAGAGGATTTAACAAATTTATAAAATTCTTCCTCTCCTACAGTAGATAATGTGTGGAACTGTTCCTCAGGGGATCTATAGTGTACTGTCTGATGCGATACTGTAGTTGACGGCTGCATGGTTACAATTGTATCTCTAATAGTATCAATTTTAGAAGTAGTTCATAAACATAACATTGGGAAGTCGTGGCCTAATGGTTAGAGAGTCGGACTCCCAATCGAAAGGTTGTGAGTTCGAGTACCGGGCTGGCAGGAATTGTGGGTGGCCGTAGTGCATGAACAGCTCTCTCTCCGCCTTCAATACCATGACTTAGGTGCCCTTGAGCAAGGCATCGAACCCCCAACTGCTCCCCGGGCGCCGCAGCATAAATGGCTGCCCACTGCTCCGGGTGTGTGCTCACAGTGTGTGTGTGTGTGTGTTCAATGCTCTGTGTGTGTGCATTTCGGATGGGTTAAATGCAGAGCATAAATTCTGAGTATGGGTCACCATACTTGGCTGAATGTCACTTCACTTTCACTTTCACATACTGCTATGATGTTGGGAAAGGTCAACACTTGCTTTATTTTTCATTAATTTAGCCATTGTATTAATTAAATACCTGGGTTTAAGTTTGTTTTCTTCTAAAGGAGATGAAAAGTAATCAGATCTAGCAGTTTTTAATGCTTTTCTGTAGTATAAGTTACTTTCCTGCCAAGAAATACAAATACCTCTAGTTGTGTTTTCCTCCATTCAATCACCCCACCTACAATTCCTGCCAGCCCGAGACTCAAACTCACGAGTCCAAATCTCTAATCTTTAGGCCACAACTTTATTTATTATTCAGAGTTGAATAGAGTTTAATCCTTTATTGTCCATGCATCATTTGTTCTTGCAGGGCAAATTAATTGTAGTAGACCTATAAATTTAATAATAAAAGTACCATAATAATAACAACAGCAACAATAATTATTATTATTGTAAAAGTAGCTAATGTTAATAATTTAATTCATTAATTGGAAATGCCAAATTGTCTCGGTTACCTATGGCAATCGTCGTTGCCTGAAGGAGGGAATAGAGACGCCACGTTGGTGACCAACACAAAATGGGATATTGCTTCGATAGACCAATCTACTTTGAGTGTAAACTAAATGAGCTAATGCACATTGGCATGCAATTATTGCATCCAGCTTCCGCTAATCACAACTTGAATATAAGAAGGCAGCAGATGCAATTCATACCAGGTATTCACTGAGGAGCTGAGCCGGAGACCTAGCAGATCAGCAGCAGTACAGCGACCATGGCGACGGGACGTGACGTCTCCGTTCCCTCTTTCAGGGAACGAGGGTTACCATACGTAACCGAGACGTTCCCTTTCAGTCGGTCACTCTCGATGCCACGTTGGTGATAAATGCAAAATGAGATCCCTACCAAAGTGCCATGGGTGCTGCCCCTTCCAGTGCCATGTGTGAGCCGCCTGTGCTCCTATTAGGTGTAGGCCAGGGCTCGGAACCAGTAGTTCCACTCACCATTGTCAAAGCACTACTACACTGGGTGAGATTGAATAACACTGGGAAAATGTTCCCAGTAAACACTGGTTCCTGTAGCTCAAATGGTAGTGCATTGGGGGTTCGATTCCCCGGGAACCAGTGATAGGTAAAAATTGATAGCCTGAATGCACTGTAAGTCGCATTGGATAAAAGCGTCTGCTAAATGCATAAATTTAATTGAATTTAATTGTATTTAATTTAATTTAATTTATTTAAATAATTTAATTTAATTTTTAATTTAATTTAATTTATAATTTAATTTAAATTAATTTAATTTAATTTAATTTAATTTAATTTAAAACTTTCGCATTCCACTTAGAACAGGGACGATGCGGAAGCCCCATCCTTCCCGAAGCAGATCTCGGGAACAGATACACATATAGCATCCATTTAGGTGTATATGGGGAAATTTGAGGTGATTAAAACCCTCTTGGGAAGGCAGAAGTATCCCGGGGAAACACAGGCTGTAAGACTATACCATGGACTGTACATATACGAGTACTGCTTAGGTCTCAATATGGAACCCAGCCTTCCATGGTTCTCATGGATTCATCATGCAGGCCTGGCGCTGGACGTTCTTCTGTTCTGATGGAGGATCTCAACAGGGTCTATAGTACGGACACTCTGGAGCAGTTTAAGCAAGCCAACACTAACCGGGGCCTCTCAGTGCCACTAGCTATTTGAGGTGAGAAATTAAAGTAGGATACAAGCTCTACACGAAGGCTATAGAAACTAGCGAACGTGTTAGGGGTCGCCCAGCCTGCAGCTCTACAAATATCTGTCAGCGAGGTGCCACAAGCCAGTGCCCAGGAGGATGCAACGATTATAGTTGAGTGAGCTCGCAATCTGAATGGGCAGGGCACACCCTGTGCCTGATAAGCCAGGGTTATGGCATCCACAATCCAGTGGGCTATCCTCTGCTTAGAGACAGCACTCCCCTTCTGCCAGCCTCCGCAACAGAAAAAGAGCTGGTCTGAGGTCCTGAAGCTTTGTGTCCGGTCTATGTAGCATCTCAATGCTCGGACGGGACAGAGCAAAGCAAGGGCTTGGTCTGCCTTCTCCAGGGGCAGTGCTTGCAGGTTCAACACTTCATCAGGCAACTCTTCCTCAGATGCTGAGATCGACATCTGCTCACCATTACCAAACTCCCACTTACCAACCTGGTGAGTTTTTATGGCTTTCCACCCTTGACATTCGATTGAAGTAACCCTGCTGTAAGCTAAGTCCAAAGTACATCTGTCCCTTCCCAGTAGGAAAACAGATCAACCCAGTCACTTACCAACTTTGCTTACCTGCCCAGTATCTTATACACCCTACCTTTCATGTCTCCCTATTAAAACCCCATTACTCACCTGTTTCTGTTCCCTCTGTAGACCCGGTCCCTGATACCACCCGTAGAAGCTGAGCCCATCTACATGGTAAAGGAGATACTGGACTCCCGACGTGGTGGTGGTCGACTCGAGTATCTGGTTGACTGGGAGGAATATGGACCAAAAGGAAAGTCTTGGGTACCTCGTCATGATATCCTTGATCCTAATATGCTCACCAAATTTCATCAAAAAATCAGGGATCCAGCTCCATGACCCTGCGGCAGACCCCCACGATGTCGGAGGACAAGATCCGCTGACGTGGACCTTGGAGGGGTGGGTAATGTCAGGGACCAATCAAGCCTGCTCCTATCCATCTCACAACGATCACGTTCACCTGAATACTAACCACCCGCACCTGTTCACCATCAGCAATCTCATCCCGGAATAGTCCCAGCTCAGCATCAAGCCTCCAACAGGAATGGATCCTAAAGTGTTGTCTCCTGATTGACTGAAGCACCACAGATTTTGAGACGTAATGTATACTCACCTTTGTTACTCTAACCTCTGTGTCATTGCTCTAATGTCCCCAGGTTTCCTGAGCATTACCCCGTGGTCTGAAACCCAATTGCTCTAAATGTCCCCAGGTTTCCTGAGCATTACCCCGTGGTCTGAAACCCAATTGCTCTAAATGTCCCCAGGATATCTGAGCATTACCAAGCGATCATCTGAGTCTCCTGTATCTTATCTGAGCTTGCTTGATTGCTCCTGTGTCTGAAAGTGAAAGAAACAAGTATCAGTGAACTGTGACTGTGTGGCTTCGAAATATCTGCAAAAGACATACTCACCTGCTTTGAACACCACACTGAGTGATCTGCACCAAGCCGGCATCCAAAATCATTGTCTGTTTTCTCTGCAAGAATTATATTGTAAATAAAGCACTGTACATGGATTCACTTACCTCTGTCTCTCATCTGTGTCCTGACAATATATATATATATATATATATATATATATATATATATATATATATATATATATATATATATATATATACACGAGGCAACTCAGTAGTCCATGTTTTTCTAACTCTGTTTAGTATTAATTAATAGCTCATAGTTGCTTAAAGGAATAGTTCACCCAAAAAGGAAGATTCAGACTAGTCATTTATGCACCTTCACCAATGTTCTACACACATATGACTTGGAACACAAAATGACAAATTTTGAACAAAGTACTGGTTACTATTTTCCATGCAATTACAAAAAAAATGGAGCTGGAGCTTTCAAGCTTCAAAAAAAAAAAAAAAAAAAAAAAAGTTCTTTACAGTTTGAGTTTTCTGAAGCCAGCTTTGTATGATGAACAAATGGCAATATTTTTTTTTTTTTTTTTTTTTTTTTTATGAATGTGATCAGATTCTCAATATCAACACACTGGTTCTATGAATAATAACAAATTTTGGTCTGCTCCTCACAGACAGCTATGGTTTTATGACTTGATGAAGAAATTAAATGTAAATGACTTGAAATATAGTTCATGGTCAACATGGCTTTTGTGTGCCAAAGATGCAAATCATAAGAGCTTGGAGGTACATGGGTGTGAGTCAATCAATCAATCACCTTTATTTATATAGCGCTTTAAACAAAATACATTGCGTCAAAGCACTGAACAACATTCATTTGGAAAACAGTGTCTCAATAATGCAAAATGATAGTTAAAGGCAGTTCATCATTTAATTCAGTTATGTCATCTCTGTTCAGTTTAAATAATGTCTGTGCATTTATTTGCAATCAAGTCAATGATATCGCTGTAGATGAAGTGACCCCAACTAAGCAAGCCAGAGGCGACAGCGGCAAGGAACCAAAACTCCATCGGTGACAGAATGGAGAAAAAAACCTTGGAAGAAACCAGGCTTCAGTTGGGGGGGTCAGTTCTCCTCTGACCAGATGAAACCAGGAGTTCAATTCCAGGCTGCAGCAAAGTCAGATTGTGCAGAAGAATCATCTGTTTCCTGTGGTCTTGTCCTGGTGGTCCTCTGAGATGAGGTCTTTACAGGGGATCTGTATCTGGGGCTCTAGTTGTCCTGGTCTCCGCTGTCTTTCAGGGCAGTAGAGGTCCTTTCTAGGTGCTGATCCACCATCATGTCTGGATACGTACTGGATCCGGGTGACTGCAGTGACCCTCTGATCTGGATACAGACTGAATCTGGTGGCCACGGTGACCTCGGAACAAGAGAGAAACAGACAAATATTAGCATAGATGCCATTCTTCTAATGATGTAGCAAGTACATAGGGTGTTATGGGAAGTGTTTCCGGTTCCGGTTTATCTAATTAATGCAGCCTAAAAATCCTTTAACGGATTTGGATATTAAAAGCATATTAGTATGTTAGGTGTAAGCCAGGTTAAAGAGATGGGTCTTTAATCTAGATTTAAACTGCAAGAGTGTGTCTGCCTCCCGAACAATGTTAGGTAGGTTATTCCAGAGTTTAGGCGCCAAATAGGAAAAGGATTTTGATATTCTAGGTATTATCAAATTGCCTGAGTTTTGAGAATGTAGCGGACGTAGAGGAGTATAATGTAAAAGGAGCTCATTCAAAAATTATATATTCCACTTTTATAATGGAGTATAATGTAAAAGGAGATCATTTTGAGTGAATTATATATTCCACTTTTGTGTGAATTACTCTTTTAAAATACAGTGTGCAATTTCTGCACCCCTAGAATTTAAGTCTGTTTGTTTGTGCTCCCAGCATGAGAATATTACAGACTGAGGTAGGACTCCTCGCCATATCTGGATAGGTCCATTTGGTTGAGAATGAGATTCTTGAAAGTTTCCTCTAGGTCCGTCTCTCCAATAAGGACAGCTTCCTCCATTCAGCCCCCAATCAAGACACCTTCACATGGGATATACTGGAGAGCGTTTCTCAAAAGCACAGTTAGCAAACTATGGTCATTAATTCCATTGAACTTGATTGGTAACTTGCGACCACAGTTGCTTTTGGGAAACGCAGGGAGCTCTTTTTTTCTGAATTCTCAGACATTAAGTCTTAAAGAAATTGACATAAACAGAAGGACTCACCTTGTAGTTGAAAAATTTTGTGATTTGTGAGAACAGCAAAAGTCCAGCTCTGTGGGCTCTTCCAGCACATGTGCAGCCATACAGCGCATTGCATACCAGCCCATCTGACGTGCCTGAGTCCACAATCACATCTTATATTTATCAGGAGAGAAGTTTTAGAAAGTCAACCCTTAGTACATAATTTAAAAAAGAAGTTTTTTTTTTTTTTTTCTAAATGCTATTAAACAGTATTTGCATGTCACAAAAAGATAAATAGTATAAGATGCAATGGACAAATACAGTTCAGACAGGAACCACTTTGGCAAGTTTACATGAGTTTATTGAAAACTGTACAAACTTCATAATCATTGGGAAGAAGGAGGCGGGAAACGGCGGACAATTAAATTACATTTTAATAATCAAAATAAACACAAAACATCACGGCAGCCCTTCACGGTCGACTGCCGCGCACAAACAAAACCAAAACACAAACTTAAATCCAGGCCTGGTCCTCTCTCGTCCTTCACTGTCGTCGCCCCTGTTTTATATCCTTCCATCTCCTCCGTGGGACTCAAGACCGGTGGGTCGAGCAGGTGTCACTCCACCGGCCCCGCCCCACTCGCCACACAGTGATAATCATGTGGATGTGGCAGTGGTACATCTATCCTGTAGCCTGGTTAGGAAGATGGGTGTCTCTCAGCAGTGAGGTCCATACCAGCTAAGATTTTGGAAGCCTCGGTGATCTGAAACAAAGAAGACTACAGCCAGAAGGTGTGCAGTATTGTGCTCATGCTTATAATGGGGAGGGATAGAGGGTTGCGAGCCATTGAGCATATTTGCCGAGCAGTAGTGCCACGTGTATATATCTCCTGTGTCTAATAGGAGAGTGGTAGTGATTGGGGCGTTTTGACAGCTGACCAAATAAGCTGTTCACAGCCTTGCCTCGATGGCCTGACTGAACTAACGATGCGCTCGATTTCAGACAGGAACCACTTTGGCAAGTTTACTTGAGTTTATTGAACACAATTTATCTTTGGTGGTATCGTTCCATATGGGGGTTCTTGCTCCCAGAATAACTGAACATACAAGAGCTTTAACATTATCCCCCAAAACATAATGAGAAGTAATACTGCCTGAAGAAGAACCCCCCAAAACCAACTTTGTTCCAGTCCTACAAAGAGAAAATACGGTGTTATTGAGATATCCTTAATTTAACCTATTGGCTGGCAAAGGGGTATTCTCCCTTCTAATGAGGTAGAAAATAGTGGCTTCTCTATAATTAAGGTAGCTGGTAATAGCAGCGAGGCTATTTTCTCCAGCGGGAGAATATATTTTATATATATCCTCCACATTCAACTTCTCCATCTCCATTAAAGTAGCAGGGGTGTTCATTCTCTGCTGAAGAATGAACAGCAGTCCCCTGCAGCCCTAGCAGCAAAGGGTGCTCTCTCCAGCTGGAGAGAACAGCAGGTCCTTTTCTTCAGAGGGGGAGTTCGTCCCTTGCTTGAGGGATAACAGCAACCCCCTCAGGTATCGCAGCAAGGGGTGATCTCCCAGCGAGAGAAAACAGCAGCCCCTTTTCATTTATACATATATTATACCTGATTAACGCTTCCTATGGAGATAGATTCGCCATCTGATAGTTCCTGAGCGAGCAATGGCTCTCGTGAGCAGTTTGAGCCTTGCGAGCCATTGAGCACTTACACACTTACCGAGCAGTACTGACACGTATATATATATATATATATATATATATATATATATATGTCTCTTGTCTAATAGGAGAGTGGTAGTGATTGGAGCGATTTGACAGCTGAACGCATCAGCTGTTTACAGCCTTGCCTCTGTGGCCTGACTGAACTAACGCTGCGCTCGATTAACAGAGGCGATATTGTACCTTTTGCCAGAGAGTGCTGGACAGAGCGCTGCAGTACACACTTCTCCAGCCGTATACACATCCTGTTCAGACTTTACCATAGGATCATCCACCCTCAGACCATGATCTTCTGCCAGATAAAACTGGAATGGGAAACATAAAATGCACAAGGCTTGAATTCTGGTAAATTGGGACACATCTTGCTGTTCATTTTATTGATAATAATTGGCAAGATTTTTCATTAAATTCTGCTTTTCAAAAAATTTCAAACTTTGCTGCTCTGTGTTTCACAGAAACCTGGCTAAACAATGCAATTCCGGACAGCGAGCTCCATTTGCCTGGTTGTCAGCTATTCAGAGCAGATCTCAAGGCAGAATCAACTGGGAATTTGTGCGGTGGCATGACATGCTTTTACATCAATGAGAGGTGATGTACAGATGTAACAGTGTTAAAGAAGATGTGCGGTTCAGATCTAGAAGTGCACTTCATTACCTGTAAGCCTTTCTACTCAACACAGGAGTGTAGCCACACTGGGTTGTACATTAAAATTAACTCAAATGATATATAAGGAATTTTAATAATTAATCAGGAATATTAATAATACATTAATAATATATATATATATATATATATATATATATATATATATATATATATATTTTAATACATTTGACATACATTCATATCTCATATGACAGTTACATTAAAATTATTGAAGATTAAAAATAGGTCAATTGTAAATATCAATAACTCATTAAAAGGCACTGTAATTTACTCATTAATATGTCAATATTCCATTCTTCATATCAATTATAGTGATATCTCTTACTGTGAATTACCGCAAATCAAACAGTGGTTTGTCATTCCAAAAACATTTCCAATTTACAAGTCAGCAATTTATAATCCTATAAACCATTTTATGCAACACACAAATCTATCAACATACATCTTAGTAATAAAATGACGAAGGTGAAGAACGTTTGTGTTTGTGTATGTGTATGGGTGTATGTGTGTGCTGTGGAATGTTTTTCGTTTCTCCTTTGAGGCTGCTCACGTGATTGGAATTTATCGTTCCAGAGTTTTATTAACATGTTTCTTGAGGAGCGCGTCAGATACTCAGCCTAATCAACACAGGTGGACCATAATCAAGTAATCAATCCCATAGTATAAATATCGCTGACTTACCTCTATCCATTGACGGTTTATCAGCATGCTGGTTCGCTTCGTCTGTCACCTTATCACAGACCCAATTTTCGTACCAACGAAGAGAGCTATACCGGGGATTTATAAGACCTGCTGGTCTTGCTGGACCCGAGATCATTTCTTCCTAACCAAACACGGCTGTTGAGCAGCATTAAGCGTCATCGCGACAGCTGCTCTCCTCGCCAAGCCTCACGTCGTGGCCAATAGACCGTGAAACTCCGAGCTTGCCTCGCTCGACACAACGATCGTGCCGCCTGAACCCGAGCTCTCCCCGAGTGCTGGATTGCAGCAAAAGGAATCCAACCAGCCTGGGCCGAATGCCAGTTCTCACCGCAGCAAGCCTCTCTCACTTCCCCCCGCGGCTCAGCCTTTCACCCTGGCGTTCCGGCCGAGTGGCAGTTTGAGGCCACTTCCTCGAGCGGCGCAGACCGCACGATGTTAACCATTACATTTTCAGGTGAAGACGTTAAAAGCAGGTTCTTCTTCTTCTTCATTGGATTTTTACGGCAGTTGGCATCCAAAGTGTTGCATCTAAAAGCAGGTTCGCAGCTAAAGTTTGTTAAACGGCGTCATGACGCAGTTCCGTCTTCTTCTACTAGTGTTTTATGGCGGTTTTGGCAAACCAGCGTAAAGATGGAGTGTGGATTTGGACTACACATACAAATGTAGTTCCGTCGGATGATGATGCCACTTTTAACCACGAAGCCAAGGCATTACATTCGCCTTACCACGCACGTTTAAACCTCACTGAAATGATACAGACATAAGTTTCATGATATACATAAAAAAAATGCCTGTAAGTCGCTGGATAAAAGTGTCTGCTAAATGCTTAATTTAATTTTACATTTTAATTTCCATGCAAGTTTTCTGGTAAGACCAAATCATTTAGGGACCTATTTCACCGTTCACTGGCGTGATCAATCAAAATTCATATAAAACGCATTTGCCCTCATGTTTTGACGCAGGATAGCAAGTGTGAGTAAAATTACTGTCGCCTTTTTAAAGGACCGTAATACGAAAAAACAGGCAAGTAAATATCTTTAGAAACCACTTGGAAGTGAATAGCACATAACTGCTATTAACCCATTTGCTTGCAAGCATCGCCAACGGCCCCAGTTTATTATGGTTTCACTTTCACAGCACGTTAAATATCTCTCTTACTTGATATGGATAAACCGTGCATCAATTGAAAGTCTATAGACTTTGGTTTCGATATTTGTCCAATATTTCGATAAAACATCATTTCAGTGACAGTTATTTAGTAATTTATGTCAGGAAAACGATTCCTATTCCTGAACGGTAAACGTCGAAGTGTTAGCTCGTGGACAAATGTTGATCATGTATCTAGTCAGAAAGAATCATGAGCAGAAACATTTTTATTTTGGGTATGTAATTTCTATGTCCATGCCAAAAATGGGGGGTGACTGGTAAGGGGTTAACGTTACTGCTATAATTATGTCTTTCGGTACAACGTCTTACAAGACTAAACATGCTTCATCGTTTCCATAAGCCTCTGTTTCCACAGTCCATACTACAACGTGAAAACAGCGTTCCAAACGTATCCGCTCTGGAGACCGTCTAAAGAGTCCTGAGGCCAAATGAGAGGAAAGATGCTTTTCCAACAGGAACATAATAATGTGGACAAGGCTTGAGGAATTGTCAAATCAGGCAACCAATTGCTTAGCTGGTAACAAAGTAGGCTACCCATTAATTTTTAGCTTGCCCCATCAAACGTTACTAACCCTTTTTACTATTCCCACAGCCAACATCTACAACAGCCGTAGCAAGTAGCCTTTCCTGTACCTCCCCACTGCCGCAGCAGTGTCTGCTCCCGCAGGAGCATTTCCCGTATCTCCCCGCTGCCGCAGCAGCGTCTGTTCACACGCAAAAAAAAAAAAAAAAAATCACATCACCTTCGCTTAAACGTATGCCATGCATCCTAGGTTGCGGTGATAGTATCACGTATCGATGATAGCCAAGACGATATAAGGCTCATTCTCCAACCAACGTTTTTTATTATAATTATTAGGCGGCCTACCATAATTCAGCTATCAAACCGCTCCGTTATCCCATCTCAGCACTGCACTTCACACTCGCCCATGCTCTCAAAGGATGATGTGAGCCCGTAGGTGTTGTACCCCTGAAAAAGGGGAGCGAATTAATCAGTCAAACTCCACGATGCTTCTCCACTGACAACTTTATGTGTAATCTTTTCTTTCTCTTTTTTTTTCTTTTTATAACAGTTAACAATAAACAACTTTGCAAAACAGCAACATTGGCATTTCCTTCATTGCACATACATTCGGTAATTGAGACAAGAGCTATTAACAATGTATTCTCTTTAGCAATTATTATATATAAAAAAATAAATCAATCATGCTAATTAATAATGAGACATTTAGCCATTTTATAAACATCTGGAAATCACTTCTTACTCTTTTTAACCAGATACATATATATAAACTACCACAAACAATTGTAAACATGTAAGTGCTCTCTTTTAGGAATTATTTGAAAGCAAAGTGCATAGACGTCTCAAACTCTCTGTGTTAAGTAGTTTTTCACAGTTACATTTCTCAATATATATTCACATTTTTCCAGCAAATCAAACAAATAGAATTAAATGAGCAAAGTTAAACAAATCACAAGTTTGCATACTAAATATTTAATGCTAACCGCTGAGCATGTGACCTGTCGCCATTATGTGGGCCTCTTGCAATTAACACTCAAAATGGAGCTCAGCACTTACACACCTCTGAACTAATTACACTTTTCAACAGGTTAATTAATATGCAATCGATGATACAATGACATCTGCACACTCTTAAACATCATTTAACATGAACTCATACTACATTGACAAAGAATTCGAATTAATACCTGAAAAAGGGGAGAGAATTAGTCAGTCAAACTCCACGATGCTTCTCCACTGACAACTTTATGTGTAATGGAGAAACACCGCGAGTTCTCCCCCTACTGGTTGACAAGGCAGCAGCAATCGATCGCAGAATTGTTGGACTAAACTAATTGATCACTGATTATCACAAAACTACTTAAACAACATATTTACACTGTATTAACCTTTTTAAATGAATTCAATTATAATAACACAGACATATATATTTCACTCTGTCACACACTCCCCTACAAAATAAATGTCGTCTCGACATTATCTTTCGTTAACACAAGAGTCTTTTAGTCCCATTTGTGTTTCACACAAATTTTATATTGTCAGAGTTTAACAGTCCATGGACTAAATACTTCACTTTTACAGCAACAGCTTATGACAAGAACAGTCCATTCAAAGTGCAAAAATTTAAAGAGGCATGGAATAAAAGTCCATATTTCCTTTGGCTTTCCTGAGTCCAACAGCCTATCCAGGACTACAGTCCAAAAGGCAAACACTCCATAGTATTCTCAAAATTTCAAAGTTCAAAGACTGTTAAAGGAGATATTCCTCAGAAATAAAACAGTCAATGTTCTGTTTTCCAGCATTTAAATGTTCCTAAGACAAAACAGTCCATCAGTTCTCTAGATGTCAAACTGTATTAATGCAAAGAAACTCAAGATTCCACTCAAGTTCACAGTCTCAATACACATTTAAGAGTTCATGGCCCCTCATTAGTGGACTCCATAGACAAAAGGAAAATGACAGTATTGCTGAACAGGGGGCAACAAGGTCGACAGTCCATGAGCAGACACATACGGTATGTGCTGTTGCGATGTCGGCAAGATTGCATTTAATTGTCTGACATTATAAGTAGGTACACCCAAATTATTATAGGTAAATACTCTTGGTGGGCGTCTTTCTCTCCTAGAGAGCTTGTAAGTTTGCTCCTCTTGACCCTCTTGGTCACTTTCAGCAGATGGCGTGGAAGCAGGAAGGTGTTCATCAGCAGGTAAGTTGATCTCTTGTTCTTGGTCACTCTCCATGGATGACAGTGAAGCAGGAACTTGTTTCAGGGCCTCATTTGGATACTCATCAGACTCTGTGGTAGGTAGTGGTTCAAGATTTTCAGATTCAATAACATGATTTGGTTGAAGTACTGCTGGTGGTACGTAATGGAAGTCTAATTCATCTTCACTCTCCTCATCAGATTCAACCTGGCTGATTTGAGGCTTCTTCAGTTCTCGTTTCCTTTCAGTCTTTGAAGGCGGAGCAGTTTCAAAAGGTAAGTGGTCGCAAGGCATTAATACGTTGCGATGGAGGACTCTGGATCTTCCCTTTCCCTTTTCTGGCTTAACTTCATAAATTGGAAGCTCGCCACCCATCTGTCGCACAACTACATGGATGCTGTCTTCCCAGAAATTACGAATTTTACCAGGGCCTCCCCGCGGTGTTAAGTTCTTTACCAGAACACGATCACCTGGCTGCAATGTGGTGCTCCTCACCTTTTTGTCAAAATTCTTTTTGCTCCTTTCAGCGGATTTTTTCGCACACTCTCTTGCAATTTTATATGCCTCTTCCATTCCATGTTTCCATTTCTCCACATACTCTTTCTGATTAGAGGTAGGAGCTTCTGAATCCAGTCCAAACAACATGTCGACAGGCAGTCTTGGAGACCTTCCATATAATAGGTAAAAAGGAGAAAACCCTGTGACTTCTGAGCGGGTACAATTGTAAGCATACAGCAACTTATTTAGAGAGTCTTTCCAGTTTGATTTTTGAATTTCTGTGAGCGTTCTTAGCATTTGTAACAGTGTCCTGTTAAAACTTTCGGCTTGGCCATTGCCTTGCGGGTGATATGGGGTCGTTCTGGAGCCTGTGATGTTACAGTATTTTTGGAGCTGTTCAAACAACTGATTCTCGAATTCTCCACCTTGATCATGATGGATGCGGGAAGGAAAACCAAATTTTAAGGCAAAATCATTGAATATGCGATCTGCAGCTGTTTTACCTGACTTGGATGTCGTGGCATATGCTTGGGCAAATCGAGTGAAATTATCTACTATCACAAGGATGTACTCAAAACCTCCTTTGCAACGGTCTAGATGAAGAAAGTCAATTGAAATCAATTCAAATGGCTGGGTCGAAACCATGTTTGTTAATGGAGCTCTTGTCTCATGACAAGGCTTTTTCTGCTTTAGACATCTGCATGTTTTTGTGACATAATACTCAATGTCTGCCTACATATGTGGCCAAAAGAAACGTTCCCGGATGAGTGAAAGAGTACGATCTGTACCTTGATGGCCCATTTCATCGTGAAGCTCTCGCAAGACTGTTACTTTGTATTTCTCCGGCAGGACCAATTGTGTGCGTGTGGAAGTGGTTCGGCAGAGGATACCATCCTGATTAATGGCAAGTTTTCCCCATTCACGAAACAGACATTTTGTTTTTAAACTGTATGTTCTAAGTTCTCTCACTTTTGGTTTTGTACCAGACAATTTGCATTCATATACAGGACTGATATCCTGGTCATTCATTTGATCATCTTTTATTACATTTGCAGACAAAGGGGTAATTGTTGGAACTGCTGGACAGGACTGAATAGATAAACAGTTGGTCAAGACTGACCATGGGAAGCTGGGTCCTTCTTGAGCTTCTACAGCCTGAATGGTAGCACCTATTATGTCTGATGACAACTCCTCAGAGCACTGTTTCATCATAGTACCTATTTCGAGGGGCAATCGGGACAGTGTATCCGCGTCAATATTTTCACGACCTGGGCGATATCTGATTGTGAAGTGGAAATCTGCCAATTCAGCCACCCATCTGAAACCGGTAGCATTCAATTTGGCCGTTGACAGGACATATGTAAGGGGATTGTTGTCACTATATACAGTAAAAGTTGGCGCATAATACAAATAATCACGAAATTTTTCAGTGATTGACCACTTTAAAGCAAGAAATTCAAGCTTGCCTGAGTGTAGGTGGTAGTTTTTCTCAGCAGCCGTTAAAGTGCGGGATCCGTAAGCAATTACACAAAGTTTCTCACTTTGTTTCTGGTATAATACTGCACCTAACCCTTGAGCTGACGCGTCTGTATGCAGTATAAAAGGCTGTGAAAAGTCAGGAAAAGCTAGTACGGGGGGCTGGAGCAGACAATCAATTAGCTGTTCCAGAGTGCTCTGATGTTGTTCAGTCCAGGTAATGGGTTTACTCGATGGAACACCAGTTCTAATGCATTTTGTCTTTGATTGTCTCTGACTCCTTTTCAGGTGAGCATTATCTTCTAGAGTACTTTTTAACAGGTCATATAAAGGGCTAGCTATTCGAGAGAAATCTTTAATGTACTGTCTGTAGTAGCTAAGCAGACCAAGAATTTTCCTCAGCTCACCCACGTTCTTTGGTTGTTTGGCTTTCAGGGCTCTGACAGCTTCTGTATCTGCCGGATCAACTTTACTTCCCTCTGCAGAGACGATCCTACCCAGGTAGCGGACTTCAGGTTTGAAAAACTCACACTTGCTCGGTTTAAGTTTGATACCATGTTGTCTAAGCCTCTGCAATACTTTCCTCACATCCTGGACGTGGTTCTCAAAGGTTTTACTAAACACCAAGGTGTCATCGAGGTATGGAATGCAGATCTCATCCCTCAAGCCATCTAAACACTCCTCCATACATCGCTGGAAGGCTGCGGGAGCATTCATCAGCCCGAAAGGAATACGAACCCATTCATACAGGCCCCAGGGTGTCACAAACGCTGTTAGGTGCTTACTTTCCTTTGACATGAACCCCTGGTGGTAGGCCTTTCCTTGATCTAGTGAAGAGAACCAGGAATTACCACCTAGGCTGTCCATAATGTCTTGTACCCTTGGGATTGGTTGTCTGTCCGGATGAGTCTTTCTGTTTAGATCCCTATAATCAATACATAAACGGAGACAGGTTCTGACCCCTCGCTACGAGTATGGGAATGACAAGCTCGGTATGGTGAGATGTCTGTGATCCTAGTCTGAAAGTCACTTCAACATATCCAATGTAGGGTATATCAATACCGTTGGCAGCCACAAGGTTCAACGCGTTTGGAGACTCGAGAATATCTGAAACATCTCTCAGTGGGACTTCCGGTAAGTATTCCTGTTTCCACAATTCATCAATGACACACACCTGAGAGCCTGTGTCCCACAGTGCTTGAATTTGATGGCCATGCAGGTAACATTCAACAAGACATTGCCTTCCAACTAGTGATGTCACAGAAGAATACTGGTTAACTCGAGTACTACAGGAGGCATGGACACTCATCGTCAGGTCGGAATTTGAAACTGGTCTTGGTGAGTTGATACAAGTTTGCTTATGTTCAGTCCAATGGTAAGTTTGACAGATCTTAGAACAATACAGTATCGTTTTACATCGTGAACACTGCTTCATTTTCTTCTCTGTTTTTCCACAGGCTGCACATCTTTGGGACTGGTTAGTGGGTCTGGTTACTCCCTGTCCCGCGGAAGTAACCGCTCTCCATTTAAAGGACTCTCTCTTGAAGGCTTAATGCCACGGATTCTGCATCCTGCTTGGAAGTGCTCGCCACTGCCACATTTAAAACAATGCATGCAATGGTCCTCTGTTCTTTGTTGTTGACAATTAAAGCACTTTCTTGCTTGGGTACGAGTAGGGGGTGCATAGTATTGTCGGGGTATATACTGGGGTGGAAACTGAGTATTCACTCTCATTTGGTTGGTGCCCGGTGATGCCCAATATGGCTGCAATTGACACTGAATTACTTCTCTTTCAGGAACTCCCTGTGCAGGAACAAGACACTGTGGTGAGGCAAAAGCTGGTTGCTGCAATGTTTCTCTGATTTGAGATATTTCAGCGCTGAGTGATTTGAGTGAAGCCACATCAGTTCTCAATTCTTTCAGTTCTGACAGCACATGGGAAGATGAATTTGGTGCACTTTGAGTTGCACTGGATTTCTTATCAATGGTTACATCACTAGACTGAACTGCATGGACAACAGTCGTTGTGTGCTGCACATTGGTTTTCTTTTTCTTTTGTCTTTCTGCCTCATTAGCACAAGCAATGTTTAATTTCTCCAACAGAGCCTCATCTGTGGTTTTTGTGTCAAGAAGGAGGGGTTGCATATCTACTTTAACACTGTCACTTTGGAGACCGGTGAGTACTGTATGTAAAAACATGCTTTGAACTAATGCTGGGTCATACTTGAGGCTTGATTCTGCTTCTTGAGACACAAAAACAAGATTTTCTGGCGCAGGTCAAGAACACGCATAAGGAAATTCTGTGGTGTCTCTTTGTTACCCTGGCATTCAGAGGTAAGTTGCTTATACAGTTCAGTTGCACTCTTTTCTTGGAAGTGAGAGCGCAGAATTCGTCTGAGTGTAGGAAGAGTCAGATTTGGCTTTCCTTCTAAATAGCTTCGTAACTGTAAGCCTGGAGAGATGGCACGAATAACTGCATCAACAACCTCACACTCTGGGTAACCTCTGCTCAGACCGTTCTCAATTTGATGTGCCAAACTTGAAAAACTTAATTTCTCTCTTTGGCCTGGGTCTCCGATTTGTCCAGAAATGTTAAAATCTTTACGCCAAGGTAGGCTTGAGTGTTGGGCATTGACTGACTGTTGCGGCAGGGCAGCAATTTGTAATTGAGGCTGAATGATACTTTGTTTTGTGCTTACCTCTTCTAATTGTTGGATTAAACTTAGTTTTTGTTTCATTGTACTTTTTAGCTCGTCTAACTCCTTTTGTAATTTATCTCTTTCAGTGATTTCACTCTGGCCTGCTGTTTCACACTCAGTGACTGTATTCAATTCTATAATTTGATCTCTCAGTCTTAAGAGTTCAGACATGCCACCATCTTCTAGCTCAGTAATTCCTTCGAGATGTTGGAGGATGTAGGAGGTCAGAGACATACGAGATTTAGATACAATCTTTTCTGGATCTGCCACATGAAGGAATTCACAAACACTTAAAAGCTTGTCTTTTGATAGGGAATTTAGCATGGTGATAACCTCATCTTGCATTTTCTCGAGCACTGTTGTCTCCATTGTGACACTAGAGTGGACTTTTTCGCTGAGTAGTGGGCTTATTTGAGACTAACGGAACTTATCTGTTTCACCTGATGATCTCTGTGGCCTCAGGGCTACGGTTCTCTTGTCTCTTTCGTGCCTTTACTGCAGGAACTCTTTCCACCTCACTGTTGGCCTAGGTTGTTTTTTTGGGGGGGATGTACTGCATCAGAAGCTGTCTGCCAGGTAAGTGACGACTGCACTCCAAAGAGTAAATCCCAGCGGTGCCTCCAAAATGTTGTACCCCTGAAAAAGGGGAGAGAATTAATCAGTCAAACTCCACGATGCTTCTCCACTGACAACTTTATGTGTAATCTTTTCTTTCTCTTTTTTTTTCTTTTTATAACAGTTAACAATAAACAACTTTGCAAAACAGCAACATTGGCATTTCCTTCATTGCACATACATTCGGTAATTGAGACAAGAGCTATTAACAATGTATTCTCTTTAGCAATTATTATATATAAAAAAATAAATCAATCATGCTAATTAATAATGAGACATTTAGCCATTTTATAAACATCTGGAAATCACTTCTTACTCTTTTTAACCAGATACATATATATAAACTACCACAAACAATTGTAAACATGTAAGTGCTCTCTTTTAGGAATTATTTGAAAGCAAAGTGCATAGACGTCTCAAACTCTCTGTGTTAAGTAGTTTTTCACAGTTACATTTCTCAATATATATTCACATTTTTCCAGCAAATCAAACAAATAGAATTAAATGAGCAAAGTTAAACAAATCACAAGTTTGCATACTAAATATTTAATGCTAACCGCTGAGCATGTGACCTGTCGCCATTATGTGGGCCTCTTGCAATTAACACTCAAAATGGAGCTCAGCACTTACACACCTCTGAACTAATTACACTTTTCAACAGGTTAATTAATATGCAATCGATGATACAATGACATCTGCACACTCTTAAACATCATTTAACATGAACTCATACTACATTGACAAAGAATTCGAATTAATACCTGAAAAAGGGGAGAGAATTAATCAGTCAAACTCCACGATGCTTCTCCACTGACAACTTTATGTGTAATGGAGAAACACCGCGAGTTCTCCCCCTACTGGTTGACAAGGCAGCAGCAATCGATCGCAGAATTGTTGGACTAAACTAATTGATCACTGATTATCACAAAACTACTTAAACAACATATTTACACTGTATTAACCTTTTTAAATGAATTCAATTATAA
Organism: Carassius gibelio; assembly: GCF_023724105.1. Lineage (NCBI taxonomy): Eukaryota > Metazoa > Chordata > Actinopteri > Cypriniformes > Cyprinidae > Carassius > Carassius gibelio. The sequence goes on from NC_068374.1 coordinate 20,066,796, forward strand.
TAACACAGACATATATTCGTTTACGACCCATATTAGGGTTCAATTGTCTGACTTTAGATGGAATCTACTATCGTTTAAAAAAAAAAAAAATTCACAAGACAAGCGAAATGATAGTAGTGCCGACTACATGAACTTGCCGTTTTAAATATAGTATTTATATTTAATGCCAGTTTATCAGTACGTCTGAAAGTATATTTTTCGATTATTGGTGATTCCATAGGCTCTTTTCATGCACCTGCATGGTTAAAATGGCAAATAGTAAGCTCAGACAAGAATAAAGAATCTTTCTCTTACTCCACCCATGCACGATTACATCGTCGATATGTACCATCGATCTCACGTGCTGACAATATGACGATTCGACAACGACCACATCGCAGATTCATGGCACCTATTTGGGGTACACTGGCACAGGAAATCCAATTTATTTTTGCACGCTTAATTTCGAATACAATGACTGCACCAAGATTTTTCTGACTCGTTATAGGAAGCAGCTCATTGGATTTGATAAACAATTATTCAAGTAAGCCTCACAGCGTCTACCTTCGTAGACAACCAAATCATCCTTAGTATCGAACTCCCTGTCAGGCGCTGCAAGAGTGCAACCTTTGCCTTCTCCGTTCAACTATCAGCAAAGCTTACTCGTATGACATCGCAAGTATTAAACTCCTGTCAGATGCTTTCCCGCTTAAGCAATCTTGGACTTTCCATCTGACAACCAGCGAAGCTTACCCGATTAAAGCCTGATTAACCAAAAAATAATAATAATTTCAGTCAGCGACACTTACCTATTGAACACCAACGAGTACATTGCAGCTAAAACAAATTTTCCCTCCGATGGCAAGATGTACCCATAAAATACCTCAATTTATGCTTTTGCTTAATGATGGCTGGAGAGACTACCCATCCAGTGTCACAAATTTTATAAAAAAAAGTAAAATAAAATAAATAATAAATAAATAAAATAAATAAAAAAAACACTGGATGCCGGCCATAGCCTCCCGGCCAGATAACCTTACCCTTTCTATCCTATGGCCGGCCAGGCTTCTCTCTTCAATGCCAGGAGCTCGAGCTCCCATCGGAGGCTGACGAGAGCCTCCCGGCCAGACAACCTCACCATTCCATTCTGCGGCCAGCAAGGCTTACCCGTTCATTGCCAGGAGCTCACACTCCCTTCGGACGTAGGTGAAAGCCCCCTGCTACCCTTTTTGCCATTCTGTCTTACGTACGGAGAGGTTTACCCATCCAATGCATGGAGTCGGGGCTCCCACTTACCTTTTCCATCTTTTGGCCAGCGAGGCTTAACCGTTCGATTCCGGGAGCTAAGCTCCTGTCGGACGAAGGTAAGAGCCTCCCGGCTAGACAACCTTTTCCGTCCTTCAGCCAGAGAGGTTTACCTGTTAGATTCCTGGAGCTAAGCTCCTATCGGACGTCGGTTAGAGCCTCCCGGCTAGGCAAACTGACCTTTTCCATCCTTGGCCAGTGAGGCTTACCCGTTCGATGCAAGTGCTCCCATTGGACGCTGGCGAGAGCCTCCTGGCCAGACAACCACTACCATTTCACGTGGTCTAGGTCGCAAAACCCAATAAGCAAGCCGTCCGATGCCGCAAGTACCAAAGACACAAATAAACCCTCCTTCCTTCCTACGGTCGTCAAGGCTTACCCGTCTCATGCCGTGAGTAGCAAACTCCCATAAGACGTTGATGAGAACCTCACGACCACACAAACTTACCTTTTCTATCTTACGGCCTGCGGGGCTCACCAAGTTGTTTCCGGGAACAGGAAGTCCCTGTTGGATGCTGGCGATAGCCTCCTGGCCACCTAATGTTACCTTTTCTGTCCCACATCCGGAGAGGCTTACCTGTTCGATGCGTGTGCTCCCTTCGGACACCGGCAAAAACCTCCCAGTTAGACAACCTTACCTTTTCCTTTTCCACGGTCGGCGAGACTTAACCCGTTCTATGCGTGTGCTCCCTTCGGACGTCGGTAAGTGTCTCTCGGCCACGTAACTTACCTTTCCATTTTGATGGTAGGTGAGGCTTAACTGTCCGACGCTACAAGTCTCGACCTCTCGTCAAATCCTGCAAAAAAAAATAAAAACCTCTCAGCTATCCTCACATCTTTTAACCCCACCTGGCGAGGCTTACTCATTCGATGATCTGAGTTTAATGCCCCATTAGATGCCGCGAGAGTCCTCCCAGTCGGGTTTTCCTTTCCACTCTCCCCGTCTGGCAAGGCTTACCCGTCTGATGCATTCGCTCCCTTTAGACCCCTTCAGGGCCCATGCTTGCCGGCCACAAGCGAGTCTCATCCATCCGATGCTGTGAGTCGGGATCTCCCTTCAGATGTCGCCAGAGTCCTCCTTGTCGGCCAGCCCAAAGCTTTTTATCTGCCAAACTGAGAGGACCCAGACGTCCGTCATCCTGAGTCTTAATCTCCTGTCAGAGGCTTCATGGGCCCTCTCGGTCAGCATTAGGCCCTTCACCCACTGAATAGGAGGGGCTATCAGCCAGTAGGGCAGGCCCTTCGCCCACTGATTAGCAGGGGCTATCAGCCAGTAGGGCCCGTACGCCGACACCGTGACCTATTCCGTTCGAGGCAACTCGGGTCCTCCCGACCGGGCGCCAACAACCACGTAGTTCAGTACCTGCAGCCGGTATTGCCTACTCTTCCAATGCCTAAGTCACTCCCACCGGAGTACGTAGGCCCTTCCGGCCTGCCAATGAGACGACTTCTCAGAAAATCAAATCAGCCCCCGCCAGTACTCTATGCTATTTGGGGGGGGGGGGCGTTATTTAAACCGGCGGTTGTCCTCTTGTACATTTGCTTTTTGGGGGCTACTCTAGGTTCGAGCCATTCCCAAGCTCGGAGCCCTTCCCCGGACAGCACACCAAATACGCATACCATACCTCAGCTAATTATATGTAAGCTTGAACTAGTGAAATGACGTTTTTATTAACAAGATTCAGAGGAGCGTGTCAGATACTTAGCCTAATCGACACAGGTGGACCATAATCATGTAATCAATCCCATAGTATGTATAAATATTGCTGACTTACCTCTATCCATTGACGGTTTATCAGCATCCCTCCTCCACCCCATCTCCTCACTTTGAGTTCACTTTATGAATAGACGGGGAAGGAGGGGTACTCTAGGTTCAGGCCATTCCCGAACTCGGAGCCCTTCCCTGGACAGCATGACAAATACACATACCATACATCAGCTAATTATATGTAAGCATGAACTAGTGAAATCCAGCCAGGCTGACACCAAGCCAGGCATTTTGTTTAGAGAGAGTTGGGTTTATGTGCCTGAATTCAAAATCTACAAGCTTTGGGTTTGCATTGTTTTAGATTCAATGAACTGTGATTCATTAGTTCAGAACCAATGAATCAATGGACTGTTCATCCGTTACTGGAGTTTCACTCATTCATTCTTGTGAGTTTTTACATTCCTCTGCAAGCGCACATGAGATCAGCTTTACAGTTACTCGCTTGATTAGCTTGTTTTAACCTCACTGATTGGAGTGTTTTTGCAGCTGCTGCCACCGATCTGGATGAGCTCCTAGAGACTGTAACATCATATGTCCGGAGCAGGTTTTCATCAAGGATGTCACTGTACATTGCTGCATTCATCTTTCCCTTGATTCTGACTAGTTTCAAAATTCCTGCCGCTGAAAAACATCCCCACAGCATGATGGTATTGGCCAGGTGATGACCAATGACTGGTTTCCTCCAGACATAGCGCTTGCCATTCATGCCAAAGTGTTCAATATTTGTTTGATAATATGATAAATTAGTTTCTCATGGTCTGAGAGCCCTTCAGGTTTATAACTTACATTTTTATTTAAACGTCCATGAGCACTTTTCACATATATATTTCCACATATCTTACTTCACATTCACATATTTGTCCCTCTTATGTCTAATACATAACTCACATCTAAATGCGTATTTATAAACAGTCTTACTCAATAACCCAACAAAAATAAACACATACTGTACATCTTTGAAACACAGTGTTTTACATTAGTTTAACTTTCAACCACTTTTTGAATCGGTTTTGCTCACCTGTAGAATGAAAATAGATGGTGTGAGACAGATGATACATAAGCATTTAAAACACATTCATTTTTACCAACCTCCTAAACACTCCCCTACTTCCTTAGATGGCTCCTAACAGTCATGTGTGAACATTTCTCATGGTTTTCCCACTCTTTGTATCCTTCTCACATTTCCTTCCTCTATAATCTCATTTTCTCTTTCAGTTTCATTTTCTGCAATTCTGACCTTGGACTCCGACTGGGAACACATGAAGACGCAATGATTTGTCCAACTCTTGAACCCGGTTCCCCATGGGAACATTGCTTTCATCAGGATAGAATTCCATTGCAGTTGGATGGAGATAAGAATGGTTTTGAGATTCACTCTCTGTTTGTGGATCTGTCTCAAATTTGTAGCAAGGTATGTTTATTTAAAGGTCATACCGGTAAGCATGTTCCTCCTCATCTGATGATGATCTTAGACTGACTCATTCTCCAGCTGACTTCTCATTGTTTTCCTTTTCTTGTCTCCTTTGCATCATCTATTGGATCTTCCAAAGTTACGTCATTGAAAGCAAGCAGGGGGTTACAGTGAAGCACACAGGTTCTTAGAACCTGTCTGGGGTTGTATCTTGTAAACTGCGACATCGCTGATGCATACATCATTTTCCCAGTATGCAAGTAACTTTACTGGGCCACCTCTTTCCAAAAGGTTCTGACCAACACCTGACTTCAACTCCTGGTTGAAGAATGGCACCTTTTACTGCTCAGTCATGGTATTTCTTGCCCTTTGCTGAAGACTTTTGGTTGTTCTCTTTGGTGCTCTGATACACTTGCCTCATTTTGTCTTCACATTTTTGTGTAAAAGCTTGTTGATTTGAACCCTCTGTCTTGTTTTACAGGTTAAACAGCAAGTCAAGGTGATATGTTGGACAAGAAGAAGAATGGAGAGTAGCCAGTTGCTTCATGCCTGGTGCAATTATAAGCACACAGAATGTTAGGCAAGTAGTCTTTCCATTCCTTCCATCCAGTGGCAGCTGATTCCACTAAGAGTGATATGGTGTGGTTCTTGAATGGACTATTCCTGACAGCTGTTGTAACCTACCAGCAGAAGAATATACTCACAACCACCATTGCTTGGCTCAACATGTAAGTAATTCACATTAAAAAGCTCAAATGAGGAACTGGATGTGATAGAACCTATGGGTGCTCATTGATGAACATGTGTATTCTTTTTTTTTTTTATGCAAGCACACTTGGTTGTTACATATTCCTCGATCTCCATCCCCACTGAGGGCCAATAGCAGCATTCACAAGCAAGATGAAGCATTTTTTCAACTCCCACATGCCCCATTTTATTGTGAAACTCTTCAAGTACTGTTGTTTTAAACTGCGGAAAGAAAACGAATTGCATGTTCTGTCTTGTTTTTCAAAGATAAGTCTCTTTGTTTCTTTTTTCATCTAATTTTTGTATTTTTCATTTGGTGTCCAGTTCTGTTCTTTCAACTTGATTATCTCACCTATTTGATGTTTCTGTGGGTGACTGGGAGATACTGCCATTGATGCATATGACCCTTTCCTTTGGACTGTTGAGCTCTAAGGCAGAAACCCAAGTAACATCACTGTCAGCCACAGCTTTACTACCCTGCCAAAAAGCAGACACAGTTTCAGGTGATGATGCTTCTGTGTGTTCGCAAATTACGTCTGTCAGTTTCAGGGGGTGTCTTGACAGTGTATTGGCATCAACATTGGCTTTAACAGGTCTGTATCGGATGTCGAAGTGAAAATCTGCAAGCTCACCCACCCAGCACTGCCCTACCACATTCAACCTTGCTGTGCTGAGGAAATATGTAAGTGAATTATTATAGGTGTAAACTGTGAATGTTGGAGCATATTAGAGATAGTCTGTAAACTTGTCACAGATGGCTCTTTTGATCACCAGGAATTCCAACCCAAGTGTAGGGGGTAGTTCTTTTCCACTGTGGTTAATGTGTGGGACCCATATCCAATGCTGATAAAGCCCAGCTCCTAAACCTTCATTTGAAGCATCAGTATGTACTACAAAGAGTAGGTCAAAATGTGGGTAAGCCAAGACTGATGGGCTTGTCAACATATCAACAAATTTGGAAAACAAAACTCTGATGTTCTGCAGTCCACATGACTGGGGTTCTGGAGCTAAGTTGCCCTTTTTCACACTTTCTTAGTGCACCTCAAAGACTGAAAACCTGGGAATTTTGAGTACTTCCACTTGTTCCAGGTGGCCATTGGAGAAGCTCAAAGAATGGCTTGGCCAGTCTAGAGACATTTTGGATATAGGACCTGTAATAGCTCAGGAATCCCAGTTGTTCGTTAACCCAAAGGGAATACGCACACACTCATAATATCCCCTTAAAGACAGTGAAAAGTCTAGAGTCCTCATTCACAAATCCCTGATGGTATGTGCTTCCCTGATCCAGAATGGAAAACCAAGAATTTACCCCAAGGCTGTCTTAACAGATCTTGAATTTTGGGAAGGGAAGTTGATCAGGAATGGTCTTACAGCTAAGATCTCAAAAATCAACACATAAGCACAAGCTGCTGTCTTTCTTTTGAACGCATACCTCTGGTGATGAATATGATGACGATGACATCTTGGTCTAACCTCTGTTCAACAGGTTTTGCACATAGTCTTTGAACTCCTTATGAAAGGGTTTTGGGATGGCATTATAACACCTCTGGACTGGTGTGTTATCTGATTATCTGTCAGATTTTCAGCTGAAGATAGAGAATGTACCGGATGTCTCCCTCATCTGGAGTAAACGCATCCAATTCCTCAAACAATATTTTTCTTACAATACTTTGTTCCTGTTTATTGGGGTTTTCAAGACCAACAGGTTGGTGCCATTTTTCTCAGATTCTCCTCTCATGATGTTCTTCTATTTTACAGATATCATCTGCTGGTGTGAGCTGGGATGAACAAAAAAAAGTGCACCATTGATCTGCTTATCTGAATGCTGAACGCTGGAGAATGGGCTGTTCTTATTTCGCTAATGGGTTCAATATTACCAAACACGAGTCTCTGAGGTAGGTAAATGTTATGGTTTGTGGAATTTTGAAATTCACTGTCTTTGAGGAACCATGAGGTACATTTACAACTGCAGGAAACAACTCCAACCCTTCTGAGATGAAACGCCCTGACACTGGTTAAAATATGGTTAATACAACAAGACAAGGGAGTACAAAACCGAGGAATTTAATCATATTTCAGGGAATCACACATAGCACAAGGAGTTGACATCAACAATACTGGAAACTCAACTAAAGATAGGGGACACTTTATACACAGAACAGGATAATAGGTTGCCTAGACAAACCTGGGATGAATGGAAATTAGACGGAGAACACCTCAACAAAATCAACATAATCAGGACAGGAACATGAAACTAACCAAATGTGGACATAAGAAACATATGGGGAGCAAAATACAACCAAAACTCAGAACAGAGTCTCACACAGCCGCCCCGAAAGGAATGTCCTCACATCATAACATACTGGGGGATGGGGGGCCTGTTGGCAATCTGGAGGTCCTTCATGACAGACATGGGACAGTGGTCTAAGTGCTTTTGAGGAGCTCGAACTGGAATGAGCTTTTGGGCAGGAGTTGACACTGGAGTGAGCTCTGGGGCTGGAGCAGACACTGGAGTGAGCTCTGGAAGGCACTTTAAAGGTGCGGGCACTGGATCGAGTGCCACATGAACATCCAGCAGGCTTACCAAATTAATATCCGAAGGGCTTGCCATATGAATGGCCAGTGAACTTGAGTGGGTTGTGGACGGTGGCGGGCTTGACTTCACCACAGCTTACAAACTTGAAACGGGAATTGGCAGAAGAGGGGTTCCGGATCGGAGAGCTCTGTGGGATGAAGGAATGTTATCCCGGTCCGAAACAGCATTGTGAGGGTATCCCCCTAAAGGAAGCGGGCAAGGGTGAGCAGCACAAATGCCCTTGCAAAGACGATGAGGTCTGGGATTTTCTGAGCCATCATGATGAAAAAACCTTTTCCCTCCATGTGAAAAAAAAAACCTTAAAAAAAAAAAAAAAACAGGGAAATGAAAAACAAGGAGAAGGGGCACCACTTACTTTTTGTATTTGTCTGGTATTCTGTCACAAGCTCCTACAGTGCAGGAAACACGGAGCGATAAGTCCAAAACCAAGGAACTTAATCATATCGCGGGGAATCAAACGTAGCACAAGGATTTGACATCAACAATACCGGATGCTAAACTTAAGACAGGGAACATTATTTATATAAAGAACAGGATAATAGGATGACGAGACACGCATGGAAATGCAAATTACATGGAGAACACCTGGGATTAAATCAACATAATCAGGACAGTAACAGGAAACTAACACAATATGGGCATAGGAAACACATGGGTTGCAAAACACAACCAAAACCTGGAACAGCGTTTGACAGTTTAATATATGCAATACTAATACTAGCTTCAATTTAAATGACAGTAAAGTGTTTTATCATAAACGCTTATCAGCAATACACTTTATCCACATTTAAAAGACAACAGAAATAATTCTGAAATTGCATATAAAGGCTTCAGTGTTTTACAATTTTTCATTATTTTATGAAGAAATGACTTAAAAAAAAATTAGCCTACTTAATTGGGTCAAAAAAGTACTCTTAAGTTTGACTTGCATGTAATATATATTTACATTTATTAATTTATTTGATTCATTATTATTTTAATACATTTTCATTTCATTTTAAATAACATGCAATTAGGTGTCCAAAAACATTAAGTTTGCATTTGAGTATGTACTTTTAAAGAATATTATTTCATCCAAATGCAAAATGGCAATGTGAAATATCAAGCTTAAAATGAAATTTGCAACCATCTCCACGAAGGAGGATGCTGTCAGATTATTCTGATGGGAAGTGCAATCTGATCTGCAAAAAATAAATAAATAAATACTACTAATAATTATTATTATTTTTAAATTATTTTATTTATATTTCATATTATATTTTAATTACATTTAATTTACTATTAATATTTAGTTTAAAAATTATGCTAACCATAATTAGGAGAAAGTTATTTACAATATCAGTAATTAGATAAAAAATAAAAAGGGTGTGGGTTGGTTTGAGAAAGTTATTTTGGGTTGGTTGAAGTTTAATAATTGCATTTTATTTATTTTTTCATATTAAAAGTAAAATGCATATTACAAATTGTCATGTTAATACCGCAATATTGCACTAAAGTTGTTCCAGATATCAGCACCATGATGCACATGCTAAGTGCTACAGGTAATTACAGCTGGTGATTGGTATGAAATGGTATAAATGCAATGTCCTCTGATTTTATGTCGGCAGAGTGTTGCTTTTATGAGTCACAGACTGAAAATAAACCAAGAGTGTCAAATGTGTCAAAACAAATGAAAAAAATAATCAGGATAATGTACACAGACGTAGAAGTGTTATCTGATGTTGATAATGTTGATATGCCCTGTTGGCATGTTAAAACATTGCCCCAAATGTGGCACATCAACATCCTTATTTGATCCACATAGAAAGAGCGGCCCATGGACATGAGAATAACTTAATTGAACACGGAGTTAATATGGTAATATTCTCTTCTCAGAATATGCCTGGGTGATTTTGACTTAATGAACTGCATGTGTGGTATGCTGTTTTTGATCCTTTAGGCTAATCTTCCAATGTAAGTACATTTACTACATGTGTCATTTTCCCCAAAGAAAGTCACACACAGCTGTAGAATCACTTTCCAGGAAAAAAATAAATAAATATATAAATAAATAGGTGCTGGTTGTTGCTGGTATGGACCACCATAAGTTGCTATTGTGAAGAAGAAGTGTACATATTAATGAAATGTAGGCTATATACTTGACTAATTTATGATAACACTTAAGTTTAGGGACCAGTTCTCTCCATTAACTAGTTGTTTATAAGCATGTATATTACTAGCATATTGACTGTTTATTAGTGTACTTAGAAAGCACATATTAATGCCTTATTCTGCATGACCAAATCCCTTAATCCCCATATCCTAAGCTTAACAACCCACATAGCAAACGGAGTTGGCCCAAATGTGGCCTCAACCTGGCACTACTGGCCTCATGTCTGCAATGGCATGCACCCTTTCAGCCAGAGCTGGGCCATGTGTTGGTGGGAGGAGTGTGGCCCAGATCAGTCCAGTGATATGTGATCCAAATCAGGCTATGATCTGGCAGCATATTATGTGACCCATGATAAACAAGATAAATACAATATTGCATGATAATGTTTAAATGATCACATAAATTTTAATGAAGTGTCAAAACAGAATGAAATATTATCATTTCAAAATTAAGCAAATCAGTCAAGTGCATTAAACTGTACTTAATTCTAATTTTATTTAATTATATATTAGGGGTGTAACAGTATGCAAAAATCATGGTTTGGTACGTACCTCGGTTTTAAAGTCACGGTTCAGTTCATTTTCGGTACAGTAAGGGAAAGAAATGCAAACAGTAAACTGCAGGTTGTTTATTACTATAAACTTTTTTTTACAATTTGTTTACACTTTTTTAAAATAAAATATATATAAAATAAAAAAAGAACAAGAAATCAAACCAATATCATATAATAAAATATAATGAAAAATATAAATAAATAACTATGATTACAGGTCAGCATTACCTATCCCAGCTTGTAGGCCTGCTCATTTTTAAATATATATATATATACTGTATAACTTTTCCAAAGTGTAAAATGCGGCATCAACAGATTTCGCTATTGCGTTGGACCAATCAGAATTAAGAGCAAAGGTCTGTTTAAATGCCGATGGGAGCTGCGTTTGAATTCCAATCGTTTTTTCCTAGCTGTAGTGATGTTCACACTCGCATGATGCCTTTTGAAAACATTAGGCCGGTGACACACTGGCATATTGCACCCGTCAAACATAGTCTATTTTGCCATCAATACTGTTGAGGGTGTTTATCAGTAGGCTTTATATTTATGCTCAACATGATCTAAGATTCTAAGATGATTTTACCAAGAATAATATATATATATATATATATATATATATATATATATATATATATATATATATATATATATATATATATATATATATATATATTATTCTTGGTAAAATCAACTTAGAATCCTAGATCATTTAACCATTATCATCTAATATTTATTTGGTTTACCATGGGGGCACACACTGATATATAATAGAGAGTGGGGCCACATCATTTTTAAAAGTATATGCTGTCATGCACAAGCATTAAATAAAATGATCACGAAAGTATTTAATTTTTATTTAAATCCTCTGTATCCATGTGATGCTTGCCTGGTATGAGAAACAGATCCAAATTCAAACCGCATTCATCGGCGATATGTATTTCCTTCCTCTGTAGATATAGTAACAATTTAAAAATGTGCTGATAAGAAGTTTTATAACAAGTTTTACGGCAGCAATATCAAACGCTCATTAGCTCTCGTCATAGATTGCGACATGTCGTGTTTCCGGTGATGCGTGTTTTGAATGAGAAACGGAGTGGATCTGGATTGTATTTTCAGCATTTAACAATTTAAATTATTCCCAGCTCCTCACCATTCTATTATATTCTGCCTGAGAGGACTGCAACTGAAATGCATCGTCATTTGAATTGCTGTGGTACCGCTCTTTGAAACATCAGTAATAAATTATTATGATAAAGTTACATGTGTCTATCTGTTACGTTTCTCTCATGGACTGTATACTTTATATATGCACTCTTTATTGGTTGATTTGTTCTTTATAAAAATAAATAGAAAAACCAGTGCATTACGTTTTTTTAATTATTATTATTGCACAGTTACAAGGTACTGGCTTACTCTTAATATTTTTTTTACAAAAGTTCCCTACAGCACCTTTATGTCTGAGTTTTTGTTCAGTTTAATGTACTTTATTGGCATAGGATCTGGGCCGAAACTGCTTGCTGTCTGGGTTGGGTCTGGGCTAAATAAGGCTCAGGTGTGGCTCAGATTAAGGGGATTCTGGCTGAGAATTGATACCAATAATAAAACCCTTTTTGGCCCAGTTCAGGGCCAAGATTTGACAGTTTTTTGAGATTTGGGCAGGTTATGGCCCATGTGTGGCCCTAGTCTTTAATCCAGTTCTGGGCCACTTCAGGGCCGTCATCCTTTGCGGTGCTTGGGCCAAGGGAAAAGTGATTGCGTGGCCCAGATCTGGGCCAGAAGACATTTGCTATGTGGGAACTACCTCACTAACTATTACAGTAATAAGCAGCAAATTAGGAGTTTATTGAGGCAAAAGTCATAGTCAGTGTTGGGCAAGCTACTTGGAAAATGTAGTGAGCTAAGCTACCAGTTACTCTACAGTAAATGAAGCCTCACTACACTGAAGCTACCCCCCTGAGAAATGTGGCAAGCTAAGCTATATCAACAGTAGCTTGCTACATCTAAGCTACTTTTAAAATTACATTTTTATGTTGAACACGTTTTATTACAAGTCAATGCTATCTCAGTGCTCAAAACTGTCAGTCAAACAGATAGGCAGGTGTAATTGTTTAGTTTAATAGTTTTTTGTGTTCCTTATCAATTTGGCAACAAAACCAATCAAAGTACATGTAATTAACAATGTGCGAACAAGTAAGCGTATGCACCTGTAGCATGGGCATGCTTAATATACTGTAGGCCTTTGCAGAACAAAATGCAAGACCTCCAAACAGTACAAAAAATGGCCAGGCTGGACCCTGATAATTTTTACAAGCAAAACTAATATTTTCTCTGTTATCTCGGTCAGTGTCATGTACTTGTCGAGGTACGGCCACGGCGACTCACTCCTCGGGATTAACTGTTCTCCGACCTCATCCTATGCCATAATTTCATCAAATTATTTTTTGCGTGACTGGCCAAGGAGTGGTACCATCCGGAGCAGAAGGTGGCGGTAATGCATCATAAAGATGGTTGGTTGCTATCCACCATAAACAGGAACAAGATGAAGTAGCGCCGTCGCGTCACTACTGATCGAGGATCAGCGATCTTAGCAGTTGAATTTCCCGATTTGAGTTTGAGCTTCAGAAATGCTTGCAAAAATGTAGCTTGTGTGGAAGCTACCACACTACTTGGTAAAAAAAAAGAGCTTCGCTACTGAAAAGCTATTTGATTCAGAAAGCATCGAAGACTGAGAAGTGTAGTTAAACTAGTAGCTTCGCTGCTTGTAGCGACGCTACTGCCCAACACTGGTCATAGTTAATATTGAGAACTTGCATTTCATAAAAATGAAAGAAAAAAAACTTAGTATAAATGTATAATCAAATTTTAATTCAAAGTATGTTTTTAATCATTATGTTCTGATGTTTTGACAAAAAAAAAAAAAAAAACTTACACATATAAAGTACTAGAATTTTAACTGTAGTGTGCTATTCGCTATTACATAAGGTAATACATTTTTAATGCACTAAAATACAACATAACTTTCCAACAACTATATTAAAAAATGTGTCATACAAGATACAACAGAAATTATATTAGGGAAGTACATTTGTGTCAATGTTAGCGGACACTTTAAAGGGATAGCTCACTCAAAAAAGTTTATTACATGTTTACTAATTCTCAAGCCGCCCTAGGAGAATATTTCTTTCTTCAAATACAAAAAAAAAAAAATGTCCTGGCTCTTCCAAGCTTTATAATGGCTGTGAATGGAAGTTAGTTTCCGCTAACTGTCATACAAATGGCGTTCCAGTGGATGATGTAGCACTTTGGCGTAGGTATAGTGTAAGCTCCGATGAGAAGTGAAGAATGCAGAAGTGCAGAGGAGAGAAGAAAACAAAACACCAATAATAAATTAGAAATACAAAAAAAAAAGGATTTGTAAAGAAAAATGTTGAAGGATTAAAATATAAGCCAAGAAGAATCTGGTCTTCATTTGCTATAAACAAAACTTAGCTCTAGCGAGCATATTCTCACTGTATATGCTATGCCTACATCCTATGTCATCTGGCTGGAACACCACTCTCTAGCATGGTTAGAGATTTGGACTTGTAACCCGAAGGTCGCAGGTTCGAGTCTCGGTGCTGGCAGGAATTTGTAGTTAGGAGGAGTGAATGAACAGCGCTCTTCCACCCTCACTGCTGTGTGTGTGCACTTGGATGGGTTAAATGCAGAGCACCAATTCTGAGTATGGGTTACCATACTTGGCAAATGTAATGAATTTCACTTTCAAATTCATCACTTTGCTTCAGAAGTCCTTTATTAAACCACAGAGCCATGTGAAGTACTTTTTATTATGGATTCACTTTTTCAGGTTGCAAAATCACTAACAACCCCCAAACCCCCACCCCCATTTACTGCAGTTATAAAGCTTGGAAGAGCCAGGTCATTTTTAAATCTAACTCTGCATTCGTCTAAAAGAAGAAAGTAAATGTCTGAAAATATTACCTTCAGTTGTACCACTTTACAAAAAAAAAAAAAAACTTTCTTAAGTAACATTCGTTAGCATGAACTAACAATGAAAAAATCTTCTTCAGCATTACTGAAATCATATTTAAAAAAAAAACTGAGCTTACATAAAATAACAATAAACAGTTTTATTTTTGTTACCCAACATAAAGAGTGATTCATAAACACTGTAACAAATATATTGGTCATTGTTAATAGTTAGTTAGTAAAGTGTTACCCATTCAGTTCACATTTAAGTATATTCTTCCAAAGTATATCACTTCAATATTAAGTATGTTAATATGTGCTTATTTTTTTTTACATGGATGTGCACCTGCAAAAATACTGGTTAAATTACTGGTTAAGACATAAAGACACTAGAATCCAGAACACAACATATCAATAATCAGCAATGCTGGTCTTTTCAACAGATATATATATATATATAATTTAAATAAATATACTATTTATTAGAAACATATGAAACAAAGTTAATGCTTAAAAGAAAATTTTCTAAAACAATGCATTTGAAAATTCTAAACAAACAAAGAAAAAATCCAGTCTGGCATGAGATATGAAGATATGAAACATCAGTTAGAGTGGACAAAATTACACATTAACTTTCCGTTGCACTAGTTAAAAGTACCAGTTAATTATCTACATTAAATGAGTCACACTTGAACTCAAGCTATCCTCTCCTCTCTGTCTAGTGTGTGTACGTAATGTATCTGATGGCCCTGTTCATCAGCCATATTAACTGCACTGAACAGCGACTGTAACCTTTAACCTCTTTGTGGAAACCCACGTCATTATGACAGATATATCAACCAACAAATTATCCGTGACCTCAGTCAATCCTACTATTTCCTGTTATATTAACACAAGAAATACACTACCTGTTTGATACGCTTAGATCAGAATAGAAGTGATCTAACACCAGGATGCAAACATGTCTGTACAATGTCAGGATAATTAGACTGTTGGTTTTAAGAGGATGTGAAGTGCTTCAGTGCTGTATTAGCCCAGGCCATATTTTTCCCCAAAATCAAAATGTTAAATAATACATTCTGTACATTAAATAAGCATATATTTAAGATTTTTTAACTTCAGATATTATTTTAATGACAATAGCGCACATTTTCTAATATTATATTTGTATTGACACTACATGCTACAATAGTAAATGAGCACAAAACGTGGTAGTACTATTAATTTTTTTTTTTTTCAATAATTATGTACGTGTCATTTAATTCATCATTACAGATGCCCATCTTGAAAAAAATGAAAGGGTCTGTGTCAAAATTTATATTTGAAACTTACATTATGCCTTACCTGGCCATCTCTCATTCCTATCATTATATGAAATGCCACTGACATGTGTTTCTCTGCTTGATTGATTCATGTGTAGCTGGTCTTTCTACATTTACATATTTAATACATTTCTGGCTCTATAACATATTTTTATTGGAACAGCCACATCAGAACGCTGGTGGATGTTCACTTTCAGAGAGAACAAGAAAAATGAACAACATATTCATGGGATTGCCAGTTCAAACATGTGGACAAATTGAAAGTCCCTGATGACGACAGAGATGGCCACAATATAGCTGTAAATTGAAACAAGTGTCAAAAGAGAAAACATTCTCACAGTACTTTTTTTTTTTTGTGCCACTGATGTATTTCGTTTATAATAATAATAATAATTATTATTATTATTATTATTATTATTATTATTATTATTATTATTATTATTTAGTTCTTCTTGTTTTGAATTGTAACAGATATTTTTAAAATGAAATGCATCTCTAACATTTCCACTCAGAACAGTTTTCCTAACAGCAATGCTTGTATGCATATAATGCATATACTGTACAGTATATACACTGCAATAAGCCATCTGAATCAAATAAAAGTTGGATTAAAAAAAATAAAAAATAAGTTATTACATAAATTTTGCATGTGACCTTTAAACATATTCCACAGCATTAGAACAGAAACCCACAATCCACCGACTTATTTACTGACCAGATATGGACAGGAAAACTTTCTTTTTTTTTCTTCTTTTTTTTTTTTTTTTTGGCAGGAATATGCTCAAAGAGCAGTGTTCTATTTTATTAATATTTAATAATTTTAATTTTAGATAACGTATGCCTTTCTATATGTCTTTATTAAGCTTATTTTTAATACTTACTAAAAATGTTAAACAGTTATTTTTATCAAAACAATATTATGCCACGGTTCTTTCATCTTTTGCTGTAGTGTGTCAGTAGGAAATATCAGTTTACATTTCCAAATATAATTTTTGCCATTAAATGTAATAATCCAGTGAGATTTTTGTTTGCACAAGGAGTCTGATATAGAGCCAAAAGAGTCTCAATAAAGATAAATGCACACACTACATTCTCATATGCACACACATGATTCATAAATACACACACAGGATACACAAATGCGCACAAAATTCACAAATGCACACACAAAATCTAAAAAGCACAGAAGATTCAGAAATGCATACAAAATTCAGAACTGCACACACAATTCAGAAATGCAAACAACATTTACAAATGCACTCAAGATTCACAAATGCACAGGACAAGATTCAGAAATGTATTTCTGATGCACACACACATATATCTTGAATAACAAACTGCTTGCGGTCTGTGAACTTCAATGCATTTGTGTGTGAATTTTGAGACTCCTCTGCCTTGGCTCCACACAAATGCCTTTTTTTAAACAGGGAATGATCTGCCACCAATCAGATATCTCCCTTGTTTGAGCCAATTACAAGAATGCACCCCACGTGGGGGATTTTTTACTTATAAGCCAATCAGCGAACGACCCACTTTTCTCAGCGAACAACTCACTTTCCTCAATCAGTGAACGACTCACTTTCCTCACGCAGCGAACGACTCACTTTCCTTAGCGAACGACTCACTTACCTCACGTAGCCGGCGACCCACTTTGCGCTGCAGGAGACTCACTTTCCGCAGCCGGAAATTCACTTTCCTCTCGCAGCGAACGACTCACTTTCCTCACGCAGCGAGCGACTCACTTTCCTCAGCGAACGATTCACTTTCCTCACGCAGCCGGCGACTCACTTTGCGCAGCCGGAGAGTCAATTTCCTCTCGCAGCGGACCACTGACTCTCTCTTCATGTAGGGAACGAATATTATAATTAAAGTGACTTCTATATTGCATCCAAAAGGATATTTACATATATTTAAATATTCAAAAAGGTGTAATTTTTTTTTTTTTTTTACTTTCATTAAAATATTTCAATAAAATGAAATAATTGCCTATTGCAAATTTATGAATCCATGGTTAACTTTTTTTCTGCAGTCACAGTCTGGGCTATATGTATTGAGACATTTTAAAATTTATATTTTGTAAAAAATAATAAAAAATAATCTAAACATCTGTATTTTCATACAATTTCATAAATAAGTAGGCTATAATATGCCGCACCACAGGCATATGGCGCTGTGTGAACGTGTTCATGGGATTGGCTTATAAGTAAACAATCCTGCACGTGAGGGGCGTTCTTGTGATTGGCTAAAAGAAGGGAGATATCTGATTGGTTGCTGATCATTCCATGCATTTTTGTGTTGAGCCAAGTCAGAGGAGTCTCAAAATTCACACACAAATGCAGTGAAGTTCACAGACCGCAAGCAGTTTGTAAATCAAGATATATGTGTGTGTGCATCAGAAATACATTTCTGAATCTTGTTCTGTGCATTTGTGAATCTTGAGTGCATTTGTAAATGTATGCATTTAGCAGACGCTTAAATGTTGTTTGCATTTCTGAATTGTGTGTGTATTTCTGAATTTTGTGTGCATTTCTGAATTTTGTATGCATTTGTGAATCATCTGTGCTTTTTAAATTTTGTGTGTGCATTTGTAAATTTTGTGCACATTTGTGTATCCTGTGTGTGTATTTATGAATCATGTGTGTGCATGTATGAATCCTGTGTGTGCATATGTGAATGTAGTGTGTGCATTTATCTTTATTGAGACTCTTTTGGCTCCATAGTCTGACAGCAGCCAGTGCTCCACACAGAGATCTAATCTCACCATCATCCAGTCTGTTTGGAATAACGAAGAAAAAGAACAAACTGAGACAGATTTAATCCAGATTAACTGTGTCAATGTCTTCAAGACTTTCAAAAAGCGTTTGAATGTACTATTTTCTCTGTTTTTACTGCATTTTGTACTCATTTTATGAATAGTACATGGGGTTATGTATGTATTGCAGGGTCTAGTCAGCGTCAGAGTTCTATAATGAACTAGTATGGAGCAAAAATTAGTATCTTGTTATGGCTATAATCAGTTTATCCAACCACTTGATGTTGTTGTGCATTAACTTATATGTGTGCTAATCATAAATCATACAGCAAGGTGCTGCATCAAATCAGATGGTGTCAGACAGGATTTGTTTTCGAATGGTTATGGGATATTTAACCATATTTGCATGGTACTTTTGCTGTTTTGATCGGTTTCTGATGAGGGTTATACTGTATATGAATTATTTCCAGAAAAACAGAAAATAATTAACATTGTTTGAAAATTAAACCTTTATTGCTGCATTGATTTGAAATTTGGTCAGCAATTAGAAACAAACAAACAAACAAAACTATTTATTTACCAATTATAATGACATTGAGCAGTGAAGCAAATTTTGATCTCTCTTTTATTAGAAAAAAAAAAATCTGAACAACATGTTAATTCTTCTTTGATATTCACATCCTTTTTCTAATACATTTTATTCATCTGCCATCTGCCATCATGATATGTTGTAAAACACTATCAGACCTTCAGACATGCTAAGTTTACCCCAAACTGAAAATGCTGCAGACAATTGTTTAGACCGAAAGGCACTGGCTTTCATGCACACCAGGACAAAAATTAAACAAAAAATAACATACAAACAGAATAACTTTTTCATATCATACATATTACATTTATTTGACTGTATTTTCTACTGTGTTGATATTTAAACTAGAGGGGCAGATAAATGGGCGACTGCAGCAAGTCTCTTTTCCCATAAGTGTTGGCACCTACGTTGGTCGGCACGTAGACGGTGCCGATGGTGTTGCTGGATCGGATGAGAAAGTCTGCTAATCTCTGAGTCACGCAGGTGGCTGTGTTACAGTTCCGCTTTTCCATGTGATGACTGTGGGGAAGTTTAAAAGGATATTTTAGTCACATGCCTCAATAAATTAAAACACGCTGAAAGACTTTGTACTTGATGAAGCAATATTGCAAGAACAATAATAATATAAACACTTTAGAACTGACCAATTAAAATTCAAAGACCCCATAAAAAAAGTAAGAAAAGATCACATCACATTAAGAGGTCCTAATAACCTAATAACTTATTATTATTATTATTACTATTATTATTATTATTATCAACTCTAACTAATAAATGGCCATGGATCACTAGCATGATGTTTATTTAAACAAAGAACTTAGTCTGATACATTCACATGATTATTCACGTGACATGGCACAGCGGATTGTGTTCTTTCACATCAGCAGCCATTGAGCTTGCTGCTCAACATTCAAATACTTGGCTAGAGCTTGCTGCAGCAGTTGCAGCACACTTCAGAAACCCTCCACCTTCCCAGCTCCACCTGTATAGATCTGCTACGGGGTGATATAATTTATGTTATGTGTGGGAGTTTTTTCATATTGTTTTTTAATATGTTATACATGCAGCAGCATCATATATGATCACAGCAGCATGTCTGTGGATATATTTGGCAGTAGCAGATCTCGGTACTTGCTCTACCACAGCAACAGCAGCAGCATAGCAGATATATTCTGCCAAGACCAAACACATTAACATTGCCATGTATACTACCATGCTAAACTCTCAGAGAGTTGCCATGACAGAATTTGAATCTGAATTAGTATAATAAAATGTTTAATTTCAGTCTTTAATATATTCCACCTCAAAAACACAATTACAAATGGTTTAAAAGGCTTTGATGGTATTACTATTTAATAAAATGGCAACATCTTAAACTCTGAATCATAATTGACAATAATTTCGCATAAGTACCTGTTGACAGCAGGGAGGCCACTGGGAGGCCGTGGCCTTGTAAAACTCAGAAATGGATTGTCTGATAAATCTGTAACCAGCCATCCATCAGCTTCTTGCAAGTCATCTGGCTTTTCATTGAATGGCAGGGAGTACCTGTTGACAGGAAGAGGCCACAAAGCACCATCTCATCCAGAGCTGCTTAGAAAGTGCCACTTTCCCTGACAATGACAGTCTACTGAAGTGGAGATGTGCTGTAAGAGGACCATTTGTGCCCACTGATCATATCACTTACACTCACTTCTACACACTTGTTACAAGGATACCAAATAATCTGTTACATCATACAAACCTTAGGTGATCAAAAATAGTTATTGGATGTGTTTACATTAACATTAGCATAACCATTATATTATAAATTGGTTATATTGAACTAAAAATAAAATGAAATAACAATATATTTGAATACGTTAAATTACACCAGCAAAAGTCATATTTCACTAGTTCACGCTTACATATAATTAGCTGAGGTATGGTATGCGTATTTGGCGTGCTGTCCGGGGAAGGGCTTCGAGCTCGGGAATGGCCCGAACCTGGAGTATTTAAAGGTTAAATCAGAAAGAAATAGCCACACTTTTTCTTTTTTCTTTTTCTTTTTTTTTTTTTTTTTTACAGTATTTACAGTTACTGTCAATACTTAGACACTGTTTTATGACTAGGTTCCACATTTTTAATGATTGGTTAAATTTTTAACAATAATAAATATCACAATTGGAGGTATGGGAATTATTAAATTGCCATGTTTCATATGGGGTATATAGTGCCAAGATTTCACTTAAAACTAAATTTAAATTAAGGATGTACCAGTAGTTAATTTCTGGCTTATACAGGGAGAAAAGGGGGTAATTAATTGTAATGATAACTAATACATAGTTTAAATCATTATGTTTTCTTATTAAAAATATAATAACAAAAATGTTCACATTCTACAAATAAAATTTATACATTACTACTATTAAAATGTAAAATGTAAAATAAATAAACATTCATAAATATTTCACAGGAAAAATCTGCATTAACATGTATAGTTTCAAGTTTTGAATTAGAAAAATTAAGTCTCAGTAATAATAATAAATGATCAAACATAACCAAAACTTGTCTTAATTTTTAGCAAGATGTTTTTACACAAACACACACAGTTCTGCTGTAATTATGCACAGTATATTTATATTTATCATTTTTGAATGCATACGGTACAATGCTATTATCATGAAACAAATAATGCTGATTATATATACAGTACACACATACACTGTAAAAGAGTGATAACCAGAGACTGTTAGCTATTTCTCGCTATTTTAATAACTGAATATTAGCTTTGTTGGTATAAAATAATGGGTAAAGATTAAATCAGGGAAATTAAATAATGATTCAGACTTGAATAAAACCAGTTAGTTTGATATTACCATTGTTTTCAGTGTACTCAAACGAATCTATGATTAGATAGATAAGATATATTTAATATTTGAATTTATGTAACTCTAAATATTCAGTCATTCTTTCTTAATTAAAAAAAAAACATTAAAGAGTTCAAGAGACAATATGTTTTGTAAATATGTTTGTACAGTATTATATGTAAAAAACAATATGTTTGTCAGGTAACCTAAATGTGTCAGCCTATTATATCATCTGAATTAACTGATTCTAAATGAAAAATATTATCTAATTTGTCTGAATCAACCTAACTACATTAGGCTATACACAAATTAAAGTTTCTTATTTTAAGGGTTGAATCAGGGGCATCCTAAAATAATTATCAGAAATCAGATCAAAAATACACCCTAAAAAGGTACATTTTCACCTTTCACACTGTGTTAGAAGACTTGCCTGTTGTAAGGGACAGTGGAGACACACAGTAGCATCACAAATAAGATCAGTATCTGGGAGGGCAGCTTCAGATGATACATGGCAGAATACTTGTATTTATTCTTGTGCAAAAGAAGAAAAATAAAAGAGCGTTAACGCAAAATTCCATGTCAGAGTTAAAAAACAGTATTGTTTTTTTTTCTTTTTTTTTCTAACAATTCAGTATAGACAGCATTTATGATTACTTTAAAATGTTCAGCATTTAACATCAAAATTATTAAAATATTTCTATCATTATTATTTATTTTACTTTTAAACTAACAACAAATTCATATAAAGTAATGTCGATCCAAATGATTAACCAAAAATGTTCCAATATTTTATTGAAAAGGTACTCACTTACAGCGGTTTCAAACCAATGGACAGCAGCTCCTGAAGGTGCCGGCGTTGTCTCTGATTTTCATACAAACACTCACACACTCACTCCATCCCCTCTGTTATAGGCTCCTACCCTCGACCACTTGTGACATCATCGCACTCCTCCAAATATAGCCCTCCAATTCCAGCAGAGATTCGAGAGGAGGGTTAGCTTGAAGATTTCAAACTCACAGTGAAGGTCAAAAGCGGCATTGACGCTCATCATGACGTTTGTCGTGGACATCATTATCAACTGCCTATAATTCACAATGTTGCTGTAAAGCCTTCCTAATGGGGAGAAAAAGTATTTTCTTCATTTATGAGCACATTCTGCTTGTTTTAATTAATATTTTTGGAGAAAGTCAATGCTGTACCTGGAAAAGCTTCTTCAAAATTGTGTAGATGTCAGGGTCAGGCCTTGTTTTTCTTTGTATATTCTTTGTTCACTCAAAATGCTTTAAAAAGTGCCAGTATCTGTTCAGGTTTTTCTTTCTGGTAGCTCAATATGTTTCTGTTCCCAGAGATTCAGGAAGAAATGACTCACTCTTTATTTTAAATCAGAGAACAAAAAGAAGCTTTAACCAGAACCCACTGACATCCACAGGGGCATAAATGGATCACAATTGTAATTGTGTTATAACAGAATGGACAAAGTGGAAAACTTTACCCAACACAAAATGTATATATATATATATATATATATATATATATATATATATATATATATATATATATATATATATATATATATATATATATATATATATATATATATATATATATATAGTTTTTCAAATACAAGCCTTCATGCAGTTTTACAGAAAAAAAGAAAGATGGGTTTAGAATGACATGAAATGTTAATTATTGATGAAAATATATCACTTTTTTTTCTATTTTAAAGACATTTCCAATGACCAAATCTATTTTTTGTAGTTACTTGAAGTCGTAAAAAGAAAATTTTTTGTCCAACTACAAGGCTTTGTAAATGTACACACTAAAAGTTACAGTTTCTAAATCTTTTATTGTGCTTTTTTCATAAAAAAATTTCAAAGTTTGTTTGTACAACCAGTAGTTACTTACATTGATCCAACCATTAAAGAGGAGCACGGTTTTACTAGTGATTACTATTACCATTCTAAAATGACAAACATAACTCACACTGTTATCTAAAAGCATAATGTTCAGGCATTTATTTCATTTATTTTTTTCAGTGGTAGGACTATATCAGAAAACAGGCTTTAAAGAACTATTTGAATAATGTTTAACACTACTTTAAAAACATGTCCCCATTTTTCAAAATGCTTATAAACCATACAGAATGAGTTTTTTTTTTTTTTTGGAGAAAGTAAAAATGCACAAAGTTTCCTGTAAGGGTTAGGGTTAGGTGTAGGGTTGGTGTAGGGCCATAGAATATACAGTTTGTACAGTATAAAAACCATTACGTCTATCGGATGTCCCCACTTTTCACAAAAACAAACATGTGTGTGTGTGTGTGTGTGTGTGTGTGTGTGTGTGTGTGTGCGCTTCATGATATTTGTGACAAATGTTGAAATCAGTTTCATGCTTAAATTAACAAATATTGGTGTTAAAATCCCTAGAATTGTTATCATCATAAGCATCACCATCAACTAAATATTTGTTTTTTCTACAACCTATTGCATTCTACTGAAAAAAGTAACGAGTTAATAATTAAATGGACGTGAGATTGTTGAGTTTGTCATCATTACAAAAATGCATGGGTTATCATATTGATTTAAAGGTCAAGAATTAAACACCAACAGTTTTTCACTATATTCTGTCCTGTGGCACAGGTGGAATTTCAGCCAATGTATCAAGAGATGTATGTCACTCCATTCTCTCCACAGACAGGATCCCACTGAAAGTTGGGAGATTCACAGCCAGCACAGCAAGAGGATAGCCTGAACATCTATGGAGATGATAATATAATATAATATAATATAATATAATATAATATAATATAATATAATATAATATAATATAATATAATAATCTATTTAGTATTGTAACTTCTGTAAAATAATCCATCAAAGCAAGGTATGGTGCAACCAATGTGGTGACAGGAAAACAATGCCACTCTTGCAAGTTCCAGCAGATCCAGTCAGAGTTATTATCGTTAACCTAAAACATAAAAAAGTTACTTAAAAAAAAAAAAAAAACATTAACTGTAATAATAATAAAAAAAATATTAATATTAATATACTTATAATTCATATTAATTAATAGTAATTATATTTATGTAATTAATTATATTAATAGTAATATAATTAGCTAGTTGTTGTAGCAGCATATTTTATTTTAATTTGGTTTAATTTGAAGTTGGTTACTGATTCCCTAAGTACGATATCTGATGCTGTGTCATCAGCTGACACTATGGGGAACACAATGTGATGGTATCTCAAGTGTGTGTACAACCAAGCCAACTCCACTGGTTGCTTATAAACTCTGAGGACCTTAACCTCATGAGGCAACTGACAGGGTTGCTTAAGAAAGAAACAACTTGACTGTAAGGATCACCGTAAAGGTAAAAAAAAAAAAAAAAACTTCCATGGTTCAACTGGGGGACCCGATTAACCCTTCTCAAAAAATAAAATAAAAAAATTACTAGAAGTTACTCAGGCCTCAGCCATCTAGCCACACACGTGAAACAAGAGACTAGAAAAATGTCTCTGTAAAGAAACACCATAAACAGGCACACGCCCCCACTGCAAAGGACATGAAGCACATTACATCAGGGGTGTCAGATTCAGTTCCTGAAGGGCCACTGTCCTGTATAGTTTAGCTCAAATGCTAATTAAACACAGCTGAACCAGCTCATCAAGGTGTTCAGGATTACTAGAAGCTTCCAGATGGGTCTTTTGGAGTTGGTTGGAGGTACACTCTGCTAGATAGTGGCCCTCCAGGAGTGGAATTTGACACATATGCCTCAAAGAGCCAATCCTGCCGAAAGCCAAACTTGAAAGAACTCCAATACTGGACCAACCAGGCAGTGAATGACATTGTTTGCACCATGATGCAATGAGACACCACTCCAAAGCATACAATTTTCTTGTGAAGAGAGGATGAAAACAGAGAAGGGTCTACCTGTCTCGAACAGGAAGTCTGCTCCCACATTTAAACATCCTGGGATGCAAAACTATTCTCAGTGATTGCAGATTATTCTTTGATGACAGCACACCACAACTGGGACACCCTAAGTCAAGAACAATGTGTGTCTCAAAACAAGGATATGAAAGAAACTGTGCCAATGAGGGTAAAAGCCTTTGCTTTTAAGGCCGGGCATACACTGTGCGATTTTCATCCGATTTTGAGCCGAATTCTGACTCGTGCGACTCTTTTTTGGGTCGGGCCGAATTTCAGCATTTTCGTGCGTCGTTTGTCGTGCAGTGTTCGTGCAGTGTACAAGGGGAAACGAGAGGCGATAAGCCTCTCCCGACCGGCAATCGGTTGGTCGGATGGATTTCTGACATATTAAGAAATTTCTTAAATCTCAAATCTCTTGTGAGGTATCGCACTATTGAAGCAGGGCTACGAACCGATTTTCCGTGTTTCCCTCACTGCGCGTGCGTGAAACCAAAAATGAAACCATGGTGACACCTCACACAGCATGTAGTGTGGACTGATGTGATGGAGGGATAACTTGTGGAGTTATGGCAACTTATGGCAACAAGGCTGTGGTCTTGGGTGACGGGATGGGGGGCTTATGATATTGGACTTCGTAGCCTATTATAAAAGATAATGAATTTCAAACCTTAACAAAACACATTTTTATTCAAAGATCAACCGTCTGGCATTGCTCTTTAGTCTGGAACAAGAAACAGCAACATTAAAATCATGAACTCAAATGTCATTGTAAAAAAACCAAAAAAAAACAATGACTGTTTTAACAGTGCGTAAATCAGACCTTTCTGTAACACTTAACGTTAATAAGCTTAAACGAAAAAAACGAAATAATTGTGTAGCGGAGTATTTTTTGTACACAGTGCCGCGAACTGTCAATCACTCCTGTACGCGTGCATCACTGTCCTCCTCGCAGCTGCAGCAATCGTGAGCTTTGGCTTTACATCGCAAGCGATCTACCCGTACAGTGTGAGTTGGTACTTTGCCGAAATCGCACAGAAATCGCACAGAGTATGCCCGCCTTAAGCCATCACGGTATTTGGATCAGGCCTAGTGGAATCATGGTGGATAATGCTGTCTATGGAAGCATGTGGGTAGCAATATTCAATTTGAAATGTAATATGCAAAATGACAATGTAATATGTAAAATGGCAATGCATTTCTGTATTTACATTTACATTTTCCAATACATTTGTGAAACGTTTGGTGCAAAATGAAAATGAAAATTACATTTCATAATTTTCATTTGCCATTTCATACACTAGTTTTAATATGTAAAATGAATACTAATTTTAACGCTTTATAAGTTGCAAAATTAAAATGAAAATGTATTATAGAAATGATTAGATGTGTATAACATGTTCAAGCAAAAACTGTGGCAAAATTATCATTTAAAATACAATTTTTCTTAATTGCATTAATACTCACAGTCAAGACACTTATGATTGCATTTTCATTCAATGTCCCACAATGAATGTAGCAAAATTCTATGTGCACATTAAAAATGCATTCCGAGTCGATCACGTCTCCGCCCCCTCGCACCATGTCAATCAATGCGTGAACAAGGCGGGGCTTGCAGAAGGTCAAGAGACTCAATACTCAAGAAGAGGTTTCAAGTGATAAAACATGGACAAGACAGTTGGTCCGTGTACTTTTTGATAATTTCGGTTAATGGCTTCAATATTTCTGTCACGATCATTAGATGGAGTGCCCATGAACTTCAGTAGAGGGCACTCCAATCAGGACCATTCCACGTCAACCACCAGATGTCACTCGGACTCTAGCACCTCTCATCTGTTGCACCACACCCGAACTACATTCCCCATGAGTCACTGCATCACAATCACCCTGCCACACCTGCACATCATTCATCAGCCAGTTTCCTTGCCACACCTGCACCTCATTTACACACACTTAAAAGCAGCACACTCACTCCCACTCTCTGCGAAGTCTTGTTTAGCCAGTCTGAAATTTTGAGCGTTTTCCTTCTGTACCTGACCTTTGGATTGTTTATACATATTGATTGTTTATATATATATATATATATATATATATATATATATATATATATATATATATATATATATATATATATATATAATTTAACAGGCTCTCTTGCAAGTTGCAGCAGCACAAATTATGTGCCCAGCTACATCTGATTCAAATATGATGCTAATTAACAGTGAGTGTTGGTTTCAGACATTACAGTGCTTCACTCGCACTGACTCTTATTCTGTCTGAAAGAATGAAAAGACCAAGCTGAAGGTGGAGCGATTCGACCAATCAGATGAAAGTTCCCACAAGTGCAAATTAAATATTGAAGCCATAAAAAAAAAAAACATTTTTTTATTAAACTATATTCTGTTTATCAATCCTGTTTCTCTTAGATACCTCATTAAAGCACTATAAATCCTTGTCTCTTTTTGTCCGTTTTGAAATATACTATTTACTATAAAACGTACATGGACCAACTGTCTTGTCCAGGTTCTCTCACTTGAATCCTCTTCTTGAGTATTGACCTTCTGCAAGCCCCACCTTGTTCACGCAGTGATGGATGTGGCGCGAGGGGGCGGAGACGTGATAGCTGGGAATGAATTTTGCTACATTCATTGCAGGACATTGAATGAAAATGCAATTGTAAGTGTCTTAACTGTGAGTGTTATACATATCTAATAATTTCTGTAATACATTTTCATTTTAATTTTGCAACTTATAAAGCGTTAAAATTAGTATTAATTTTACATATTAAAACTAGTGTCTGAAATAGCAAATGAAAATTATGAAATTTAATTGTCATTTTCATTTTGCACCAAACGTTGGACAAATGTATTGGAAAATGTAAATGTAAATGCAAATACAGAAATGCATTGCCATTTTACATTTTGCAATGTAATTTTGCATATTACATTCCAAATTGAATATTGCTACCTATATGCTTCCATAGGCTGTCATCTTACTTATCTGACAGTCCTCAGTTTGTAACAGTGAATGAAGAGATATCATATCTATTGCAAGAACAGTACTGAGTCCCACCGCTGCTTTGCAAAATTTACCCTTGGGATATCTCATCAGGAAACGTGCTAGCTTTCATTATTATACTGATGATACTCATGTCTATATTTCTTTGTGTCTCTATTAAACATACTAATTCATAGTTAAAAATATAAAAGTAAAATATGTAAAAAAAAATATCTAAATTGTGACCTATGCACTCAAAGTCAAATTCAAAAACTTTAGTTTATTGTATTGCTTTACTGGGTGGTTGTTCTGCACATTTAATAAACAAATTCCAACTGGTCCAAAATCCAGCAACTAGAGTTCTTACTAGAACCAGGAAGTATGAACATATTAGCTCACTTCTGTCAACTCTGCACTGGCTCCCTATTGAAAATCGTATACATTTTTAAATCTTGCTAATTACTTATATATTGTTGACTGTAGAGGAAGTGACAGTACATCCGTCTAGTGGCAAATTGTAATCTACGGGATTCTGTGTACTGTTTTTGGTCCAATAAGTAATATCTCTGTCTTATCCTAATTTAATAGCAGAAAATTTTTGGGCATCCAATCTTTTACATTTTTAACACACTCTGTTAGCTTAGATAATTTAGAAGCTTAATCTGGTCTCATTGAGATATATAGTTGAGTATGATCAGCATAACAGTGGAAACTAATCCAGTATTTTCTAATAGTATTAGCAAGCGACAACATGTATATTGAAAATAGATGAGGACCTAGGACAGATCCTTGTGGCACTCTATATTTTACTGGTGATAAATGAGATGACTCCCCATTTAAATAAACAAAATGGTAGCGATCGGACAGGTAGGATCTAAACCATCTTAAAGCCTGCCCTTGAATACCTGTATAGTTTTGTAATCGATCAAAGAGTATGTCATGATCTATGGTGTAAAACACAGCACTAAGATCAAGTAAAACTAGCAATGAGATGCAGTCTTGATCTGACGCAAGAATAAAGTAATTTGTCATTTTAACCAGTGCAGTTTCTGTGCTATGGTGAGGCCTGAAACCTGACTGAAAATCTTCATATAGATCTTACGTAGAGATAACGTCTCGGTTACGCATGGTAACCCTCGTTCCCTGAAGGAGGGAACGGAGACGCCACGTCGGTGACCGACAAATATGGGATATCGCTTCGATAGACCAATCTACTTCGAGTGTAAACTAAACTAGCCAATGCACATTGGCATGCAATTATTGCATCCAGCAGCCACTGATCACTGTGTGAGTATAAGAGGGCAGCAGGTGCAATTGTAGCATCTATAAGTGCTGCAATTATAAATCAGAATATTATACCAGTATCAGAAGGTTCTAGTTTGGCTCAAGGAGGAAAAGGTAAAGTTCAATGATACACAGAGTCAAGGCTGCAGTGCAATTGTGAATTGTATTACATGTAGACAGTGCTTTAAGTGGCCCAAAAGAGGTGCCGGTACTCTATTATAGCCTATTTTATTAACTGGGGGGGGGGGGGGGGAGGGGGGCTGTGGTCTTGGGTGACGGGATGGGGGGCTTATGATATTAGACTTCGTAGCCTATTATAAAAGATAATGAATTTCAAACCTTAACAAAACACATTTTTATTCAAAGATCAACCGTCTGGCATTGCTCTTTAGTCTGGAACAAGAAACAGCAACATTAAAATCATGAACTCAAATGTCATTGTAAAAAAAAAAAAAAAAAACAATGACTGTTGTAACAGTGCGTAAATCAGACCTTTCTGTAACACTTAACGTTAATAAGCTTAAACGAAAAAAACGAAATAATTGTGTAGCTGAGTATTTTTTGTACACAGTGCCGCGAACTGTCAATCACTCCTGTACGCGTGCATCACTGTCCTCCTCGCAGCTGCAGCAACTTGCGCTCTCTTCATCAAGCTTTAAAACAAAAAGGGGACAAAAATATCATATTGTCTTTGTGCATAGGCTATAGATTAATTAGATAAATGAATATCTAAATTTGTGATATTGCGGGGGCTGGCTGCAGGACGACTCAACCTCCGCGGACAGTTTTTAATGTTTATCAGACAATAAATACTCAAGATTTTGCTTTAGTATAATTTTCGGGACAATTAGGGCTAGATTCGGGAGTCGGGACAACAGTTTAGATTTCGGGGCTGTCCCGAATTTTTCGGGACGTCTGGTCACCCTACCTGAAAGAGCTGCATTACTTCATTAGCTTGAGTCTGACCTGCAGTGATATCATT
The DNA here is from genome assembly GCF_023724105.1 of Carassius gibelio. NCBI lineage: Eukaryota > Metazoa > Chordata > Actinopteri > Cypriniformes > Cyprinidae > Carassius > Carassius gibelio. The sequence continues at coordinate 20,097,976 of NC_068374.1, forward strand.
CAGACATGGTGAGGTGTCAGTCAGCGAGTTTAACACACTTTCTCCGGCCACGTTGAGTTGTTGACTCTTAACAGTGGGAAAAGCGCCACATGCGCTATTCTCTTGTATAACTTGAGGGTGAATGGGTAATTGGGTAATGTACTTTCTGCTCTTTGGGTAATGTACTTTCTGCTCTTAGTGGGATGAATTATGAAGCTTGCATTAAATCGGCAGTGCAGATAAAAGATTAAATCCTCTATTAAAACAGATGTCCAAATGAGCGTACCGGTACGCTAAAAGCACGTTCTGGGCACACGGAGAGGTGGCGGTACGCTCAAGAGCTATATTTGGAAGTGGCGGTACTGAGTACCGGTTCGTACAGGCCCACTTAAAGCACTGCATATAGAACAACAAGTATTTACAATATTTACACGTGCACATAGGAAGTATCCAGTTCAAATTGATTAATGAACATACAACAATTCAGCATTTGGTAAAGCATAATAACAAAAAAAGGTGCATAAAGCCACAGCAGTTCACAACACACAGCCCTCAAGACAGGCAGAGTCCAAGGGGTCCATAATGGAACAGTTCATAAGCTCAGTAATGATGTATAGAGAATCCCCAAAAGGTGTGTGCAAATGTCTCTAAGGGTGTGTGTGCAGGTGTATCAATTAACAGCTGCAGCACCTCCTACCACGCTGATAGATGAATGCATCCCAAAGCATCAGTTTTTGGGCCTAGTGGCTCGCCATCAATGCACAGAACCTGGCCTGTATGAAACGGGACCAATTAATACATCACTCTGGTTCCAAGCATCTCAACTATTAATCACCATAACCATAATACAATAAAGTCATCATATTATCATAATCTCAATTAATTTGTTCCATGTACATTCTTCAAATTAAATACTGCATATATCAATATAAATAATTTAACAATCAACAAGAGTACTCTTATAAATAGACAATACCAATACATATCATCAAAATGCATTTCAGAATCAAAAAGGGTAGTTGACAACTTCATAATACAACAATATTAAGCTTAATGTATAACTCAGTTAAATAGGCACTATATATATATATATACATACACAGTCAGACTCAGTATAATTAAAGTACAGCCAGCGCCAGTACCGGCTATCCGATCCATATACACATACAATACACTATTAGCACCGTATAACAATGACAACTCACCAGTTCCTGTGTCATTAAGTCACTCAACAGCAGTCAAAAAGATAAGGGCAATCTAAAAGGTTGACATACATAATTTAAACCAGGAGTTAAATTAATGAAATGTTTTACCGACTAAATGCCCACCTGCAGCAGCTCAACACACCAACTCCCGCACACACACACCAAACAACAGCATATTTAAAGGGAAATGACGCAACCCCTCGGTTTCAAGTCTCGCGACACTTTGCGAAGTCCCGCGACACCACGCGAACACAGAGGGAACCGCAAATAAGGAGAATACACGTGGCAAGGTATATGGGTTACACCCTCCCCCCCTAAATCATGCACGTCCCCGTCACATAGAAACTGCAACTATTATGGTCTAGGGATGGAGTCAGTTGCTGCAGCTTGACTAAGAGCCTCTGTATAAACATTAGCCAAACTATGAAAAAGGGTTTGCACGACTGAAATTAATGGGTTGCCCAATACTGCATATTGAAGTCGTTGAAGGGGTTGACGCTGCCAACCTGAACGCCTGGGTACTACATCAGATCCAACTATATCTGGGGGCAGTAGCAGAACTATGAACATCAAAACCCACAATTGAATCAGATTGGACTGGCTCATGATCTTCAGCTTCAGGCACATTAACAATTATCTCTTCCACAGGACTTTCCAATTCTCCTCCCACAAGTAGCTCCATCTCTCTCATATTATGTTCCTCTACTGGGTCAGGCAAAAAATTTCCAGGCTCTCCTAACTCTCTCTAACTCTTCCACAGGATTTCCTACCTCACAGCTTAACATAACTGAGTCTTCACCAATAATTGGACAAGACTCTTCAGCTTCAGGTAAGTGGGTTTCAAATGAAACTGCAAGTGAAGGTCCTGTTGCAGGACTTCCTGGCAATGGTAAAACAGAATCAGTGTCACTTGGGGCTGTCAGTGAGGCAGACCCCACAATGTCATGGATCGTTGTATCATGTTCAACTCCACTCGCTCTTTCCACACTAAACTTCATTGGAATCTGGGGAAAACTCCCAAAGATGGTAAGTTCAGCATGCGCAGTATCCCCATCCTCAAAGAAATCAACTTGGTCAGTACGGTTGCGACTCTGGCTACGAGTATGGGGTTTTTGAGAAATAGGATCTTCTGAGAAATCCTCTGTAACCGAAGCTGATAAGAAGCCACAGGGCAAGAGCAGATCACGATGGAGCGTACGGGTAGGTCCCTCCCTAGTCTCTGGTCTCACAATGTAAACTGGAAGATCCCCTGCACGTTTTACAACCACATACACCTCTTGTTCCCACTTGTCTTCGAGCTTGTGTTTTCCTCGGATTCTAACATTCCGAACAAGGACTCGGTCCCCAACATCCAAGCTTGCAGGTTTTACACATTGATCGAACCGACTTTTGTTCCTTTTAGCTGATTTCTGAGCATTCTGGCATGTAAGCTTATAGCTCTCCTCGAGACGTGATCTTAAATCCTTCACATCCTGGGAGTGTGAGGGAGATGGAGAGTTACATACTGGCAACCCAAAAGCCAAGTCAACTGGGAGTCGTGGGGATCGTCCAAACAGGAGTTCATAAGGTGTGAACCCGGTTACCTCATTCCGCGTACAGTTATACGCATGGACAAGAGGTTTAACGTACTCCCTCCACTTAGCCTTCTGCTTGTTCTCGAGAGTTCCCAGCATGTTTAACAGTGTCCGGTTAAAGCGCTCAACAGGGTTGCCCCTGGGATGGTATGGAGTGGTCCGAGTTTTCTTGATGCCAGCTACATCGCAGAGCTCTTTAATCAGCTTAGACTCAAAGTCTGGACCTTGGTCAGAATGTAAACGTTCTGGAATGCCATAGCAAACCATAAAATCGTTCCACAGACACTTTGCCACAGTTTTAGCCTTCTGGTTTGCAGTTGGAATAGCGACTGCAAATTTAGTGAAGTGATCAGTAAGCACCAAGATGTTCTTAGTGTTGCTGCTGTCCGGCTCAAGCGTTAGAAAATCCAAACATACTAATTCCAAAGGACGACTGGTTTGAATATTTACTAAAGGAGCTGCCTTATCAGGAGGAGTCTTACGTCTTATACAACAACCACAGGTCTTAATAAAGTTCTCAACATAAGTAGCCATTTTTGGCCAAAAGAATCGCTGCCGCACCAAATCCAGAGTTCGCTCTATACCCATGTGCCCCATATCACTATGGAGATTCTTCAACACTACGGAACGCAACACTGGAGGCAGAACAAGCTGAAGGGTAAGTTTATCTTCGTCCTGTCTTCTCCTGTATAAAACTCCATCTTCCAGCTCCAACCGATTCCACTCCCGTAACAACAATGGAAGCTCAGGAAGTTCCTCTCTGACAACGGAAGAAACCTTTTCCCCTGTCTCAAGCTGGTAAATGACTTCTCGAATTGCTGGGTCAGCACACTGCTCTTCTCTTAAGTCAGCATGGTTAAAAGGAGAAATGACAGGAAGGCCATGTGACTCTTCCTCAGCAAAACAGAAAGAGACTCAACTAAGGTCACATCAGATTGAGTATAATCAGCAGGATGGCATGATCTAACAAGGCTGCTCTGACATATAGCGACCACAATGTCGGGGTCAATTTCGACAGCTTCACCAGGGTCACACAGTTGCTCTGCTAGGCGGTTCACAAGGTCCCGTTCTTCACAGCTTGAAGCCTTATGGGACACTTCATTGTAACGTCTAGACAGAGCATCGGCATCAAAGTTGTGTCTGCCAGCTCGGTACTGCATCTTGAAGGAATAAGTTGATAATGCAGCTAGCCACCGGTGACTTGTGGCATCCAATTTTGCTGAGGTCAAAACGTACGTAATAGGGTTGTTGTCTGTAATAACTGTAAAGTTAGCACCATAAAGATAATCATGGAATTTCTCTGTAACACTCCATTTTAAGGCCAGAAACTCAAGTTTGTGTGCCGGATATCGAGACTCACTCTGAGATAGGCCTCGGCTGGCATAAGCAATTACCCAGAGTTGATCATCCTGTTCTTGGTATAGAACGGCTCCCAATCCAATTATGCTAGCGTCGGTGTGAAGGATGTAAGGCAACTTTGGATTGGCGAACCCAAGGACAGGACAGATGTTAGCTTAGAAATGATTGTGTCAAAAGCAGCCTGGCAATCAAGCGTCCATCTCTCCCCAAAGGACTGCTTTGGATCCAAGAACTTTCCAGCAGGCCTTTTATCTTTGATAGACTGACGAAGGGGTGCATAGCCTCTCGTAAGGACATTAAGGGGTTTTACTATGGTGGCGTAATTTTTGATGAACCTCCGATAATATCCATCAAATCCTAGAAAGGACCGTAGTTCTTTAAGATTTCGGGGGACTGGCCAGGATTTGAGAGCAGATATTTTTTCAGGGTCCGTTTCAACCCCCATCTCAGATACAACATGTCCAAGGTAACGTACACTGGACTGGAAAAATTTCCATTTTTCAGGAGACAGCTTCAAGCCATATTCCTTCAGGCGGGTAAGTACTCTGAATAGGCGCTTCTCATGCTCCTCTAAGGTGTCAGAGAAAATAATGATGTCATCTGGAAATACAAGGACTTCCTTGAGATTCAGGTCACCCATACACTTCTCCATAAGTCTCTGGAATGTACTTGGAGCATTCGTAACACCTTGCGGCATCCGATTCCATTCCCAGAACCCCAACGGTGTCACAAATGCAGTTTTAGCCTTATCAGCTTCACTCATTTGAATCTGGTAATATCCAGATTTTAGATCCAGAACCGTAAACCATCTGGAGCCCGTTAATGCTGAAAACGACTCTTCAAGGTTCGGCAGGGCATAGGCATCTTTCACAGTTTGTAAATTTAATTTACGGTAGTCAATGCACAACCTAACATCACCATTCCGCTTCCGGACCACCACAATTGGGGATGCAAATTATGACTCAGACTCTCGGATGATGTCAGCTTCAAGCAGATCCCGCAAATGGCTTCGAACAGCTTCAATGTCATGGGGATGGATCGGCCTAGCTCGAAGCTTGAAAGAGGTTTCATCGTGGAGCTTGATATGGTGTTTTACCTGGTCTGTACAGCCGAAATCAAGATCATGGTGAGAAAACACTTCAGGCATTTGGTTGAGCTTAGATGTTACTCGCTCCTTCCATTCAGTTGGGATAACCGATTCACCAAAATTTAACTCCAAAGTGCTTCTTTGGGAACATTCTGGAACTAGAGGAGTGTTTACAGTGTGCTGAGCCATGATGATAGGTGACGAACCAATATCAGCAATTACGGTCATTGGCGGAATAAGAATATCCTGTTCAGACTCGTTCATAACGAGAACAGGAACCTTATAGGGAGCATGAGTTGGGAATGTGATGACACAACTCTGGACACATAGCCCGCCAGGGAGGGGGGATATAGGATGTTCAATCACAGCCCATTGAACTGTAGTTGGACTGTCTATTCTGGCAGAGCCTTCTAGAACAATGGTTTGACCAGAAGGGATCAGTACTGATGTCTGACTCAACAACTTCACGGATCCTACTCGACCCAGCTGGCTTTGTTGGTGCTTCAGTTGTAGGAGCTTTAAGACTGCACTGTACCCTTTAGCCGTAGGTTGAAAATTAGAGATATCACTGCTGGTATATCGCTCATATAAAGGCTCCTGAGTATTCATGCCAATAAGCACCATTGAAAAACCCTCAGGATGACCATTGGGTACAATCAAGGCAAGAGTCTGTACATCAAATTCCTCTCCCAAGAACTCTTTATGAAAACCTTTCATACCTACATACCCCAGGTATGGTACTGACTGACCGGCGGCACCTTCTACCTGGAGTAAGTCGTAAAGTGGCTTCACAGGGTGATCGCTGAGACTCTGATTGTACAAAGAGACTGGAATTGTGGTGACCTGTGAACCTGTATCCAAAAGGCAAGGGTAGTTCTGTCCAGCAATTTGGACAACTGCAGAACATTTTGAACCCACCAAACCCTTTGGAAGTTGTATGGTTACATTCTTTATCTTGGACTGTGATAATTCTGCACACTTGACAATCTTTTTTTCCTTTGGACAGATGTGGTCCCCTCTGGCCCCTGTCTGTCCCACAACAGTGACCGAACTTAGTTTAAATGAGCGGATTTGGAAGCGTTTTGTTGGTTGCTATTGAACTGTTTCTTTTTACGAGCAACCAGGGTAGAATTTGGTTCATTCTCACACTGGGGACGGATGTGACCATCCTCACCACACCGAAAGCAATAACCAGGTTTTGCCGGAGTAAGTGGGGAGCGATGAGGCTGCTGATTAGTGGCCCTGGCATGTTGCTTACTATAGGTGGAAGTCTTAAGAATAGGGCTGGTCCTTGACGGCCTGGCCGTTAGCATGGCTAACTGTCGCTGGACGTCAGCTAGTTGTTGAGCCAGTTGCTGGGTGATGTTAACCAAAGCAGTAACTGCAGTCCCATCTTCAGGGTTAACACGAGCAAACTGGGCATGAGATGTAGCTTTCTGTCGTGTAGACCCGAGATATTGCTTCATTCCCTGAGCTTTTGCTGCCTCTCGGTCCTCTTCAGTGCGCAAGAGGAGCAGCAGTTCAGCAAAAGTGGGTGGACATATCTTCTTTTGTTTTAGCTGGAGCTCAGCAATCAAAGAATTGTCCCAGCATCCACGACAAAACTGGTTCAACAAATGCCGATTTACTTCAGACCCTATGACTCCACCCCTTTTCATGGCAGAATTCAGGACAACCCGGAGCCGTTGGAGGTAGGCAGATGGTTTCTCGCCGGTATCCTGAAATGTATCCATGAATCTAGCAAACAGTTCGTCCCCATATTGAACAGTAGCATATGCAGAGTCAAGAGTGTCTAAATACACTATAGGTTACGTGCTGGTACTCAATTGCTTGATCATGTCTGCTGCTGGAGGAAGGAGGCTCTCCACTATGCTCCTAGAGCGATGGAGGTCGGACACAGATGGATCCTTCAACAAAAGCTCTACTCCCGACCGCCAGGTGTCATATTCAGCCACATGAGTTTGTCTGGGAACCTGACCTGAGAAAACTCTGAGCCTCTGATGATGTACTGCACTCTCCTCGTTCTTCACAATGTGCTCTACTACGTAGCGCTGAACCTCAGGTGGATGGACATCAATGCTGGAAGTTGAATGTCTCATACCTGGCTGCCTAGGTTTAGCTGGGTCACTGCAGGGCTCAGTGACAGACCTGGGAGCAGCAGTGTCCACAAGAGGAACAGGACTGGCTGATGGAGACTGAGTTGATTGCTTCACTGATGGCTCTGGCAGCGTAGGCGACCCAGTTACTGATGGATCTTCCACATGAGGCGCAGGGCAGAGCTCAGAAACCGAAAGTCCAATCTGAGACATCGTTGTTTTTGAGTACTTCTGTGTAGTCAACTCCAGATAATTTGGCTAAATTATTCAAATCTGACAAATACAACATAGTTTTAGCTTTAGCAAAGTGATCTGTACAAACAGAAGATAACTCCAAAATATAACATGTATGTGTCTTTTTAGACGAGACCCATGTGTATGGCAAAATGGGACGCAACGATTCCAAAGTTGCACCGGTAGTAAATTCAACCACAAGCACACCATCATACCCCGATTCGGTCTCAGAAATGTCCTCAATTTTATCAACTGACCCATATTTGCTTAAAAATCTCAATAACTTCATTACTCCCTGGTTCAGTTATGCCCTCCAACAACACAGCATTGGGTATTTTAATACCACGCTTCAAAAACACATCCATTATTCTTACTGAACTGCAATATAACCCAAATAAATAACTCCAATGCACATTAAACTTACCAATTCCTCCTGGCTGGCTCGCTAAAGTTATGTAGCATCTGTAAGTGCTGCAATTATAAATCAGAATATTGTACCAGTATCAGAAGGTTCTAGTTTGGCTCAAGGAGGAAAAGGTAAAGTTCAATGATACACAGAGTCAAGGCTGCAGTGCAATTGTGAATTGTATTACATATAGAACAACAAGTATTTACAATATTTACACGTGCACATAGGAAGTATCCAGTTCAAATTGATTAATGAACATACAACAATTCAGCATTTGGTAAAGCATAATAACAAAAAAAGGTGCATAAAGCCACAGCAGTTCACAACACACAGCCCTCAAGACAGGCAGAGTCCAAGGGGTCCACAATGGAACAGTTCATAAGCTCAGTATTGATGTATAGAGAATCCTCAAAAGGTGTGTGCAAATGTCTCTAAGGGTGTGTGTGCAGGTGTATCAATTAACAGCTGCAGCACCTCCTACCACGCCGATAGATGAATGCATCCCAAAGCATCAGTTTTTGGGCCTAGTGGCTCGCCATCAATGCACAGAACCTGGCCTGTACGAAACGGGACCAATTAATACATCACTCTAGTTCCAAGCATCTCAACTATTAATCACCATAACCATAATACAATAAAGTCATCATATTATCATAATCTCAATTAATTTGTTCCATGTACATTCTTCAAATTAAATACTGCATATATCAATATAAATAATTTAACAATCAACAAGAGTACTTTTATAAATAGACAATACCAATACATATCATCAAAATGCATTTCAGAATCAAAAAGGGTAGTTGACAATTTCATAATACAACAATATTAAGCTTAATGTATAACTCAATTAAATAGGCACTATATATATATATATATATATATATATATATATATATATATATATATACATACACAGTCAGACTCAGTATAATTAAAGTACAGCCAGCGCCAGCACCGGCTATCCGATCCATATACACATACAATACACTATTAGCACCGTATAACAATGACAACTCACCAGTTCCTGTGTCATTAAGTCACTCAACAGCAGTCAAAAAGGTAAGGCAATCTAAAAGGTTGACATACATATTTTAAACCAGGAGTTAAATTAATGAAATGTTTTACTGACTAAATGCCCACCTGCAGCAGCTCAACACACCAACTCCTGCACACACACACCAAACAACAGCGCACGGCCATATTTAAAGGGAAATGAGCTGGGTTACACAATACATACCAGTTTTTCGCTGAGGAGCTGAGCCGGGGACCCGGCAGCTCAGCGGCGGTACAGCAACCATGGCGACGGGACGTGGCGTCTCCGTTCCCTCCTTTAGGAAACGAGGGTTACCATACGTACCGAGATGTTCCCTTTCAGTCGCTCACTCTCGACGCCACATCGGTGACATATAGCATCTGTTTAGGAGTATAAGGAGAAATTTAAGGTGATTAAAACCCTCTTGGGAAGGCAGAAGTCTGCCGGGGAAACACGGGCTATAAGGCTATACCATGGACTATACACATACGAGTACCGCTTAGGTCTCAATATGGAACCCACCCTTCCATGGTTCTCAAGGATTCATCATGAAGGTCTGGCGCCATACGTTCCGCCGCGTCCAGCTGCTTGGAGGATGGAGGATCTCAACAAGGTCTACAGTACAGACACTCTGGAGTGGTTTAAGCAAGCCGACACTAACCGGGGCCTCTCAGTGCCACTACCCGTTTGAGGTGAGAACACAGGATATAGAACCTAGCAAACGTGTTAGGGGTCGCCCAACCCGCAGCTCTACAGATATCTGTCAGCGAGCGCCCAGGAGGATGCAACACTTCTAGTTGAGTGAGCTCGTAACCTGAACGGGCAGGGCACACCCCGAGCCTGATAAGCCAGTGTTATGGCATCCACAATCCAGTGGGCCATTCTCTGCTTAGAGACGGCACTCCCCTTCTCCTGGCCTCCATAACAGACAAAGAACTGGTCTGAGGTCCTGAAGCTTTGTGTCCGGTCTACATAGCACCTTAATGCTCGGATGGGACAAAGCACAGCGAGGGCTGGGTCTGCCTTCTCCAGGGGCAGCGCTTGCAGTTTCACCACTTGGTCTTTGAAGGATGTAGTGGGAACCTTGGGCACGTAGCCAGGCCGGAGCCTCAGGGTTACTTGGGAGTCAGCCGGCCCGAACTCTAGGCACGAATCGTCGGCCGACAGCCTTCGCTCCAACCCTTGCTGCAGAAAGGATAGCACGACTGCAATCGGGCATCTTCGGGGGTCTTCTCGGCGAGAAGAACATCACTCAACGAACAGGTTCCACTTCAAGGCATAAGCGTGTCTCGTAGACGGTGCTCTTGCCGAACGATGGTGTTCACTACCTCTTGAGATAGGTCAACTAGAACCTCTGCCACAACCAGACATGGAGTTTCCAAAGGTCTGGACGCGGGTGCCAAATGGTGCCCCGTCTCTTAGTCAGTAAATCCCTCCTCAGAGGAACCGACCCAAGGAGGGGCTGTCGAGAGGAGCACTAGTTCGGGGAACCAGGTCTGAGTAGGCCAATACGGCACTACTAGCAAGACTTGCTCCTTGTCCTCTCGGACTTTGCACAATGATAGTGTGAGAAGGCTCACTGGGGGAAACGCATACTTGTGCGGCCAGCTGTGTGCCAGTGCGTCCGTGCCGAGAGTTCCCTCGGTCAGGGAGTAGGACAACTGGCAGTGAGAGGTCTCTGGAGCAGCAAACAGGTCTACCTGAGCGGCTCTGAACCGCCTCCAAATCAGCTGGACTGTCAGGGGATGGAGTCGCCAGGACGGGAGGGGCAGCCTGCCTGCACCCAGCCCCACGGCACCACTTGGAGGCTGCTGCAGATGTGACTCGTGAGCGGGGGCGGATGCATGGGGCTTCATCAGTTATTCATTTTCTCATCAACATAAAAAACTGAGATTTCCAAGCATGCATAACCATCGATGTAGGATATTCTCAGAGAGCAGATGCTGAGGTGATACGTGAGTTACAGCTGTATCATACGTCACCTGTCAAGAGGGGGAAATAATAATAATGATAATAATAATAATAATAATAATAATAATAATGATAATAATAATAATAATAATAATAATAATAATAATAATAATGTATTAAGGTGTAAGGTGTAAGTATCCCAATAGTTAAATGTGTTTCTAAACGTGTTTCAGTTAGTATATTTTAAAGTACATTTTAAGAACTTGGGACTGCAAAATTACCTGCAATAAAATTCAGCTATTATTATTTCACATATGTTTTATTAAGTTTTACAGAACACAAACAATCATCAGTCTCCATTCAGTCCCATTTTTAAAGTATGAACAGTAATTGAGTTACATTACAGAATCAATAGTGTGACTCACTGGTATAAGTGCTCATCTAATGGGTGAACCTCTGCCTTCATTTCTCACTGCAGTTCATCATATCTCTACTCACTCATTTCAAAGCCACCGTCGATGATACAAGCAGAGCTTTGAATCACAAACTGCCCCTTGATCTGAGTGATGGTGCTTTTGGTTTAATCCTTGTCAGCAATTTATATAAATAACATAAGGCAAGTACACAAATAAAGAGCTGTCCACAAACAAGGACAGAAGATAGATTGAGTTTTATTGTATCTATTTTTTTTATTATTATTATTATTTTTATATTAAACAACAAAGCATAGGCCTATTCAGAACAGGATTTTTCCTGCATACTTCACACTACAAACTGGGACAAACGGTGTCATGGTGAACTACTGCATGAGAAAGATCTGAAAAATCATTAGACAAACTCTTGGAGCATGATCACAAGAAAGAATCTGGAACTGGAGCACCAATTCTTATAAGTAGTTCCCTTTCAGTCGGTCACTCTAAAAGCAACGTTGGTGACAGACGTAAAATGAGATATCGCTTTGATAGACCAATCTACTTCGAGTGTAAACTAAATGAGCCAATGCACATTGGCATGCAATTATTGCATCCAGCTACCACTGATCACAGCATGAGTTTAAGAAGGCAGCAGGTGCAATGCATACCAGTTTTTTGCTTCGGAGCCGAGCGTTTGTATCGCTCTGGTCAACTGTGTCTGCTGTGAACTACAAGTTCAGCACGCTCTCGGAAACTTCGTGTGTTGGTGAGATGGCCCTTCAGCGGCGGTCGTTCCTGTGTCGAGTGGATTGCACACCCGGTTCCTTCCCGTGATTCCTTCCCTTGCCTGTTGGCACTTGTCTGGTCTGACTGGCAGTGCCTATGCGGCTTGCGGGGAAGCTGCTTCCGCCTTACACGCCATGGCGTTACTGCAGGTGCACCAGGCTAAAGCACTAAAGGACCTGCACGAGGGTGGTCACGACCCAGAAGTTCTAAAGGAACTCCGAACCGCCACTGACCTCACGCTCCGAGCGATTAAGGTCACCGCGAGTTCCCTGGGTCATGCGATGTCCACACTTGTGGTCCAGGAGCACCAAATCTGGCTGTGTCTGGCAGACATCAGGGACACCGACAAGGTCCGGTTCCTCAATGCCCCTGTGTCCCAGACCGGCCTCTTCAGCGACGCAGTCAAGAGCTTTCCAGCAGTTCTCAGCTGCCCAGAAGCAGACATCTGCAGTCGTGCCGTAGCTGGGCGCAGGCAGGGTGCCCCTCCCGTCCTGGCCCCCTTCACACCTGGCAGTGAACCGAAGAGCAAGAGGCCCCGGGACGGGTGACCCAGAGAGAGGTAGCTGCTTTCTGGGGGATGGTGAAGGCACCTCTCCCTCTCCTGGAGGAGGGCCAGGTGGAAAATCTGGAAATCTCAACGAGAGAGTAGTTTTCTTCCTTTCTGGGTCCCAGGAGAGTTGCGGATGGCCAAGCACCAGACCTCCTCCTTTGCCAGATGGCTGCAGTGGGCGTTCAAGAGTGTCAACAAAGGCCCCACTCACGCACCCTCTGCCAACCTGTGGAACCAGGTGAGCCCTGAACCCCACACTCGCACCACACTCTGGCCTGCTCACAAGCCGCCCAAGTTGTGTCTCAGTGAGCACAGGGATTTGGTGCTCCGGCACTTAAGCCTGTTTGAGACTTGTTGGGACACTCAGACCTGGTTCCACGATCCCATTTGCCGACGTGGCATCGAGAGTGACCGACTTAAAGGGAACTTCTTGATTACGTATGGTAACCCACGTTCCCTGAAGGAGGGAAATGAGACGCCATGTCCCGTTGCCATGGTTGCTGTACCGCCGCTGAGCTGCCGGGTCTCCATCTCGGCTCCTCAGCAAAAACCTGGTATGCATTGCACCTGCTGCCTTCTTGTACTCACGCTGTGATCAGCGGCAGCTGGATGCAATAATTGCATGCCAATGTGCATTGGCTGGTTTAGTTTACACTCAAAGTAGATTGGTCTATCGAAGACCGTCAGTCACCGACGTGGCATCTCCGTTCCATCCTTCAGGGAACGAGGGTTACCATACGTAGACGTTTCTTAAGCAGCAAACCAGTATCTTAGTATGATTTCTTAAGTATCATGTGACAAGAATTAAGGGTAATTTACCCCATTAAATATGCAGATAAACTTAGCAGTTTGTTTGACACAATGGAAACCAAAAATGAGTATGACAGTCATAATTGTATGATTCAGTACAAAACTAGTAAAATGCAAGTACACATTATAGCAGTTTAGCTCCAACACTTATCAAAAACATCTGAACAAGTTAATCAAGATCTTCAAGATTGCTAGAAAGTTACAAGCAGGTGAGTTTGATCAATGTTGGAGCTACTCTTGGCCTAATGGATAGTAAGTTGGACTTGTACTCTGAAGGTTGCAGATTTGAGTTTCAAGTCTGGCAGGGATTGGAGGTGGGGAGAGTGAATAACCAGTACTCTGCCCAAATTCAATACAAAAAAGCAAGGCACCAAACCCCAAACTGCTCCCCGGAGTGCAGCATTGGCTGCCCACTGTCTTGTGTGTGTGTGTGTGTGTGTGTGTGTGCACTTGGATGGGTTAAATGCAGAGCACAAATTCTGAGTATGGGATGAAGTGACTTCACTTTATCATGCACAATTCAGCCACCTTGCAAAATAAGAAACTTGGTGTTAATATTTCCTACATGGCAAATAAAAATTTTTTTTTTCAATAAATAACTGGCAGAGGTTTGCAGTTCTTCATCCATATTGAACCTGCAGCAAAACATTAGCAACAACAAACAGTTTGATGCTACTAGCAAACCTTTGGTGAATATTTGTCAGTGCTGGCAAACAGCTTTAGCAAAGCTGTGGTGATCATGGACAATCTACTAGTCTAATGAAAACTTGCCTTAAATGTGAAACTGTCATGCTGTCTAGTCTCTGTTTCCCTGGGTGTCCACTAGTGGGCTCACTTCCCCTTAGGCACTTCACCGTAGGCACTAGAATTCCTCTAGTCTGGTCCTGTCTTCACAGTAATTGCACTCCTGTTAATTGCACCAGGTGCAGTCACTTTATTGTCATTAGCCTCCCTATAAATACTAGTCTTTCCCTGTTGTTTGTATGGAGTCCTTACCCTTCGTGTGTTCAGCATTCTCGTCCCCCGAGATTCTTCCTGTCTGCTCGTCCTCCGAGTCCTCTCGTATTCCGAGTCCCTTTTCAGCTAGCCCAGCACCACAGCACAAGATGACCGCCAGCCCAGAGGCACTGCGCAGAATGGCTACAGGCCCAGCACCACTGCCCATGATGGCCGCAGGTCCAGCGACACTGCACAAGAGGGCCGTCAGCCTAGCGCCACGAGGCAAGATGGACGCCAGCACAGCGCCACAGCACAAAGTGGTCAAGATGGCCGCTGAGACGTTTTTGGATTATTTCTCCATGCTGTCAAAGATCCTAGAGATTCCCAGGAGTATTCACATCACGTCTGCTGATCCAGAGACTGTTCACGTCACGTCTGCTGAGCCAGCACCACAGTACATGATGCCCGCCAGCCCAGAGCCACTTCAGAGGATGCCAGCTACAGTGGGCTTTCCTGAGTTGAGTCAGGTTCCCGTTTACTCTCCAGAGTTGAGTCAGGTTCCGGTTGACCTTCCAGAGTCGAGTCATATGCCCGTTGACCCTGCTGAGTTGAGTCAGGTTCCGGTTGGCACCCCTGAGTCGAGTCATATTCCCGTTGAACGTCCAGAGTACAGTCAGGTTCCAGTGGACCATCCAGAGTCGAGTCAGCTTCCTGTTGACCATCCAGAGTCGAGTCATGTTCCAGTTGATCCTCCAGAATCAAGTCAGATTCCTGCTGACCTTCCAGAGTCGTGTCAGGTGCCCAATTGACTTTCCAGAGTTGAGTCAGGTGCTCATGGACCCTCCAGAGTCAGGGTTAGTCACCGTTGACCTTCCAGAGTCAGGGTTAATCACTGTCGACCTTCTAAAGTCAGGGTTAGTCACCGTTGACCTTCCAGAGTCAGGGCTAGTTCCTGTTGACCCATTGAATTTCCTGAGTTGAATCAGGTTCCGGTTGACCCTCCAGAGTCGAGTCAGGTGCTCGTGGACCCTCCAGAGTCAGGGTTGCTCACCGTCGACCTTCCAGGGCCAGGGCTAGTCACCATCGACTTTCCAGAGTCAGGGTCAGTCACTGTTGACCTTTCAGAGTCAGGGTTAGTTCCTGTTGACCTTCCAGAGTTGAGTCAGGGACTTGCGGACCCTCAAGAGTCGAGTCAGGTGCTCGTGGACCCTCCAGAGTCAGGGTTAGTCACCATTGACCTTCCAGAGTCAGGGTTAGTCACCTTTGACCTTCCAGAATCAGGGCTAGTCACCTTTGACCTTCCAGAATCAGGGCTAGTCACCGTTGACCTTCCAGAGTCAGGACTAGTCACCGTTGACCTTCCAGAGTCAGGGCTAGTTACCGTGGACCTTCCAGAGTCAAGGCTAGTCACCGTTGATCTTCAAGGACAGAGTCAAGTAACCGGGGTTCTTCATGGGAGAATTCAAGTCACCAGTGATCTTCATGAACAAAGGCAAGTCACCATTGACCTTCATGAACAAATACAAGTCACCAATGATCTTCATGAACAAATGCAAGTCACCAATAATTTTCATGAGCAGAGTCAAGTCAGCACCAATCTTCTGGAGTCCAGTATATACACCATGGGTTTACCAGAGTCTCGTCTCTTCTCTGTGGAACTACTCAAGCCTCTCCATGTCTCTGATGAATTACCAGAGTCTCTCCTAGCCTCTGCAGAACTTCCAGAGAACATGGAAGTCATGTCTCAGTCGAACTCTCTGAGCACCCGACTGTTCCTGTTGTGGCCACGGAGGCCACCCTTAACATTTTCATGTTCTATGTTTCAGACTTGCCCAACCAGACTTGTCCTCCTGTTGGTCCGGCCGCACGGATGTGGTGGTCTTCTCCTCTGCCCTGGGGGCCTTCTGCTTCGACCACAAGGATGTGGTGGTCTTCTGCTCCGCCTTGGGGGGCTTCCATCCCGACCACACGGTTGTGGTGGTCTTCTGCTCTGCCCTGGGGGGCGTCTGGTTCGACCACACGGACGTGGTGGTCTTCTGTTCCACCCTGGGGTCTGTCTGCCTCGACCACAAGGATGTGGTGGTCTTCTGCTCCGCCCTGGGGGGCGTCTGGTTTGACCACACGGATGTGGTGGTCTTCTGTTCCGCCATGGGGGGCTTCTGCCTTGACCACAGGGTTGTGGTGGTCTTCTGCTCCGCCCTGGGGGGCGTCCGTCCTGACCGCACGGTTATGGTGGTCTTCTGCTCCGCCCTGGTGGGCGTCACGTGATGTCCTTCTTGGACTTGTATTTTTGTGTTTATATTTTGTTGTTCTCCTGTCTGTGTCTTTCTTTCTGTTTCCTCCTATGGACCTGGCCCTCCGTCCCTCCCCCTGATCCTCCGCCGGTCCACCTCCCTCCTGGGTTTCTAGTCTGTGTCTTTCGTTCTGTTTCCCTCTAAGGACCTGGCCCTCCGACCGTCCCCCTGATCCTCCGCCAGTCCACCACCCTCCTGGACTCCTTGTTTTGTGTTGCACTTCTCTTGTCTCTGTTTTACAATTTTCCCTGGTCCTCTTGTTTCTGTTTCCCCATTCTACCTGTTCCTCTTGTCTCTGTTTTCCCCATTTTTACCTGGCCTTCCGTCCCTCCCCCTAGTCCTCTGCCGCTCCACCTCCCTCCTGATCTCTTTGTGTTTTTGGTTTTCCGTTGGGTTCGGGTGGAGCTTCTGGCAGCTGCTCCGTGGAGTAGGGGGTAATGTCACGCTGTCTAGTGTCTGTTTCCCTGGGTGTCCACTAGTGGACTCACTTCTTCTTGGGCACTTCACCGTAGGCACTAGAATTCCTCTAGTCTGTTCCTGTCTTCACAGTAATTGCACTCCTGTTAGTTGCACCAGATGCAGTCACTTTATTGCCATTAGCTCCCTATAAATACTAAAATACGAGTCCTCTCGTATTCCGAGTCCCTTTTCCTGTCCCTTTCCTTTGTTTGTATTGTTTGGACTGTCTTTTTGGTTTTGACCTTGGCTGTATTCAGGCCCGTCGCGACAAGGCAGGCAAACCAAGCAATTGCTTGTGGCCCCGAGCTGACCTGGGGCCCCAAGACAACGACTGGTTAAGAATAAAATGCAACGACACTGTGTAATGACACTGTTATCGGGATCGCCCTCAAGGGGGCCCCTCTCAATAGTCGCTGACAGCAGCCAGCCAACCAAGTGATCTCTGCTTTTTTTTTCCGAACGGAAGGAATATGGTTACTGTAATATGTTTTTTTTTTTTTTTTTTTACGGGATAAGGAAAACACAGATCAGAAATCGCATACTGCAAGGAGTCAGCAGTGTTTTGACTTGAGGGCTCAGGCAAATGTAAAGAGAACTTCGTTTTGATTGCAAGAATCACGGAATCCAGTCATTGAAACATGATTTACAGTTTAACTCAGAATGACACGTAATTTGCCAAATTTTGAATGAATGAATTAAAAATAGGTCATTGCACTTACATCAAACCACGATAACGACTAATATCTGTACATATTAAGCCGGAACAGTCTGTTTAAATATGAATCCTGCATGTTCTGCGTGTCTCTGTTAATGAAAGGAGCAGAAGCGCGTCCTCCTTTATTAACACACTGAAGCATGCGTGACGCTCGCGGGGATTTCAGTCTCGCGTCTGCTGTCTCACTAAATGAGGATGTGAACACATGAACATCATCTCCAGAACTGCTCTGACAGTCACTTCATGAGCATTTGACCCTTTTGATTTGAGTCACATTACATACACAGAGCTGTAAAGGTACGTCAACCCGTCAAAATAAAAGTCCTGTTTTAGACAAGTATTTGCCAGAGATGTATTACTATTGTTCAGCAGAATGTACATAGCCTAATACTAAAAAAAAATCTAATATTATTTTAATTTTATTTTTTTTAAGGTTTAATCACACAATTTCTTCAATGTTTTATTTTTAATAGTTAATCCCCTTTGTTTAACAAAAAGTTAAGTTTGCTTAATTTTCAATAATTAAAGGATAAATTAATGTTTGGTGTTTAATGTGCATCTCAGAAAACGCTTTATTTAAAAACCCACCTGAATGGCACTTAAATGCACTTAATTCATCTGCCAACTTTATTGTCATTGTTCAAAGTACAAGTACAGACAGAGAAACAATGATTAATAATTAAATGTTTATTTTTGATGTATGCATTGCATTCTATGCATTTAAAAAATTCTAAAAAAGGAAACTTAGTTGTTAATTTAACGCACCCCTGAGCTGGTAATAGTGACCTCTTTCAATATGCTAACAGTGAAATGCTAAAACGTACTTCACAGGTAATTTCAGATTTTTGTTTCAATTATTTCCCAGCTACACCATCAACTTCATCCTCAACATCAACAGATGCATCACTGCTCAGTGCTGATGTTTCCTCTATATAACACAAGGTACCACAAGCTCGATAATTATAGCTGATATCCTGCACAGCCCAGAGTTTAAACTGATAAGTGTGTGCTGTCATATTATTAGAAGAAGAAAAAAAAAACAGTGCAAATCACTATTGAATTCCCAGCAAACTATTTTTTCAAGCAGTATTTGCACTGTAAACCTTTTTTTATTTATATAAAGTGCGGGTGAACTTAAACTGTATGGCTATGCTGTGGTTCCTGTAGGCCTTGCGTGCGTTGGGGGGGGGGCTCTCTATGTCCATTTTGCTTGGGGCCCCTAAATTCCTTCAAACGGCCCTGGCTGTATTCGACAACGATTTGGATTGCCTTTTTATTATAATACCTGCAATTGGATCTCTTGCTCTCCCTGTGTCTCTCTGGGTACACAATCGTCACAGAAACAAATGTGGTGAAAACTGAACATGCAGAATTCATAGTGAAGCCACCTGTTATACCTGTCACCCTATGGGAAACAGTGATTGAGAAAAACTAATTATTTTTTGAGTGATTCATATATATACATATTATAAAAAAGGACTAACAACTTTATTTCAATATAGAACACAACAATTGTTGCACATGAGTGCCTATATATATATATATATATATATATATATATATATATATATATATATATATATATATATATATATACACACACACACACACACACACACACACACACACACACACACACACACACATATATATATATATATATATACAGTATTGTTCAAAATAATAGCAGTACAATGTGACTAACCAGAATAATCACGGTTTTTCGTATATTTTTTTATTGCTACGTGGCAAACAAGTTACCAGTAGGTTCAGTAGATTCTCAGAAAACAAATGAGACCCAGCATTCATGATATGCACGCTCTTAAGGCTGTGCAATTGGGCAATTAGTTGAATTAGTTGAAAGGGGTGTGTTCAAAAAAATAGCAGTGTGGCATTCAATCACTGAGGTCATCAATTTTGTGAAGAAACTGGTGTGAATCAGGTGGCCCCTATTTAAGGATGAAGCCAACACTTGTTGAACATGCATTTGAAAGCTGAGGAAAATGGGTCGTTCAAGACATTGTTCAGAAGAACAGCGTACTTTGATTAAAAAGTTGATTAGAGAGGGGAAAACCTATAAAGAGGTGCAAAAAATGATAGGCTGTTCAGCTAAAATGATCTCCAATGCCTTAAAATGGAGAGCAAAACCAGAGAGACGTAGAAGAAAACGGAAGACAACCATCAAAATGGATAGAAGAATAACCAGAATGGCAAAGGCTCAGCCAATGATCACCTCCAGGATGATCAAAGACAGTCTGGAGTTACCTGTAAGTACTGTGACAGTTAGAAGACGTCTGTGTGAAGCTAATCTATTTTCAAGAATCCCCCGCAAAGTCCCTCTGTTAAAAAAAAGGCATGTGCAGAAGAGGTTACAATTTGCCAAAGAACACCTCAACTGGCCTAAAGAGAAATGGAGGAACATTTTGTGGACTGATGAGAGTAAAATTGTTCTTTTTGGGTCCAAGGGCCACAGGCAGTTTGTGAGACGACCCCCAAACTCTGAATTCAAGCCACAGTACACAGTGAAGACAGTGAAGCATGGAGGTGCAAGCATCATGATATGGGCATGTTTCTCCTACTATGGTGTTGGGCCTATTTATCGCATACCAGGGATCATGGATCAGTTTGCATATGTTAAAATACTTGAAGAGGTCATGTTGCCTTATGCTGAAGAGGACATGCCCTTGAAATGGTTGTTTCAACAAGACAATGACCCAAAACACACTAGTAAACGGGCAAAGTCTTGGTTCCAAACCAACAAAATTAATGTTATGGAGTGGCCAGCCCAATCTCCAGACCTTAATCCAATTGAGAACTTGTGGGGTGATATCAAAAATGCTTTTTCTGAAGCAAAACCAAGAAATGTGAATGAATTGTGGAATGTTGTTAAAGAATCATGGAGTGGAATAACAGCTGAGAGGTGCCACAAGTTGGTTGACTCCATGCCACACAGATGTCAAGCAGTTTTAAAAAACTGTGGTCATACAACTAAATATTAGTTTAGTAATTCACAGGATTGCTAAATCCCAGAAAAAAAAAAATGTTTGTACAAAATAGTTTTGAGTTTGTACAGTCAAAGGTAGACACTGCTATTTTTTTGAACACACCCCTTTCAACTAATTGCCCAATTGCACAGCCTTAAGAGCGTGCATATCATGAATGCTGGGTCTTGTTTGTTTTCTGACAATCTACTGAACCTACTGGTAACTTGTTTGCCACGTAGCAATAAAAAATATACTAAAAACCTTGATTATTCTGGTTAGTCACATTGTACTGCTATTATTTTGAACAATACTGTATATATATATATATATATATATATATATATATATATATATATATATATATATATGTGTGTGTGTGTGTGTATGTATGTATGTATGTATGTATGTATATATAATTTATTTTTATTTATTTGTTCATCACCATGTGCCTTGAGGAATTAATTTATGGAATTGCACTGTTGTTTAGCTGGACTGGCCAGAACACTATACTTTTGGTTAGGGTCACTCACAGTTGCTCACACTGCTTCTCTGTGTTACAGTTAAATCCAAAGTGTTTATCAACTTTGACCCCAGGCTATACGCTCAGTGAAATGTTACCCAAAAAGCTAATAGGAACATGGCCTCTCTGCTAATGTAATGGGTACTTGTGATGGTGAACACATTCTCTTCATTACCTCAACAACTCTCACTGATGAGTCAGTCAAGGTCATATTTGTAATTTTCAGGAACAGGAATAGACATGTGGACTGAACATAACATTCCTAGACTGTCATAAATACCTGTGGTAATGACTGAGAGCTTTAATGTTGTGTTAGGAGTGGTTGTTATACGTACACATGACAAAAAAATACTCCCAGCTATAATGAAACTCAATAAAGGGATAATTCAGCCCAAAACTAAAATTCTGTAAACATTTCCTCACCCTCATTTTGTTTACAAAAATGCATGCATTTCTTTCTCCTTCAGAACTCACTCAAGAGGAGTTTCAAATCACACATTTAGGCTTTGGGCTGGTAATTAAAGAGGCTGACATTACAGCAATTAACAGGAACATGAGGGCATACTTAACAAAAAATTAATACTAAATATGCCACACTCATGGCTGTCTTCCATTTTAAATTTTGTATGACCTTTCCTCAACTTTGCTTCATCTAATGGACTCAGATGTACTGTACATAATTGCTTATTTTGTGTGATTGGCCCTTTCTGCTGGAATTCATTAAGTGGATTTAAATGGAATGTCCTGCCCCTTATGTAAAGCTTATTAGATAACTTGGAAAATATATGTGTGCGTGTGTGTGTTTCCCTCAGACACAAACATAGAAAATAGCATTTACAAGTTAACAAAAAAGAAATACATTATAACATCAAATATTTGTATGTATTAATAAATACAACACAGTAATGACAGTGAGAGCTAAAGTTGTTTACAGCATTTATTTACTCGTGGGCAAATCACCATATAAATTAAATAATAAATAAAAAAGAGACATAACTCTGACTCTCAGATGAATGGCATGATTTTCATGAACCTAGCCACAGATATAAAATAATAAAAGTGTTTGTCATCATATTTTGAAAATGACCCAGGAACAATAAATCAATAATAAAAATAAAAATAAAACAACGACATCGCAGAACATTATTTTATATTATTTTCCTGTTCTGGATCACGTAGCATAGGGTATTGGAGTTCTATGTCCTTGGACATTTTCTCATCGTACTGTACTTTCTTCTTAATCTGTGTGGTGAAAATCCATAAAAGGGTATAGCTAAATGCCTGAAGAGAGCTCACCAGTCCCAGAAATAGGTACCTGATGGGGGCAAATAAAATTTTATTACACATTAATTAGGGTTTTATTACACATTCATATTAGGGCTACATAGCATCATCCTGCTAGATCTGCTCACCTGAAAGTTTCAATGTCATACATTCTGCATGCACCTCTTTCACCGCTTTTATTTTGGCCCCATTTCAGACAGGTTGTGTCAATAAGAGCTCCAAAGCAAATGGGAGCAGGAATGCCACCTTTAAAAGCAATAAATTAAACTTAAAATAATCCTGTGGCTTAATGCATGTTTAAGACAAGAAAAATATAAAGATCTGTGACATATTTGTAAGTTTCCCCTCATGAAAAACAATGTTTTGCAGTATTAGCAAATCCATATATTAACTTACCGAAGACTCTTAAAACTAACAGAAATATTCCCATTGAGAGAGACTTCAGCATAGGATCCACAATCCTGCAAGAACATATTTCATACAGATAATTGTATATTATATACAGTATATGTACAATTGCGATTACAATCATCCACACAACCAATTCTCAATTTTTATTTTTAATTAAAATAATACATTTTGTATGAAGATATTTATATAATTAATTTCTGGCCTCAATGCATTGTGAGTAGGATTTCCAACCTTGACTCTTAAGATTAACCAACCAACTCACAGCTTGTTTGTTTGTTTATTTAAACAATGAAGGTTATACAATATTTGAAACTGATTCAAATACAATATAGGCCACTGAAAATAGGGAACAAGCATAAGGAGCAACTGCATTACAGTATGATGGAAACAAATTAAACAGTACCTCAATGAGATGAGGAAGAAAGGAACTGTGCCCAGACAGTAAACAAAGAAGGCGAGAGACTGCAGTGCCAGATAGATGTAGAACATTTTAGTGCAGCTACTCTCTCGCGAACACTGTCCAAGCACTGCAGAGGAATTCCCAGAAGTCAGTCCCCAGCTCTGGATACATGTACAGCCATGGAATGTCTGACAAACGTGTAAGTGTGTAAATAAATACATACAAACATAAATAAAGTAAAAAAAAAAAAAAAAATGTAACAAAGAATTTGTCATCAAGTGTTAAAAGTAGCTGTTCACCATATTCTGTCTTGTACCCAGAGTGGAATTGCAGCCAGCATGACAAGGAGAGATGTAGGTCACTCCGTTCTGTCCACACACTGGATCCCATAGGAAGTCAGGACACCCAGCATTGCAAGAAGTAAGTAAATCATGGCTTACATCTTGAACTTCAAAAGTTCTGCCACATAAACAATTTATTATATTAAACCCTAGGCAGGAAATTAAATGGATAGGTGTATATTTTCCATGATTCAAAAATATTTATACAATGACTATAAATATGAATAAAAAATACCTTTGATATGGCACCGTGATCCCAGCGACATCTATGTTTTCACAGCTGAGAGCAAAGTAAGGTATTATGCAAACCAATGAGGTTACAGAGGTGAAAAACATCAGTCTTGCAGATCCCAGCAGACCTAGTTTAAACCTCTTCATTATCCAGCCACTGAGGAACATACCCAGAACCAGTGGTGGAATAGACATCACTCCTGCACATATAAGCACAGCTAGTTTAAACAGCTAGCAATAATAATAATAATAATAATAATAATATACAGCAACTGTTACCTATGAGAAAATTGGTCTTTGATGCGCTTTGTCCAAACTGCTGCTCCAAATACTTTGGTGTGTAAGTTATAGAAATGACAAAGGCATTGAATGCCAAAACACTGCAAATCAGGTGCAGGATATAGATCCCACTGGTGAACAGATGCTTTATAGATGGCCAAAAATCTAAATAAACAAAACAAAACAAAACAAAAAACAAGCAAATAAGCATAATTTTCATAACAAAATAAATTGTATATATATATATATATATATATATATATATATATATATATATGAACATTGTATTCATAATAATAATAATAACACTTAATGGAGAATCTAATGGTCACCTTTTGAATATACAATTATATCCAGTACCTTCTCCACTAATATTGGTTCAAAGGTGACTGTGAAAATAAATCTGCATCGTTTAACTTTTTAATCTTACATAAAAAACACAAAAATAAATCACATAATTCTAACTTATCATTGAAGTAAAACAATGGAAAGTGAGGGGAAACACATGAATTAAATCAGGAAGTTCCCCTTCAGGAACTTGAGCTATGTCAAATGCTATGGGTATGTCTTCAGTGTAAACACGCTCTGAATCATGTGTGTAATCAGTCCAATGGATTGGCAAGACATCACTAGTGGGGTGACCAGGAATCTTAAAAGCACCTGCAGTGGAAACAAGCATAAGCTTTCTGTCATTCAGCCAGCACTCTGTGTGTGTTAGTTGCTATTTGTTGTAAGCCTTGTTGTTTGTCCCACTTTAAAGCTCCAATGTGTCTAAAGCTTCAGCCAAAGTGAAGCATCTGGGCAAGAGTAGACAGCCTTGTAGGCTGTGTGTTCCTCCCCGCCAACTGTACATTTCAAGTGGGGATATACACAGTCTGTGCTTTGTCTGCTCAGGAGTGAAGCACGCAGGGTCAGCTGGCTTTTGCCACTGCATACGCTTTTCTCTCTTTAAGGAGGGAGCCTTCACCAGCGTTCCTTGAAGCGGAGTGGCGGCTGCTCTCGTGATGGCACTGGACCCACCAGATCCTGGGAGAGGTTTCTTGCCCCCAGGGAGAGGGCTCAATGCTCCACTTGTCTTCCTTGTCTTCAGGCTGAACCACAGAAAAGCAAACTGGATGAATGCTTTCGGCAGACTAAGCCGCCACCTCCATGCTGGAGCCTTCCTTACTTCCCTGATATCCTCACCAAGATGTCAAGGTAGTCGGCCCACCTCTTCAACCCTGCCACGTTATTATGCCAACTTGGTGGGGTTGAGTGAGCATGGCTACAGGGTGATGCCCCAGATTGAGCAGACGTTTGTGAGCTATCTGTCCCCTGGTGGACATCGTCCTTGAAGGCTCCGGCATTGCCTTCTAAGCCACTGCGTACCATGTCAGCACTGGTGGACAAGGGGTAAATGGCAGCGGGTCAGGCTGGTGCATGTCGGCAATGAAATGGCCATGTTACAGGCACAGAAGCCTACCTGCTGAAAGAGCAGCCTGTCTGATATGAAGAAGATGGACGGGGTCTTCCTTTTAACCACCCGTATGCACCTTCTTCCTGTTTGGCGATGCCGTCAATACCATTATCAAAAGGTGCCACGGGCTCGTAAACCCACCCATGGTACTTCCGGGCTCAGCACTCTCCAATGAGCACTTCTCTCAGTCACTGCCTGGAAATGTAGTGGTACTAAGAGCCTCGCTACCTCTAAGGAGGTCTCTAGAGCAGCTAGTTCGGCTGTCCCCTGTTGGTTCTCTGCTTCAGGACACTGAGCTTGTCGCTCTGATTACACCAGAGGTCAGTCTCGAGAGTGTGGAACCTACTGCCAAATGTGTCTCTGTGGGTCCTGCACACTGTATAGAGAGGCTACAGAATCCAGTTTGGTTTTCTTCCGCCTCAGTTCAATGGGGTGATTCCCACTCTAGAAGACCCAGAGCAGGTTCTGGTAATGGAACAAGAAGTGAACACTCTCTTGAGGAAGGAGGTCATCGAGGTGGTCCCTCCTCAAGAAATACAGTCCAGGTTCTACTGCCGGAACTTCATCATTCCGAAGAAGGATGGAGGGTTGTGTCACATTTTAGATCTGTGTCTAAAGTTCAGGATGCTCACTATAAAGCAAGTTGTGTCTCAGATCAGGTCCTAGGGCTGGTTTGTCACGACTGCAGTTAAACAGTTTATTAGGAACAATCAAAGATGACTTTCAAAGCAGAATTTTTATAATCATTACTCCAGTCACACGATTCTTCGGAATTCATTCTAATATTCTGATTTGCTACTCAAAAAAAACATTTATTATTATTATTATTATTATTATTATTATTATTATTATTATTATTATTATTATTATTATTATCATCATCATTAATGTTGAAAAGAACTGAGAATATTGTTTTTTTTTTTTTTTTTTTGATGAATTGAAAAAACAGCATTGTCTTAACATAATTATTGTATTTATCATCACTTGTGTGCTTAATAAAAGTTTTAATTTCTATATATACTGACTTCAAGCTTTTGAATGGTATAGTGTATATTGTTACATTTGGAAGCTTAAAATGTATCTTTGATCACAGGAAACAAATTAAATGTAAAATATATTCAAATAGAAAGCAGTTATTTCAAATAGTACAAATACTGAACAATATTACTGATTTAGCAAACTGGTATTGACTGGTATTGTGTAATGTTCAAATATATAAAATGAATATCACATAACTAGCATTTCCAAAGTGTATATTTTTTATGTGCTCTCAAATAAACTAAATGATAAACTACATTATTAACATTATTTTGATGGTCACTGATACTAGTAGTGCAGTAGAACATTTAGATGATGTGAATGAAACTTCATAATGTTTTAATTGATTATACATTAATCAGGAATTATAGTTTGGAAAAAGTCTAACTAGTAAAATGTGAACAGTTTGTGTGAAAACTAATACAAGTAGATTAAAAAAAAAATATTGGGTAATTTTCTGGGGAAATCCAAAACTCAAATCCTGAGGTTTTTAAAAAAAAAAAAAAAAAAAAACTTGAATAACAGTCTCGCTGCTTTGTTTTCTGTGGTACGGGCGTTTACATGCTGCGAGCTTCACGTGGAACATTATAATATCAATAGTTCGTTTAGCGCGTGGGCATGGTCACATTAGATATAATGAAGGGAGAAGTGAAAGACGTGAAAGTGTTGTTTTCATATGGATAACTTTATCACAGAATATTTGTTTATTAAGACTTGCTTAGTTTAAAAGTAGACATGTCAAGCTTTCTATGGACATATCATGACTCTTTGTTGAGTATTTGCGGAGTAACATTTCATTTTAATGATGCGTTTCTAAATGAAGATCACCGCAGACCAAGGCTGCAGACAGTGCACCCTGATTGTCCCTAAGGTTCCCTCCTGGACGCAAGTTCTGAATGCATACATCCACAGAATTGCTCTGTGGACAAGGGCGGACCAACTGCTGCTATGAGATGCTGCGTCTCAGTGCCATACTGGAAGAGGAGGTCTGTCTATAATATCCTAATGCAGGGTGAAGAGGAGAGTTTGAGTGGTCAAAGACTCTCCAAGGATCATAGCTGGAGAACTGCCTATATATATATATATATATATATATATATATATATATATATATGCAAAATTATTGAATCATAATTTCTATTATACATTTTTAACCCAATTTTGCTTCTTTGCTTGCAATCAGATAATAATAATAACAATAATAATAATAATAATAATTCCTTACATTTATATAGCGCTTTTCTAGGCACTCAAAGCACTTTCCATTGTCAGGGGCTATCTCCTCATCCACCACCAGTGTGCAGCATCCATTTGGATGATGCGACGGCAGCCATATTTTGGCAGAACGCCCACTACACCCCAGCTTATTGGTGGAGAGGAGACAGAGTAATGAAGCCAATCAGCCGATTTGGGGATTGTTAGGTGGCCATCATGGTCAGTGGCCAATGGGTGAATTTTGCCAGGATGCTGAGGTCTCACCTCTACTCTTTTTGAAAGACAACCTGGGATTTTTAAAGACCACAGAGAGTCAGGACCTCGGTATAACGTCTCATTCAAAGGACAGTGCTTGTTGACAGTATAGTGTCCCCATCACTACATTGGGACACTAGGACCCACACCGACCACAGGGTGAGCACCCCTTGCTGGCCTCACTAGCACCTCTTCCAGCAGTAACCTAGTTTTTCCCCGGAGGTCTACCATCCAGGTACTGACCAGGCTGAGCCCTGCTTAGCTTCAGTGGGCAACCGGTCTTGGGCTCCAGGGTTATATTGCTGTCGGCAAAGATAATTTTAAGCCGCTGAACTCTGGGAAAGTTTTATTTTTCCAATAATCCAGTAAGCAAATGCATTCAAACAGTGCATCCAAAATACCGCTAATATAAAGGAAACTAGGCTTACATCAGAAATTGCAAAGAAAACAGAGACTTGCGTTGTGTTTTCAGTGAATTATTCATTCCAGTGTGTTTGGCTTTTAAACACAAGGTCTGTAATATTCTGTGTTTGTCTCTGAAGCCCTCACACATCACACACGCTGTGTGAAGTACAGACTGAATGCAATGTCAACACATTCCACTGCTCTATGGCCAGATGAGACGCAAATTATGTTTTCTTGACTGGATAACCACTGTCTCACTAGTAAAGTTTTGATGGATGAAGACTGCACTCAAGGTAAAGACGATTGCGGTGGCGTACATGAGTGAGTTCTGTCAATGATTTGCTGATGTGCACAGAAACCTGCCAAATGTCCTGGACATCTTGTTCAGATACTGTACATGGCATCATGGATTCTATCAAATATCAACAGATAAACATTTTTTCAACATGACCACCTCTGTTATAAATTGTATAGTGGGCCATGGTTGGATATTCTATCAGGACAATGATCCAAAATGAAAATCAGAACCAAGACAAAAATGTGTCACTGAGCACAAATTAAAGCTTCTGCCATGTCCATCCCAGTTCCCAGACCTGAGCCCTATAAAAATGAGTGGGGTGAACTAAAGAGAAGAACTACCAACATGGAGCTGATAATCTGAAGGATCTGTAGTGATTATGGATGAAGGAATGGTCTCTGATCTCTTGTCAGCTGTTCTCCAAACTTATTAGGAATTATACTGTAGGAGAAACTCAGAGCTGTTACCTTGGGAAAACAATTTTGCAATAATTGGGTGCCAATAATTGTACACACACACACACACACACTTTCCATTATTTTACTTCAATGATAGGTTAGAATTTTGTGAATTTTTTGAATGTTAGATCAAAAGGATGCACAATGATTATTTATTTTCTCTGCTCATATTTACCAAGGGTGCCAATATTAGTGGTGGGCACTGTAATCATTATATATAATATGTCAAGCTATAAAATGTCACACAAACCTTTAAGCGTATCTAAGTAGTTCATACAACTGCACTATACAAATCATTGACTATGTTAGATTTAATTAGACCTTAATTCTACCGTTTGTGGTCAGTGTATCTTTGACATACCTTTGGCAATCTCTGTAATGCTGAGT